>NW_024871294.1:0-337932 GCF_019054845.1 Dipodomys spectabilis | reverse complement strand
GAGGTCAGCCACTCTGTGCCCGGGCTAGAACGTGATGGTTATTCATTGTCCATCCATCCTCTGAGTACTTCCCCACTACCCTCTGCTAAGACAGTTAAAGGAAAGTGGATGAGGAGGTATCGTGTTGTCCAACAGCCTAGCATGATCCTGGGCCTCTGATCCTCACTGCCATCTATCTGGCCAGACCCCAGTTATAAGAAAATGAATTCACTCTATGTCTACTTCGCTTTGCTGGGGTGTGTCATTTCAAGTAGGGGAGCGGGGTGCAGAGGAAAGACTCCAGACCTGGCAGCTCTTGTGGTACCTTTGTTCTTGTGACAGAGCCAAGTCATTGCTGTGGATAAGGAAGTAGCTGCCATCAAACTGATCAGATACAATGCTCAAAGGTAAGTAGGCGGGCTGTTGAAGTATCAAACCCACTCATGATTACTTCCCACTCACAATAAGGGGGGGGGTGCAGTGCAGGTGGCCAGCACTGGCCCTAGAGGAATATAAATGGATGGTGGCGTTCAGGTGCTGGTGGCTCCCATCCATCATCCTGGCTATTTGGGAGGCTGAGGTCTGATGGTCATGACTAAGAGCCAGCACAGGCAGCAAAGTCTGTGATATTCTTATCTCCCCAAAAACACCTCCCCCCACCAGAAAAAAAGCCACATGTGCTGTGGCTCAAGTGGTAGTGCCTCAGCCTTGAATGAAAGAAGCTCAGGGACGACACTGAGGCCCTGAATCCAAGTCCTAGGGCTCAGAAAAAAATGATAAAATAAATGAATAGTGGGCACCTGTTATCTTACTACTAAAAAAATGGATTCAGTCTTCTCTTTGGTACTTGTAGCCAAAAGTAAGGGGCTTCTTTGATGCTCCTCTAAACCTCCCCTTCTCTCCATTAGCTCTCCAGGCTTCAGTTTCAGGATAGAATTCAGATCATCCCACTCAATGTGACCTTATATACCCTCCCCTACCCACTTTCCTTGGGGTGGGGATTCTGGATGTACTCACCACTGGGAGGATGAGGCACTGCAGAGATGGGGGTAGGTATCCCCAAAACTCACACACACACGCACACACACACACACACTCACCTAGGCCAACTCAGACTAGCCTTTTCCAAAGGCACATTATCTCCTTGTATTAACTGACCTAACAGAGGTACTTGATCCCTTGTAAATGACTATTTTAACTACGGCTTGCTTGTTGGCATGAGATAAACAAAGAAAGGGTCTGGGGCCCATCACCTCTGGCTCAGGTACACATCTGACACCCTGGCTACGTAGGAGGCAAATATCTGAGGATCAAAGATCAAAGCCAGCCATAAGCTGGAAAGCTGGTGAGAATCTACTCTCCATGGAACCACCAAAAAGTTAGAATTGGAGCTGTGGCTCAATTTGTGGAGCACTGCCTTGAGCATGAAAACTCAGAGAGACCACTCCCAGAACATGAGTTCAAGTCCACACACAAAAATGGCCCCATCTTTTTGCCCCCAGACTGCCTGGGCCTTGAGTGCCTTCTCACAGAGTGTGATACAGCACTGGTCCTAGGTAGTGTATCAGAGCCTTCAGAAATTGGGTGGTGGAAGCCAGCCTTCTCCTTCGTGTGCTCTTAACCCACACCAGCTTGAAGGCAGAGCGTGACAAGGCAGGCAGCCTGCAGAGTGGAGAAGATCTTGCTCTGTCAAGGCGATTGGAGTGGGCTTTTTAGAGGCAGCACTTGAAAGGGGGTTTTTCTTAACAAAGAGGATTTGACAGGAAGCACAGAGAGCAAAGATGCTGTAGATAAATTACAACATAGTTGAGCATGTTTATTTACAGCCAGGGCTGCTGGTGAGAAACTCAGTATTGATGTGAAAGACTATCCCGAGACAGGCACGAGGGTTCACAGAGGAACAGCTATCCAGGGTTGGGATTGTGTCTTACCAGTAGTGGGCTTGCCTAGTACACAGGAAACCCTGGGTTCAATTCCTAGGTCCCACATACACAGAAAAAGCCAGAAGCGGCTCCATGGCTCAGGTGGAAGAGTGCTTGCCTCTGTCAGAAGAAGCTCCTAGATAGTGCCCAGGCCCTGAGGTCAAGCCCCAGGACTGTGAAAATAAAATAGCACTCAGATGGACCTTGGTGACAGGTGGTTGGCTATGCCCTGTAGCTCTTAGTAAATCCATCCATGCTTAGTGTCTCCTTCTTTGACAGAGGAGAGCTGGATATTCCTTCTGCCCTGGACACCCCTGGAGGTGGTTATCAGCAACCCACCCAACATCTTCCACCGGGGAAATGGCCCCAGAAATCCTCAGGTACAAGTTGGATGGGGTTGGGGGGATACAGGGCAAACCCCAGAAGTCCTAGTGGGTCTGACCTGTCCCAGAGGACCAGTCCATCCAGAGGAGGCAGATGGGAGCTTAGAGAGGGGTAGAGATGTGGAGGGAGCTCTTTAATCCCCATGGCCCTAACCAAATTCCAAGCCTTTCTTTGCTTTCTGTGGGGGAGATAGAGGAGTGTCTAGGTGGTAGTGTATAGAGGAGAACTACATGGAAATTCTAAAGACTGAGACGCAGTAAGCCTTGTGCTGGTGGCTCATGCCTGTCATCCTGGCTACTCGGGAGGCTGAGATTCAGAGGATCTCATTTCCCAGCCCAGGCAGGAAAGTGCCGCGGGCAGGCTCTGTCGGGATGAAGGAGGACACCTAGTGGAGGAACTGGAATAGGTGGGGAGATGGCAAACAGACAACTCACACACAAGAGGAGTGGATGCTGAGTGCGATTTAATGCAGAGGATAACAAACTTTTATAGCAAAAGTCTCCAGGAGAAAGGGCAAAATGTTACACAATCTTGCTGCAGGGCTTCATTCTTGGGTGGTTACCAGCTGGTCGCCTGATAGGCACTTGTTTCTGGCTTATCTCTATTTTTAAGAAATACTATGGGTTTCGATGTTTATCACCAATTAACTATTACCTTTTTCTATAGAGACCTTAACTGTCCCATAAGATCTTTCCTGTTCCTTCTTTAATAGTAAGCACCAAGGAGGCCGAGATCTAGCAAGTCTCTTAGTAAATGAAAGAGAGTAACAGGAAATTCTTTCTCCTAAGTAGTTCTCCCAGCAATTGCCATACATTCTTTCTGTTCTAGCCGGCCTACAGCTTCTTGTAAATCTCTTACAAACAATTCCTTCTGCTGTCGTGAAACCCCCAATACTTTTATATTTACTTATGACTTGTCTACTAGCCTCCATAAGAGGGGCTTTCAGGGTAGCACTTAACTCTGGTGAGTTAGTCATATTTTTAAGACACTCATCAGATGTTGGAGTCGTCAACACTCTTAAGAAAGAGCTTTGAATAAGGGAACATTGAGCATGAGTAAGTACAATGAGCAGCAGAAACAGTAAAAGATTAATAGGCACTCTTATACAGTGAAGAAAAGAAAAGCAGGGACAGAAACACATCTTTCCCAGGGGCTTGCCAGCCTTTCCAGGAGGTAGGCCTCTTTGAAGCCCCATTCTCTGAGGTAGACTTCGGTGAAGTCCCATTCTCAGAGATAGGTCTCTGTGAAGCCCCATTCTCAGGTCTGAAAGCAGGTTTCCCATGCTAAGCAGACTCCACCGGAGTAGGCGTGGCAGGAAAGTCCCATGAGAGTGTCATTCCCAATCTCCAAACAGAAATGGTGCCATGGCTCAAAAGGTACAGAACTGGCCTTGAGCAAAAATCATCATCAGGCACAGTTCCTAAGCCCTGAGTTCAAGCCCTTCAACAACAACAACAACAACAACAACAAAAAAAACAGAAATACACCCTTGCTTGCAAGTGATGGTGAAGCAATGGGGGTCCTGTCGTTGGGAGACCAGATGCTAGCCTAAGTGTACAGAAATTTCTAAAAACTCTCCAGGTTTGCCCCAGTGTGAAGTCACAGCAGGGTGGGCATTGCCTTACCAACAACTCCAGAAGTCATGGCCTGTCTGAGGCAGGGAGTAGGCTAATGGGAGCAGGGATGGGAGGGTAGTGTCAATTATATTCCCTCCATCCATGGAAATATAGTTTTGGATGCTGGTGTCAAAGTCTGAAGTGAAGGGTTGCATGTGGTTTGTAGCCTGACAAGTTGGGTTTCACCTGGCTACAAGAAGGTAACTGAAGCCAGGTGCTGCCAGTGTCTCACAACTGTCATCCTAGCTACTCAGGAGGCTGAGATCTGAGGCTTGCAGTTCAAAGCCAGCTTGGGCAGGAAAGTCTGTAAGATTTTTATCTCCAATGAACCACCAGAAAACCAGAGGTGGTGCTGTGGCTCCAGTGGTAGAGCGTACACTTTCAGCTGAAGAGCTGAGGGACTGCGTGCAGGCCCATAGTTCAAACCCCATGACCTACAACCAAAAATAAGGTGGATGAGTTTTCTGCATAGAGTTATGTACAGTAGGAAATGCCATTCTGTGTTATGAGCCATTCCAGACGTGTGAGAGGCTGAGATTTGTCTACAGTTGGTCTGAGGACGGTAGTGCCATCTACGCGGGGTTTGGCATGTTCGGGTGCTCAGAGACTGATGAGGCCTTGGGCTACCCCTGTGTGTGTGTGTGTGTGTGTGTGTGTGTGTGTGTGTGTGTGTGTGTGTGTGTGTGTGTTTCCTCATCTTTCTCTGTCCCCTTCCTGGGTTCCTGTCTTCCTCTTCCTGACCTCAGATGTTGCCCCTCTTCCATAACAACCTTGCCTTTTGCCCCATCAGGGTCTACAATGAGTCTTAAATTGCCAGAGACCTGCATAGTCCAGCTTTTCATTGGGGCCCAAGTCTGGCTGTCCATATCTTTGGCCACTTCCAGGGGATTCTGTGTCAGCAGGGCCAGCTGGCATAGGTTCTCCCTTACCTCTGGAGGGGTGGGGTTCAGTCATGGGATGTCTTGTCCTTTTCCTCAGCTGGGCCTCTGGCTGCGTGTCCCTCCCAGCAGGCTGGCAGTAGAGTGGGGGAAGGGTGGTTGCCAGTGGCTCTGACCCACTTGAGCTTGATAGCTGACTGAAGGCTGCCCAAGCAAGAAGGATCTTGGGCTGCATAGAGGTGAGGCCCAAGTAGCTTGGAAGTATCTGTTGTTGTCTAGGAAATGTCAACGAATATTATCACAGCCAAGTCTATCTCCCAGCCCCAGCTTGGCCTCTCAGGTCCTTCTAGACAATTCCGGATACCTAGAATACAGAGGCACAGACTTAAGATTCCAGGACCAGGGAACTGGGGGATGAGAGACTGGTACGGCCAGTAGCTCAGTGTTCTGGGGCATTAGCCTTGACCTGGTTATGCCTTCCTTGCGTAAGTTCACGTCTTAACCCGTGGCTGACCACACACCGGCCATTTGTGGCAGTGATATGGAAGTGGCAGGAGCAAAAGTGAGATCTAGTATGACCAAAATCTGGATTTATGGTCTGTGGGTGTGGGGAAGGCAAAGGGTGTATATTAAAAAAAAAAATCTCAGAGCTGGAACTCAGGGCCTAGCTGTCCACTGTCCCTGAGCTAACACTCTACCACTTGAATCACAGATCACTTTTCACCTTTTTTAGTAGTTAGTGGAGAGAAGAGTCTCACAGACTTTCCTGCTTGGGCTGGCTTCAAGCTGCCATTCTAAGAGCTCAGCCTCTTGAGTCGCTGGAATTGCTGGTATGAACAATTGGCTCCAGTTAAGGATGATAGAGGATGCATGTGCTTGCGTGTGTGTTTGTGTGCATGCGTGCATGCGTGTATGCATGTGTGTGTGTGTGTGTGTGTGTGTGTGTGTGTGTGTGTGTTTGTGTTTGTATTTACCAGGACTTGAACTCAAAGCCTAGGTGGTATCCTTTAGCTTGTTTGCACAAGGTTGGTGCTGTACCACTTGAACTAGGGTATCTCTGCTTCCCAGCTTTTGGTGATTCATTGGAGAGAAGAGTCTGCTCAGGCTAGCTTTGAATCTTGATTGATCCTCAGGTGTCAGCCTTGAGTAGCTAGGATTATAGGCATGAGCCACTGGCACCCAGTTGCAAGGATGTCTTTTCATACACTCTTCTGTTCTGACAGCTGTCTACTTCCCCTGGCCTAGATCTCTGACCTTCACTTCAGCTCCCAGCATCCCGTGACTGTGTGGAAAACATAAACCTCTAACCTGATCCCATTTCTTTGTACTCATGGGAGGGTATGTTTCTTCTGTAGCCTGGGGAAGGAGGGTAGCTGTAGATGGGCGCTCGACTGGGGGATAGGTAGTCTGTTTCAGCCAAGAAGGAAAGTGTGGCCAGATGCTAATAGCTCATGCCCTCCTAGTCCAACCTCCTCAGGAGTCTGAGATCTGAGGATTGCCATTCAGAGGCAGCCCAGCTAGAAAAGTCTGTGAGACTCTCCTCTGCAACTAGCCACCGAAAAGCTGGAAGAAAAGCTGTGGCTCAAGTGGTAGAGTGCTAGCCCTGAATGAAAAAGGTGAGGCACAGAGTCCAGGCCCTGAGTTCAAGCCCTAGTACCAAGATGTGTGCAAGTGTGTGCAGGCATACATACACACAGAGACACACACACACACACAGAAGAAGGTGGTAATGATGAGCTCAGTTAGAAAACTGGGGGCACTCCTGAGGCATAGTCATAGTAAACTCTCAAAGCAGATCAAGTAGTTTTTCCCTAAGTCATTCTTGGGCTGAGGGGTCTGGGTCATGCCAGTAAGTTCCATGGAACCTGCCTTTCTATCCATGCCCAAGGCCACAGGACCAAGGGAAGCCACTATGGATGCTCGTTTGTAGTCGGCCCACGATTGCCCCGAGCACTGGTAAGGAAAGTAAGGCTCCGAACCCTGTGAGTCCTGGGATAGAGACTGCTACCAGCAGCAGCCTGCTGGCTGTGGATACCTGAGACTACAAGTCTTTCATGAGCCCAACTCAATACCCGCCCAATGTGTGCCTGCCAGATTCACACTCTTGTGATACTCGAGTGAGTGGGCATTACCTGCTGTGTCATCTTGCAGCTCCTGCCCCTGCTGGCCCAGAACCTTGGTCTGAGAGGTCGATTTATTGCTCAGATGCACAGTGCAGCCATGACAGATGCCATTCTGATGAACAGATTAATGACCTCCGTGCTCAAGGCTCCAACCTTCTCTGCTACTGTGGCCTGCTCTGTAGGCAAAGGCCTCCAAAGAGGCTGCTCTCAAGACTTGTAGGACACCTAGACATTGGGAGACCCTCAGTGGCCCACTTGAAATTACTCTGCCTAGATCCACAGAGTGAGGTCCAAGCAGGTCAGGTGTTGGTGGCTTGCCAATTGAGGCACAACACCAATTCTGGGTTTCTGGAGGTTCCTTGGAGATCAGAGTCTCCCAGACTTTCCTGCCTAGGCTGGCTTTGAACCTTGATCCTCACATCTCAGCCTCATGAGGAGCTAGGAGGACAGGTGTGAGCCACCGGTGCCCGGCTGATCTGGCCTTTCACCACAGTAGACTAGGAGCTTCTGAAAACTTTTCTTTATTTTTTTTAGGTACAAGTACTGGGGCTTGAACTCAGGGGTTAGGCTCTGGTCCCTTAATTTTTTCCCTCAAGGTTAGCACTCTGCCACTTGAGCCAAAGCTCCATTTCTGGCTTTTGGTAGTTCATCGGCAAGAAGAGTCTCACTTGCTTTCCTCCCCTGAGCTGGCTTGACCCACGATCTCTATCTCAGTCTCCTGAGTAGCTAGGATTTACAGGGGTTGAGCCACTGGTGGCATTGGGCTAGAAGCTTTTCTTAAGCAAGTGTTCTTCCCTGAGTTTGCCCTTACTCCTCCATGCAAAGGAGGTCTGAGGGTCAGGAGCTCTGAAAAATAAGCTTCCATCCACAGGAAATGGCTGGGGTCTCTGGTAAAAAGCCATCTAATCTTTCTCCTGGGCCCCATTCTGGGACTCCAGCCTCTGCCCTACCTGTGACTCACATATAAACCTTGACCCAGCCTTGAATGTCCTACCAAACTTGTCTGAAGGCACAGAACCTTCATTCCACCCATACCATCTGCTCTAAAGCACACCTCAGGACCTTTGCCCATGCTGTACCTTCTGTCTGAGGCCCTCTGTCCTGAATCCACATCTTGGAACTCCTGTGGAATTTTGGCATTGGTTATATCACCTCGTGGAGCAAGTCTTTCCTTCCCTTCTCCCTCTTTTTTTTTTATATTGAGTTTCTAGAGATGGAACTTGTGCAGGCTGACTGGCAAATGCTCTATCTTGGTGTGTGTGTGTGTGTGTGTGTGTGTGTGTGTGTGTGTGTGTGTGTGTGCATGTGTGTGCCAGTCCTGGGGTTTGAATTCATGGCCTGGATGCTATCATATCCCTGAGCTTTTGTGCTCAAGGATAGCACTCTACTACTTGAACCACAGCTTTAAGTCTGGCTTTTTGGGTGTTTGATTAGAGAAAAGTGTCTCATATAGACTTTATTGCTTGCAATTGGTATCATCAGATCTCAGCCTCCTGAGTAGCTAAGATTACAGGGGTGAGCCACAAGCACCTGTCCTCTACTCTACATCTTATCTATAACTTCAGCCCTCCTCTGGGTCCCAGAGCAAAATGTCACACCAGGATGAATTTTTTCTTTTTGACAGTCTTGGGGATTGACCTCAGGGTCTCGGCATACCCCTGAGCTTCATTTGTTCATGGCTATCTTTCTATCACTTAAGCCACAGTACCACTTTTGGCTTTTTCTGTTTCTGTGGTACTGAGCAATCAAACCCAGGGTTTGTGCATGCGGGCTAGGTAAGCACTCTAGCACTAAGCCACAATCTCAGCCCAAGGCTCCCTTCTAACGGGAGTTATGAGGGTGGGGTTTATTGGCTTACCCCCTTTGGTGTAGAAATCTCTATTTCATATCTTTGCCATGATTTGGGACCAGCTTGTGACTCAGCAATGAGGAATGATAAATGAGTGATAGCCACAGGCCCCAGAAGTCTAGCCTGTCATCCTACAGAAGGATAGAGAATATGGAGCCAAAACCTTTGACAACTCCTACAGCCTAGGAACTGTGCTTTCCCTGGAGGCAGTGGCTGGCTGCATGGTGTCCCGATGGGACACCTCGGCCAGAACATAAAGCTTCAGTTCTTAAATGGCAGAGAAGGATTCTTTGTTCATGTTGCCTGCTCAGACTTTGTACTCTCTGAGGGCTTGTCCCAGCTTGCCCAGGTTGGGGGGCTGGGCATGGGCAACCTGCTGAATGCCCATTGTCCATACCCAGATACATGGAGTTATTGCCTCATTTTTTATTTTTGGCAGGTCCAGGGTTGTACTATGAGCCTAGGCTCTGTCCCTGAGCACCTTTTGCTCGAGAGTAGTGCTCTGCCCTTGAGCCACAGCCCCATGCATGTTTTTTTTTCCCCTGTGATCTCTTAGAAAGAAGAATGTCATGGACTTTCCCATCCTGGCTGAATTCAAATTGGCATTCTCTACATCTTGGCCTCCTGAGGAGCTAGGATTACAGGCAAGAGCCATTGGCACCTTGCTTACTTTTCTTCTTCTTTTTTCTTTTTTTTAATGGTAACAATCTGAAGTCTTCGCGGTGTCATTCCAATGGTTTGCATTATAATTAAACGACCCAGGCCTGGAGTTTGAATGCTAGGACTGCCACCCACAAAAGGAAGGAGAGCCTGACAAACTTATTCCTGTTCATGTGAATGCTTATGGAGAGTTATTAATGTAACAATAAATGTGCAGTGGATTCATGACCCTATTTTAGAATGCCACACAAAAATTATTAGGTTTATGTTTTCCATTCTAGCACCAAGGTATAATTAAGGATATTGATTAATTTTTAATTAATACTTTTATAGGTATTCAACCCGGATACTTCATTAAATGGAGGCAAAATTTATTAACTAATAATTGGTAATAACATATATAATTTAATATCCTCACAGTCCCACTCTCTGTATATGTATATATTTGTATATATGTTTATGTCTATCTCTCTATCTACTTCAATCTACATATTTATCAACGTATACATACATATATATGTATATATATATATATATGCGTATATATATGGGGGGCACTACTTTGGCTTGATAACAGGTTCTCAGAACTTCCTGGCCGCTCAGTTTTCAGGAGGCTGGTCTGCTAAGACTGTAACACTATTTATGGATTGGGCATTGTAGGCTGTGAGATGAAATCCCAGCATGGCCAAAAATTTATTCGTGGAGTAAGAAGCCAATTTTGACACATTATTTTCCTTCTCTGTGAAAGTCCTTGGTCTCAGTATGATGTATAATCCATATGCAAATATATCCTATGTGATATGATGTAATAAAAGAAATGTTACATGTGTATATACTAAATACTAAATAAATAAGGGTAATAAATGCCAGATGTAATAACCCATGTATGTAAATAGATCTCATATATTAATATTACTTTTTCCAGTGCTGGTGCTTCAATTCAGGCCCTGGGAACTGGTCTGAATTTCTTGTCTTCAAGGACGCTGAGCCTTTCCTCTGCACCCAGACCCTGAGTGCAAATCCCAGGCCTACTAGAAAAATGGTGCAAATTCCAAACCAGGGCCTTATTACTATTATTATTACTATTATTATGATGATGATGATGATGATTATTTTGCCTAAGCACGGGGCTTGAACTCAGGTCTTGGCATCTCTGCCACAGTTGGTGGTGGCATCCTAGGACCCGAGTTCAAATCTCGGGGTGGAAAAAGAAATAAAAAACTGTAAAGGAGAAGCCTAAAACTGAGAAGTTCAAGGAGGTAGTTTTCCTTTTTTTTTCCCTTTGTATTGTGACCATCCTGGGTCTAAATGGCAAGGCCCAGAAAGCATACATTATCTTGCATTGCTGATGTTTGGTGGGGTATTAGGGAAGCCATAGCCCAAACCAGCAACTTAGGCCTGGAGTTCGAATCCCAGGACTGCCACTAATGAATGGAGATTCTCAGAAACCTATTCCCATATATATCCATATGAATGGAATGTTATAAAATTAACAATTAAATTAGTAGTTAATATACGATATTATAAAATTATACACAATTATACAATATTGACTAGATTTCAATTAATACTTTATTATGTATTCAATCATAATACTTAAAAATGGAAGGAATAATTTAATTGCCAATAATCGGTATTAATATTGTATATGCAATTTCATAATATACAGACATCTCTCTCTTGTTTTATACATATACATCTATTTGTCTATCTACCAATCTATACATTTATCTGTTCATACAATTGTCACTCCTGGGGCTTAATGATAGAATGTTCGCCTAGTAAGTACAAAGCCCTGCATTCGATTCCTCACTACTGTGTACACAAAAAAATCCAGAAGTCATGCTGTCACCCAAGCAGTCAAGCACTAGCTTTGAGCATAAAAACTTAGGGACTGTGTCTAGACCCTTACTCAAGAGCCAGGACTGGCACCAAAAAAAAAAAAAAAAAAAGATAGAATGTTCTGACTGCAACAATGTAAGTATAGTACTACAAATACCTCATCACAAGTATGGGACTACAAATACCTCATCACAGAGCAAGTTGGGAGTCTGGTGCTGACAGCTGCCATCTAACTTGACAAAATGTCCCATGATACTATTATCATATATTCACCACTTAGAAACTTGAAGAGGAAGCTGGGCATCGGTGGCTCGTGCCTGTCATCCTAGCTAATCAGGAGGCTGAGACATGAGGATCATGGTGCAAATCCAGCCTGGGCAGGAGATTCCTTGAGATGCTTATCTCCAATGAACCACCAGAAAGCCTGAAGGGGCGCTGTAGCTCAAGTGGTAGAGTGCTAGACTTGAGCTGAAGAGCTCAGAGACAGCACCGAGGCCCAGACTTGAACTCCTCCAACTTACAAGAAAGAAGGAAACCTGAAGTGGAGTGCTGGGAACTTGTGTTACGGGTAGAGTGCTTTGCATGTATGAAACCCTGGGTTTGAATCCTAAGTACCACATCCCTAGAAAAAAAGTCTGAAGTGGCTCTCTGGCTCAAGCTCAAGTGGTATACTTGAACAGGTGAAACAGGTACAATGTTCATGTCCTGAGTTCAAGCTCCAGGACTAGGGTATACACACACACACACAAACACAGAGCAGAAGTAAAGTTGTGACACAAAATGGTAAAGCACCTGGATTCTGCTCTGAGCTCATGGTCATCACCCTGGCCCTGTGTTCAACCCCAAAACCTAGCCACCCAAGGCCTGACTAGGAGAGGACAAAGGTTTCAAAACCTTATAAGCTTCACCAGATCTAGATGACAGGAAGCATTGTGATTTTGCACAAGTGCTTAGATTTAGCAAACTTCCAGAATCTTAGGGAGGCACCACCATTGCCAATTAGGAATCTTTTCATTAGGTTCAGCTCCCTAGTTGTCTACCAGAAGGACTCGAATTTATTGAAGCAGTTTGTTTCAACATTGGAACATAGTCTCACAAAGACAGGACAAGTGCAGGGAACTTGGCCTGCCACAGGAGGTGGCACAATGGAAGGCTTCCTGTCAAAACAGAGCACTGGGGAGAGAGTTAGCTTGGGGTACAAAGAGGCCTTTTTCTCCTGGCCTTCAGAGCCCATCCACACTCATCCTCACTAATTGCCCCCGATAAATTGTTTGTTACACAGCTGTACAGGAGTGAAACTTTTTGTTTGCCTGTTCCAACAGTGAGCCAGACTTCCTCCAGCAGCCTGGGGTGCGTAGAAACCCTCAGGATACCCTGGGAACAGTGAGGGGAGCCCCGAAATATGCACTGTCTTGAAAACAACATCTGTGCTATGAAATCATTCTATTCAAAGCAAATTTCCTAGCTGTGTGCCTTTCTTCATAGCGACCTTGGATGTTCACTGATAGAAATACATGCATACACACACAGACACATGGAGTTAATGGCTCTTTTTTGTGGCTTTTTAATGGCTTTTTGTAATGGCTTTTTTTTTGAGGCTTGAACTGTGAGCCTAGACATTGTCCCTGAGCTCCTTTTGCTGAAGGAAGCACTTTATTGTCTTAAACCATGATTACCCTAGGCTGGGGTACAGCATTTATACCCAGAGATGATCCGGGGATCCTAGGACCCGAGTTCAACTCACAGCACTGGCAAAAATACATCAAACCAAAAAAAAAAAAAAAAAAAAAGAAACGGAGGAAGAAAAATCCAAGAAGTTTTACACAACCATTTTACCTCTTTTTCCTTGGCACTGTGACCATCCTGGGTCTCATTGACTCGGCTGGAAAATTGTATGTCACCTTGCATGGCCGAAGGCTTCTGGGCTGTCAGTGAAGCCTGAGCCCAACAGAGACACCTAGGCCCTGAGTTCCATGATCCTGGGACTGCCACCTACACACAGCTGAAGATCCTAGGAGACTCGTTCCTATCTATAGGAACACTAATAGAATGTTTGACATATACTAATTTAATTACTAATTAGCTAGTCTATTATAAGATTGTATGCAATAAATATAAGTCATTGATTAATTGAATTAGTACCTTATTAAGTCTTCTACCATGAGTAATTAATGGAGGCATAGTTTTAGAACTAATAATTGGTAGTAATAGAATATATAAAAATAAGGTATAGACAGACATCACTTTATATAGAGTTATACACTAGAATCTACATAAATGTCTGTCTCTATATATATACTTTTATTTATAAATGAATATACATATGTAAATACACACACACAGCAATCTACACATCTATCTGTTTATGTATTGGCCATTCCTAGGCCTTGATCTCAGGTCCTGAAATTTGCTCACCAACTTCACTTGCATCAGACTGTTGTGCTAACATTAACCCATTCGTGAAGTGGGCCTTCTAGGCCTGGAATTCAAATTACAGAACTGCCAAAAACTTAATCCTGGTGGCAGAAGCCAATTGTCTCACTTGTTTTCCTTATCGGTGAAAGTCCTGGGTTTCAGGAATGATGTATAATACATTGACAAATCTATGTCCTATGTAATAGGATGTAAAAAATGTTATATGTGTAATCATACTCATTAAATAGATTAAAATAAATAAATCACAAAATAAAATGAATAACTACACTAACCACAATATGCAGTAAACATGCATGTAAATATAAATCATGTATTTAAAATGTATACAAATATTATTTTTTTTCGAGTGCTAGGACTTGAATTCAGGCCCTGAGAACAGGCTTAACTTTCTTGTCCTCCAGCACGGTGAGCTTCCCGTTCCCCCACAATGCTGCAGATTTACCCAGACCCTGAGTTCAGATCCCAGGCCTGGCAGAAAATGGCGTGAATTCCAAGCCAAGGAGCCTCATAATTTTTTAAATATTTTAAATATATATATTTATTTATTTATTTTTGTTTTGTCAAGCACAGGTTTTGAATTCAGGTAGTAGCAACTCTGCCTCCGCTTTTATCAGTCTAGGCTGGGGTGCAGCCACTGTACCCACAGCTGAACCTGAGTTCCTGGGCCCCAAAGACTGACAGGAAAACAAAAATGAAAAGACAGATAAAAATCCGGCAACTTGCAGATGGCTCCAGTTTTACATTTACTTTCTTTGCAATGTAACCATTCTGGATTTGTATGATGGCTGAAAATTGTTTGTAATGGGGCAATGTCATTCTTTCTGATGGAGGCATAGAATTTCATTGTGTATATATACCACATTTTCTTGATCCATTCATCTACTGAGGGGCATCTAGGTTGGTTCCATATCTTAGTTATGGTAAATAATGATGCAATAAACATAGTTGTGCTGGTAGCTTCAGTATGGTCTTGTTTGTGATCATTTGGGTAAATGCCCGAAAGTAGGATTGCTGGGTCATAGGGGAGTTTTATGTGGCGTCTTTTGAGGAACCTTCATAGTGCTTTGTGTACTACCATCTGCATGTCAATCTGTTCTTATTTTGTCAACCCCTGGGGCTTGATCTCAGTGCTGGGAACTGCTTGTCAGCTCCATCTGCCCCATGCTGGCCGAGCTGACACTCATCCATTCATAAATTGGGCCTTTGTAGGCTGTGAGTTCAGATGCCAGCACTCACAAAAATTGAAGCGGGGAGTAAGAAGCCCAGGGTAACACATGTTTTCCTTTTCTGTGAACGTCCTGGGTGTCAAGTATGAAGTTTCATACATAGGCAAATCTATATCCTATGTAATAAATGTAGTAAATATTCCATGTGCAATAAGTCAATAAAATAAATGGTAACTAAATGAATAAAACAAAAAATTAAATGAATAACTACAATAAGTGGAATATTGAGTCAACATACAGGGCTCAATCTCAGGGCCTGGCAACTGCCTGGCAGATGAATTGGCTAGAGGCTGCTGTGCTGACAGCCACCCATTCATGAACTGAGCCTTCTACGCTCTGAGTCAAGATCCTAGCAATGCCAAAAATATAATCTTGGAGTAAGAAGCTGAGCGGGACCCATGTTTTCCTTTTCCTTGAAAGTGCTCAGATAGGATGTATAATTCGGGTGCAAATCTATATACTATGTAATAGGATGTCATAAAGGTAAGAAATGTCATAGGTGGAATAATTGTCACTAAAATGAATGAAAAACAGATTGAATTAGTAGTGAATCATTCTGGGATAAAATTAGATGCAACAATTATAGGAGGTGCATTAAGTTTAATTAATATTTTATTAAGCATTAACAGAATAAAAATTACATGGAGATATAATTAAATACCTAATAATTGAAAGTAACACATGATGCATAATTTAACTATATATAGACATCCATCTCATTCTATAAAATATGTAATTTTATGTATGGATGTATGTACATATATGATAAACAACAACAGGATATTGAGTAATTATTGATTAATGATTTATTAATTGTTCAAATGGAACATATCATTAAATGTAGACATAATTTAATACCTAAAAATTGTTAGTAATATTATCTATAATTAAATAATATACAGACATCTCTCTGTGTATATAATATTTATATACAGCAATCTCTAAGTATACCTTGTTCACTCCTGGTTTCAGTTGTTGAGTGTTCACCTAGCAAGCACCAAGCCCTTGGTTCGATTCCTCAGTGCCACATGAACAGAATACCTGGAAGTTCTGAGGTCTTTCAATCAATTGAGTGCTAGCCTGGGGTACAAATGCTTAGGTACAGTGTCTAAGCCCTTACTCAAGCCATAGGACTGCTTCCACAAAAAGGTAAATTGTTCTAACTGCAACTATACAAAGACAGAACTTCAAATACCTCATCACAGAGCAAGCTAGGAGTCTGGTGCTGACAGCTGCCGCCTAACCTGACTTAGCCAGATGTAAAAACTGCAACCTAGCTCCATGGAACCAGACACAACTGGCTTACCCAGATCATCCTAGCTGAGCAGGGGCTTTAAAACCCAGTCCTGGCAGGAATTCTGTGAGACTCTTTAAAATGTGGCTCCAAGTGTTAGAGCTCTAGCCTTGAGCAAATGTTACTAGAGTATAATCTCCATGTTTTGAGTTCAAGCCATATGCCTAACCCCCCCCCCAAAAAAAAACCCACCACCATAAACCATTAGATGTGAACTTGTGTGGTTTGTGAAATGTTCCTCAAAGAATGGTGATAGTGATGAAAGCACCCTAATTCAAATAACAGCTTGTGGAATAGAGCTATGTGATGAGTCCTTCATAAGGTGCTCTGTACTAAGTCCTGCACATGATGCTATGTACTGAGTCCTTCACAGGGTGCAGTGTGCTGAGTCCTGCATTGGGTGCTGTGTGCTGGGTCTTTCACAGGATGCTGTGTGTTGACTCATGCAAAGAGTGCCATGTGCTGTGTCCTTCACAGGTGAATTCTTTCATCAGGTCCTTGTAAGAGCTCCACAACTGAGATGATTATGCAGACAAGAATATTGAGGCTCAGATATGTCCCCATGTCAGGGACAAAATTATGTATTACTGAAGACTAGTGAGTTGTCTCCTGCAGACAATTGGTTTTTTTTTTTCTTTCTTTTTTTTTTCACAGTCATGAACCTTGAACTTGGGGCCTAGCCACTGACCCTTACCTCTTGGGTACATGGCTAGCACTCCACCCCGTGGAGCCAAGGACCCCCTTGCAGGAGAGTGCCACCTAGGGGTAGATAGCTGAGGACTGTCACCCCGCCTTCTCAAGAAGCTGAGATCTGAGGATCTGGGTTTCAAACTATCCCAGAAACAAAAGGTCCCATGAGATTACTATCTCCAATTCACCACTAAGAAACCTGAAGTTGAAGCTGGGTGCTTGTCGCTCATACCTGTCATACTAGCTTCTCAGGAGGATGAGATCTGAGTATCATGGTTCAAAGCTAGCCTGGGGAGGAAAGTCTTTAAGACACTTAGCCCCAATGGACCACCAGAAAACATGAAGTGGTGCTTTGGCTCAAGTGGTAGGGCACAAGACTTGAGCTGAAGAGCTCAGGGACTGCACCCAGGCCCAGACTTCAGCTCCTATAACCAACAACAACAAAAAAGACAGAAACAAACTAACAAACCTGAAGTAAAGGGATGGGAATGTGCCTTTGGGGTGGAGTGCTTTGCAACTATGAAACCCTGAACTTTATTTCTCAGTACCACAACACTAGAAAAAGGCTGCAGTGGCTCCGTGGCTCAATCGGGAGAGGGCTATCCTTGTACAAGAGAAATTAGGTACAGTGCTGAGTTCCAGCTCCAGGACTGGTGTATGCACACTCACACAGACACACACACACACACACACACACACACACACACAGACCAGAAGTGAAGTTGTGACACAAAATGGTAAAGACTTGGGCTTCTGCACTGAGCTCATGGTAGCACCCAGGCCCTGTGTTCAACCCCCAAACCTAGCCACCCAGGGCCTAACTAGGAGAGGTCAAAAGTTTCAATATCTGATGAGCTTCACCAGCCCTAGATGACAGGAAGCTTTGAGATATCTGACATGTGCTTGGACTTCCTAAGCTTCAAGAAACCTAGGAGAGGCATCATAGGACCATCATCTCCAACAATGAAATATTTCATTAGGTTCAGTGCCCTAGTTGTCTGCCAGAAGGTCTCCTGAATTATATTGAGCACTGTATCTGAACACCGGAATATAGTCTCACAAAGGCAGGATGAGTGCACAGGACTGGGCCTGCCATGGGAAGTGGCACAAATGAAGGCTTCCTGTCAAAACAGGGCACTGGGGAGAGAGATCGCTTGGGATACAAAGAGGCCTTTTTCTCCTGGCCTTCAAAGCCTGCCCATACTCATCAAGACTAACTGACACAGATGGAATTGTTTGTTAAACAGCTGAACAGGACTGAGGCCATTTGTCTGCATATCCAGATAATGAGAGAGACATCTTCCAGTGGCCTGGGATGCAGAGAAACAATGAGAGAGACTTCTTCCAGCAGGCCTGGGATGCAGAGAAACCCTCAGGCTACACTGGGAACAGTGAGGTGAGCCCCAGAACATGCACTGTCATGAAAGCACTCTGTGTTATGAAATCATTGAATTGAAAACAAATTTTCTAGATTGGTGTAATTCATAATAGCTACTCTGGAGATTCACCTGTAGGAATACGTCCATATACACAGAGACATGGAGGTACAGGTTCTTTTTGAGGGAGCAGGACCTGGGGTTGAACTATGAACTTAGGCATTATCCCTGAGCTCCTTTTGCTCAAGGGTATTGCATTAACCTTGAATCACAGCCCCACTTCTGGGTTTTTCTGTGATGTCTTAGAAATAACAGTGTCATGGATTTTCCTATGCTGGCTGGATTTAAACTCAGATTCTATACATCTCAGCTTCCTGAGGAGCTGGGATTATAGTCAGCCTCCACTGGCTGTTGCCTTTCTTTTCTTCTTCATTTTTTAATCTGTACAATCTGACTTCTTAACAGGGTCCTTCCAGTGGTTTGAATTTATAAGTAAGCAATTCCAATGTCCTTTATAGCTGCTTTCTCTGAGAAGGATTTTCTCTCCTCATCTTCTCTTCTGGTCACAGGTTTGAAGCCAAAAGTGAGAAATGAGTATCACAGGATTTGGCAGCTAATGTCCACATTACATGCCAGTTCTGGCACTTAACATTGAGCTGCAGTGAATTTACTGTCTAAGGATGAGAGAACCGAAAGCTGGAGCAATCCTCATACTGTCTGCATTGCTCCTTTTTTCTATAAAATGATCTAATAATTATGAATGTTGTGTGTCTCCAGTATTAATTATCTAGAACACATTAGAAGCATCTGCATGTTTCTGTTTTTCCCTAGTACATCCCGAGTTTTAGACTAAGGTTTTGTGTGGAGGGGTTTCTCAGTGTATCCCTGAGAAAGCTGCTTGCAGTCTCCTGGGGAGATCACAATTCAAAGTCAGCCCGAGCAAGAAAGTCTGAGATTCTTATCACCAATAAACCACCAGAAAACCAGAAGTGGAACAGTATCCCAGAGGGTAAAGCTACAGCTTTGAGAGAGAAAGCCGAGCAGGAGACACAGGCCAGACCAGGCAAGAAAGCCTGGGAGGCACTTATATCCAATTAACAACCAGATGGCTGGAAGTGGAGCTGTAAAGCCTCAGCCTTGTACGAAACAGCTGAGGAATGCATTGGGCCCTGTGTTTAAGCACTGGTATGGCTTCTCTTTTCAAAAAGAGAAGGCGAGGATTATGTATCAGTGCACTAACTACTTATGTGTGTATAGTACCTCCCTGAGTGCAAACAGACCATATGCAATGCTTCTCCTTTTATTTACTGGTTCATTTTTCAGATATGCTCATTGCACATACTACACCATTCTCTTCATTTCAGGCCCATGGCTTTTCTCTTCCAGGGTTCCAGGCCTGTGTCCTTATATGATGCACACTTAAGCTCTCAGCAGTTTTTATTTACATTTTATTATGAGGCCCATGCAGGAACAGACACAAATCAGGCAGGGGAACAGAAGAAAAGGTTTTTTAGAAATAACTAGTATTCAGAAAATTAAATTTGGGGATGTAAAATGGTAGTATACTTATGTAAAATCTACCATGAAGAAAAAGATGGGGCTGCGGACTTGGATTACTGAAAGAGTGCTTGCCAAGCATGCAAGAACCACTGGGTATGATTACTCAGTATCACATACACAGAAAAAGCCAGAATTGGTGCTGTGGCTAGACCTGGCAAACAGAAACCTACGTAGGTAGGTAGCTAGCTAACTAGGTAGGTAGGTAGGTAGGTAGATAGATAGATAGATAGAGAGAGAGAGAGAGAGAGAGAGAGAGAGAGAGAGAGAGAAAGATAGATAGATAGACACATACATACATACATACATACATACATAATACATAGAAAATAGATAGAAAAAAGATAGATAAATAGAAAGAAAAATAGATAGATAAATGGATAGAAATAAACATGATATATTAACCTGGTCTTGAATGTCAGGAGGAATGAAGGGAACAATTCCCAATCATGATGCCTTCTGCAGTGTTCCGGTCACCAACTTCGCCTTCACACAACCACAGAGCAGGAAGACTGTCTCTTTCCCACTTCTTAGGTAGCCAAATGCCCCAGAGCCAAGAGGGCAGAGCCAGGTTTTAACTCAGTTGCTTGGAGACAGAAGAGAAAGGACCCTGCTTCTCCTTGGACTGGGAATTTGCATTAATGATGTTCATAATGAAGGAGGGAGAATGGACTGGTGGAGGTAGAAGAATGGTCTTTAAATCTGACAGATGGAGAGTCAAAACCCCACTCCTTAAGACCAGAGAGCAGGGTTTTTCTTCTCTGTTCCTCCTTTCTCCCCCACTAAACTGGCTCTTTATTGTTACCCTAAAGATAGCCTGAGGCTCCCTTCACCTGAGAGAGGAAGGTTAATTAGTCATTGTTTGAAGAGGGTGAGAAAAGCCTGACCCTGTTGTAACTCTAACAAATGTTTCAGGGTTCCCCCCATTGCTGGCTTTTGCAGCTGACTTCCCAGTTGAGTGTGTACATTCTGCTTCCTAATCCTGCAGGCCTAGGTCTTTGCACCTAGCCTGGCTTTTGCAACCATTTTCTGTCCTTCAATTACAGTGTTACACTGGAGTTTTTCTGCAAACACTGCTAGGGCTTGGATACTGAGAACTTCATTTGAACCCAGGATGGTTCAATAATGTTTCTTTCCTGCTTCTATAGCTCGAGAACTCTAAGAACATTAGAGTGCAATTAACTTCTCATCACCAAGGGAAACACAGGAAGCTCTTGAACATCTGACCTTTCAGAAGTGGAAGTCAGAGTGTCATAGACCTTTCTGCCCTGGCTGGCTTCACCCTGTGATCCTGAGACCTCAGCCTCATGATCTAGGGTGTTGGGCATGAGCTACTGGTGCTCTGCTAGGTTCAGAAATGTAATGACATTGACAATACAAGTCAACTGCTTATCACATAAAGCTCGGGAAGCATATTAAGCCTTTCAACAATGGATCTTTAAGAACCATGTATGACACAAGGTTCAATGCTAGAGCCTAAGAGGCTGGGAATATAAATCTGCTACACTTGAACCTAGAGCTCTGACTCCAATTCTGGTGTACATCAGTGTTCATTTTCCAGAGAATGTTCTCCTAATTAGCAAATAAGAAAGTACTTTGATTAACCCTCATTTTTTTTTCCAGTTGTGTGTCTTGAACTCAAACCTTGGCACTCTCCCTGAGCCCTTCAATTCAAGGTGAACACTCTACCACTACAGTCACAGCGCCAGGTGGGGTCTTTTGGTGGTTCACTGGAGCTTTCCTTGCCTAGGCTGTCTTTGAACTGTAGTCTTCAGCTCTCAGCCTCCTGAGAAGCTAGCGTTCCAGGTGTGAGCACTGGCATCTGGCCTATTGTTTTTGTCAGTCCTGGGGCTTGATCTTAGGGCCTTGGTACTATCTCTGTGCTTTTTTTTCTCAAGGTTAGCCACTTGAGCCACTCTACAGCTTCTGGCTTTTCCTGAGTATGTGTCACTGAGGATTCAAATCCTGGCATTCATGCATGCTGAGGGAGCGAGCTCTTTACCACTAAGCCACATTTCTAGCTCCACCCTTAAAATTTTATCCCTCAATTTGCCTATCCTCAGGAAAAGGCTTGTGAGTATAAATCATCTAAAGGAATCTCTATAGGAAGATGTCCAAAGATAAGAAAAAGCTCAGGGAGGACGGGAAGGGATGGGAAGGGGAAACGAAGGAGGAGGCTATAATGCTTGATAAGATATATACTCATTATCTTGCCCATGTAATTGTAACCCCTCTCTACAGTATTTTCACAATAAAAAGAAAAAGAAAAAAAAGAAAAAAGAAAAAAAAAGAAAAAGCTCATACTTGGGAGAGACTCTAAACATATGAAAACTGTGACAAATGGCTCCATTTAATTATGTATTATGTTTCAACACTTAATAAAATATTAAGGAAAATTAGTCAATGTCCTAAGTTATTGTGTATAATTTTATAATAGATGTGCAAAATGCAATATATATTATGTGTATAATAATATTAAATACAATAATCAATAAATAAATGAATCAAATAAAAATAAAATACAGAATCAATAATAAAAATCATAATATGAAATTAACATACATATGTAAGTATATATCATACATTCAGTACACATGTATAGAAATATTTTTTTTCCATTGCAGGGCCTTCATTCAGGCCCTGGGAAATCTAGCCTGAATTATTTTCCTCAAGGACAGTGGGCTTCGCCTTCACCCGTGTTGCAAAAGATTTACCTGGATGGTGAGCTCAAATCCTAGCAATTGCAGAAATACTGGCCCCAGTTCCATGAAAGTGACTTAATTTTTTTAATGGAAGCAGTTATGTTTATTCAGTTCCATACTGAACATTAAAAATAGGCAGAGTAGGGCTGGGAAGTTGGCTCAGTGGTAGAGCACTTGCCTTGCATGCCTGAGGCCCTGGGTTCGATTCCTCAGCACCACATAAGCAAAAAGAAAAAAACCAGAAGTGGCGCTGTGGCTCAAGTGGTAGGGCACTAGCCTTGAGCTGAAGAACTGAGGGACAGTGCTCAGGCCTAGAGTCAGGCCCCACAACCGGACCAAAAAAAAAAAAAATAGGCAGCGTAGAATTTTGTACAGCTATTCAGATTTCCTTCCCTTACCCCCAAAGTGCTTTTCTGAAAACTAATATGTTTCTATTTTTGTATGTTTTTTATTGTAAAAATGTTGTACAGAGGGGTCACAGTTACATGAGCAAGGTAATAAGTACATTTCCTATTGAGCATTGTTGCCTCCTCCTTTGTATTCCCCTTACCATCTCTTCCCTCCCATCTTGACAACTATCTCCGCCTGCCTAGGTCAGTGACTTAATTTTTCAATTTTGGTTGGCATGGGGTTTGAACTCAAGTAGTGGCAACTCTTCCTTCACATTGCTACAGATTTACCAAGAACCCGAGTTCAAATCCCAGGCGAGGAAAGAAAACTTGCAGAAATTCCAAACCAAGGAACTTTATTTTTTTAAATTTTGTTGAATTCTTTCTTTCTTTCTTTCTTTCTTTCTTTCTTTCTTTCTTTCTTTCTTTCTTTCTTTCTTTCTTTCTTTCTTTCTTTCTTTCTTTCTTTCTTTCTTTCTTTCTTCCCTTTCTTTCTTCCCTTTCTTTCTTCCCTTTCTTTCTTCCCTTTCTTTCTTCCCTTTCTTTCTTCCCTTTCTTTCTTTCTTTTCTTTCTTTCTTTCTTTCTTTCTTTCTTTCTTTCTTTCTTTCTTTCTTTCTTTCTTTCTTTCTTTCTTTCTTTCTTTCTTTCTTTCTTTCTTTCTTTCTTTCTTTCTTTCTTTCTTCATTTATTTATTTTTTGGCCAACCATGGGGCTTGAAATCAGGTTGTGGAAACTGTCTCCGCTTGGATCTCCCTAGGCTGGGATTCAGTCTCTGGACCCATAGCCGATCCTGAGATCCTAGGCCCAGGGGGCTGTCAGGAAGAAAAGAAAAAGCTGGAAAACACAAAAAGTGGCGAGCTGCAGAGGCCTGGGTTTTATGATTTTTTTTCTTTACACAGTGACCATCCTGGGTCTGAATGACACTGCTGTAAAGTGGACCTGACCTGCCATTACTGTTGGCTGGTGGGCTCTCAGGGAAGCCATGGCCAACCTGTCAACATAGACCCTAGCTTCAAATCTCAGTCCTGACACCAATGACAGAAAATCACAAGAGACTCATTCTTATGCATAGGAATACTGGTTGAAAGAGTAGCTCATGCCTTGGTCTAGTCTAAAATTGGATGCAATAATCCTAGAATGCTGATTGATCTTAATTAATAGTTTTTTAAGCATGAAACGAATAATATTCATTCACTGGCAGTATAATATATACCTAAGAGTTGATAGGAATGTATTTGTTGTCATTCAATCATAGATAGATGGCTCTGTCACTCTTTACTAATATATATTTATTTGTATACCACCGTCTGCCTATCCATGTGTCGCTGTTTTGGCCAAACATGGGGGTCAATCTCAGCATGTGGGAACCCCCTCACATCTTCATTGACAAGAAGCTGCCATGCTCAAACTCACCCATTTATGAATTGGGTCTGCTAGGCCCTGATTTCCGAACCTAGCATTGCCAGGCATGATGGAGAACACATCTAAAATCTAGATGCTATATGATAGGATGTAAACAATTTAATAAATGGTATAGGTGTCATCAGAGTCAATAAAATAAATTGTAAATAAATGAATAAAACAAGAAATAAAATGAATAACCATGCCAAACACAATTTGGACTGAACATCTATATGGAAGTATAAATCCTACTTTTAAAATGTATATAAGGTGTATCTTTTCCAGGCCTGAATCTTGAATTCAGCCCCCACTACGAGGAGGGAATGGCGGGAGATCATGAGCTACTCAATTCTGGACCTAGGAAGAGTCATGTTATGCTATCGATCTCATCCTTGATTGAGTAGTTCGTACATGATGCGAGTAGGAAATGATAGGCAAGACTCATGGAGTATCGATTAATTGTAAAGTAGAGTTGATGAAGCTGACAATAATCATCACATTCATGAAATGGAGGCATCAGGAAAGATCCAAGAATCGGTAGTTCCATGAGATTGGATTCCATCACAGGACACCATCTCTCCTACCCTATACAAATATGTACTTATTTGCATACTACTTCAGCTTATGAATGGATGACTATTGTGCCCCCCACTCTTCCCCCCTCCGGGGGGGGTTTCAATCTCAGGTCCTGGGAATGACCTAGCTCCTTCGTGGCTCACAGGCTGGTGTGCTCATGTGGACCAAATTTCCAATTGGGATGGCTAGGCCCCGAGTTCAGATCCCAGCCTTGCCAAAAGATTCATCTTGATGTCAGAAGCCAATCATTGACTTGTTTTCCTTTCCTGTGCAAGTCGTGGGCCTCAGCTAGGATGGAGAATTCATGGGCCACCCTGTGGCCATGGGAATAAGCTATTACCCATGTCAACCCAGTTATACCTCTCATCATATACTCAAGAAAATACACAATACATCCATAAATAGCATACAAAAGAAAGAGAGTAACTACACTCAATGCATGATGCAGTCCACACAGGGATTTGAATATATATCTCATTTTTCAATGATGCATTTGTAGACTATTTTGGCCTCCTTGGGGCTCAATCTCAGTTCCTGGGAATGACCCAGCTCCTTAGTGGCTCACAGGCTGGTGTGCTCACCTGGACCCATTGTGCAGTTTGGCCTCCTAGGCCCTGAGTTCAAATCCCAGCTCTACCAAAAATTCACCTTGATGTGAGAAGTCAGTCGTTGCACCTGTTTTCATGTGTTGTGCAAGTTCTGGGTCTCAGCTAGGATGGAGAATGCATAGGCAACTCTATACTCATTGGAATAGGTTGTAATCCAGTTCACCACAGTTATATCTGTCTTCCTATACTCAAGAAAATACAAAATACATCAATGCATGAGACACAAAATAAAGAGAGTGATTACACCGAATGCAAGATGAGGCCACCAATGTTTGGAAATATAGATCCTCTGTTTAATTATGAATTTATGACTATATTGCTCCCCATCAGGGCTCGATCTCAGTTCCTTGGAATGACTTAGCTCCTTAGTGGCTCATAGGCTGGTGTGTTCATCATGACCCATTCACCAATTGGGTCTGCTAGGCCTTAAGTTCAAATTCCAGCACTGCCAAAAGATTCATTCTGATGTAAGAAGCCAATGGTTGCACATGTTTTCCTGTCCTGTGAATGTCCTGGGTCTAATCGTGGATGGAGAATGCTATATAGACAACTCTATAGCCATGGCAATAGGTTGTCATCCACATTAGCACAGTTATATCTGTCACCATACTCAATAAAATATACAATACATCCTTGAATAAGACACAAAATGAAAAGAATAAATACACTGAATGCAAGATGCATACCACACCTGTAGGTAAAGAAAGATCTTATGTTTAAAAAAGGTGGGATTGCTGTGCTGGGGCTTCCAATCAGGCCTTGGACCAGGCCTGAAATTCTATTCCTCAAGGATGGTGAGCTTCCCCTTCTCACCCAGTGCACCAGAGCTGCCCAGACCTGAGTTCCAATCCAAGCACTGACAAAACATTCATGCTATCAGAAGCCAGTTGTTGCACACATTTTCCTCTGCTGTGAATGTCCTGGGTCTCAACTAGGATGTAGAATGTATAGGCAACCCTATAACCATGGGAACAGGTTGTCATCCATTTTAGAACAGTTATACCTGTCACCATACTTAGTAAAATATGCAATACCTCCAAGAATTAGAGACAAAATAAGAAGAAGTGCACCAAACACAAGATAGTGTCCACACATGTATGTCAATATAGATTCTATGTTTAAGTAATGAATTTATGACTATAGTGGACCACCCTGGGGATCATTGTCAGAACCTGAGAATGTCCGAGCTCCTTAGTTGCTCACAGGTTGGTGTGTTCACCTTGACTTATTCTCCAATTGGTTCTGCTAGGCCCTGAGTTCAGACCCCAGCACTACCAACAAGTGGATCATGAACTAAGAAGCCGAGTGTGAAATTTGTTTACCTTTTCAATGAGAATCCTGGGTGTCAGGCATGATGGAGAACGTTTCTACAAAGATTCTCTGTGATAGGATGTCATCAATGTAATAAACAGAATGGGTTTCATCATAGTACAATTGATGTTAAATAAATGAATAAAACAAAAAATACAAGGAACAACCACATCAAACATGTATGGACTGAACATCTATAGGTAAGTATAAATCCTATCTTTACAATGCATATAAATAGTATGTTTTCCAGGATTGGGGTTTGAATTCAGGCCTAGTGAACAGGCCTGACTTTCTTAACTTCAAGTATGGTAATCTTCCCCTTCATCCACATTGCTGCAGATTTACCCAGATCCTGTGTTCAAATCCAAAGCCTGGAAGAATAAATAGCGGGAATTGCAAACCAAGTAGCTAATTTTTTAATTTTTAATTTTTAATTTTTTTTCTCAGCACAGGGCTTGAACTCAAGTCGTGGTAACTCTGCCTCAGCTCTGATAACCCTAGGCTGGGGTGCACCCCCTGGCCCCATAGCTGCTCCTGCCATCCTAAACCCCCAGGCCTTGCCTGGAAAAAAATGCACAGAAAAAAAGTGTCATTTTTATGTTTTCTTACTTTGCATGATGACCCTCCTGGGTCTGAATGACACTGTTGCAAAGGGTACTTCACCTTGTATTGCTGAAGGCTGCCAGACTATCGGGGAAGCCATAGGGCTACGCGGCAACATAGGCCCTGATTTCGAATCCCCATTCTGACACCAACCAATGGCAGGAGATATTAAGAAACTGGTTCCCATCCATAGGAATAACAATGGAATGGTGTCAATGTCGTGGTTGAATATGTTGATCGTGAATGATGCTCCTATAAAATTAGACAGCATCATTTCAGGAGGTTGATTAATTTTATTTAATATTTAAGAAGCATTAAAAGAATATATTTACTTACAGGAATGCAATAAGTTCAGGACACTAATTGATTTCATTAACATTTTAAGGATGAAAACAGTAACATTAATTATATGGATCCATAATAAATACCCAGGAATTGGTAGGAATGTAATCTGTATAACTGAAAAATGTATAGATTTATCTGGCACTCTATAAAAATATATATTTATTAGCGTAATGCCATCTGCATGTCAATCTGTTCTTATTTTGTTAACACCTTGGGCTCGAACTCAGATCCTGGAAACAGCCTGTCAGCTCAATTTGCCCCAGGATGGCGTGATAACACTTACCCATTCATGAGTTTGGCCTTGTAGGCCATGAGTTCAGATGCCAGCACTCCCAAACAATGAATCGTGGAGTAAGAAGCTGATGGTGACACATGTTTTCCTTTTCTGTGAATGTCCTCGGTGTCAGGTATGAAGTAGAATACATATGTAGAACTATATCCTATTTAATCAATGTAATCAATGTTCTATGTGCCATAATAGCCAATGACATAAACGGTCAATACATGAATAAAACAAAAAATAAAATAGATGTATTTAACACAATATGGAGTCAACATATGTATATAAATAAAAATCATATATGTAAGTTGTACATGGATAGGATGTTTTCTATTGGTGGTGATCTATTTCAGGCCTAAGGATCAGACTTGAATTTCTTGACTTCAAGGAAGCCAACTTCCCTTTCCCACACAGTGCAACAGAGTTACCCAGACCATGAGTTCAAATCCCAGTCCTGGCAGAAAAATGGAACCATTATAGTATGTATGGCTCAATTCTTAAGAATTTCATTATGCCTCCATTATATGTATGTGATTGTTTAAATGCTTAATAAAGTATTAACCAAAATTGATCAGTGCCTTACAATATAATTGTGAATAATTTTATGCTAGAATCATTCAAGATCTGCTCATGCAATCATGAAATATATCACATTCCATTGATAATCATACGGATAGGAACAAGTTTCTCAGGATCTCCTGCCATTTGGAGGTGGCAGGACTAGGATTCAAACTGTGGGCTCTAGCTCCCACGACTTCAACCCATGGATAGGGAACTCACCAGTCTGTACAAGAACATCAGCAAGACCAATGATGAGGCAGGCACCAGTGGCTCTCAGCAGTCCTCCTAGATACTTACCAGGCTGTGACAGGAGAATCATGGTCACCCTAGTTAAGAAGGTCCTTGAGACCCCTGTCCAGCTTCATTGCCAACAAAGCCAGAAGCCTTGTGGCTCTAGTGTGGAGGGCCAGCCTTGAGCAAAAGGAGCTGACAGACTGTCCAGATCTTGAGTTCAAGGTCTGGGACTGGAAACAGACAGACATATACAACAATCTGTGCAGCTGGCTATCTTGCTAAAGCAGGTCGCCCTCTTGTACCCAGCTGAATTGGACAGAGTTCTCTGGGAAAAGGGCTGGGGAAGCCGCTGTCATCTTTACTCCACCCATGGTGCTTGCATTACAGAATTGCAGCCACACCCCCATTCTTTCATGTTTCTTTCTGAACAATGGGATACAAGAATGGTGGCCACACCCATATTCTATGCTGCCAGGTAGCACAGAGATTCATTCTGTTGGTTGACACCACTACCAGCAGTTGAGGAAGGCAGAGGTGGCTGAGTGCACAAGAGAATTTGAGTATAGTAGGATATTGATACTCCAGCCTGTGCCCTGGCCCGCTCCCCTGCTTCCCCGCAGTGCTGGGTTTCATACCTCAGGCTATGGCTTGCTGCCAGCTAGCCTAAGGCCCCCACCTGGTCCCTGCCCCAGGTCCTCTGCTCTGGGCCCATGTGTCTGCAATGCTGCTGCCATTGCTGCTCACCCCACCGGGAGCAGCCACCAACAGCTTCTCCCAGCAGCACAGGTGTATGGCTACCCCAACACCAACCCTACCCCGGTTCAGACACCCATCTAGGGGCACCATGATCCCCTGCTTGTTTCCTCTCCCCAGCTCTGAGGAGCCACCTTTCTGTCTTGGGAATTTCTGAGATAGAGACGCAATATATGCTCAGGCTGGGCTGAATCATGGTACTCCTATCTGTGACAGGGATGCTCCACCAGGCCTGGTCCTCTGTAGTTGGGATGGTAAGGCATGTAGCGCTATGCTCAGTCATCGGTTTAGATGGATTACCCCATACTCTTACTCCACAGCAGCCAATTTTTGACCACAGGTGAATCTCTGTGTAGGGCCTCAACAATAGGACCTCAGTCTCCTCACAGAATAGTTGTGACGAAACAAGGGATTTATACAGAGGGATCTCGAGCATGGCTAGGCACAGAGGGAGTGGCCTTCAGACAAGGTTCTTGACAATTCTGGGAGCATATGACAGGAAGATACCAGGAAAGGGCTCAGGTGGGGCCTGTTATTATTCATGCAACAGGTCTGGAATTATGAAACAAAACATGGCTTTCTTTCATCATTACCCTATCCTCATGATGAAAGAGATCCTTCACTGTGTTGAGTTTTGCAGCTGGGGAAAGGAAGGCATAGAAAAGCCAGGTGACCTACTTATGACCTCAAGTTCACAGGAAGCTCAGCCTGACTTCTCTGCCATGCTCTCTAGGACAATGGGTGCTATTCAGCCCACTTCTTGTGGTCGAAGGTCCACTTCTTGTCCATCGTGGTGCTTGAACTCTAGGCCTAAGAGCTGTTCTCAAGCTCCTCAGCTCAAGGCTAGGACTCTACCACTTGAACCCACAACATCACTTCTGGTTTTCTCGTGTTTCTTTGGAGATAAGAGCCTCACAGTCGTTCCTGCCAGGGATGGCTATGAACCATGATTCTCAACTCTCAGCCTCCTGTCTAGTTAGTATTAGAGTTCTGAGCCACCAGCACAGACTTAAGTGTAATTCTGACTTGCTTTCTCTCCCTCACACACAGGAACTGGTTGAATGGGTGCTGGAGGAGGTGGCCCAGCGTCCCCATGTGGCTGGAACCCAAGGTGGCCCTCTCATTCTGGGGGTGGGCTTTGGGTCAGGAGCTGTCTTGCTCAGCCTGATGAAACAGTTCCATGAGGTAAGCCTCTCTGTGCCCTGGCTAGACCATGATGGTTATTCGTTTTTTCATCCAGCCTTACTGGACTTAGTATTGTTTTCAACATCATTTTGTAGCACCTGACCAAAATTATGATACATAGTTATGGAATGAAAATGTAATGCCATATTAAGAAAGTCATTTAGGGCACTGGGAATGTGGTTTCATGGTACAGTGATTACCTAGCATTCATGAAACCCTGGGTTCAATTTCTCAGTACCTCATAAAAAGAAAAAAACTGGAAGTGATGCTGTGCCTCAAGTGGTAGAGTACTTACCTTGAGAAAAAAAAAGAAGCTGGGGAATAATTCCCTATCCTTGAGTTTAATCCCCTGGATTGGCAAAAACAAAACAAAACAAAACAAAAAACATTTAGTTAGTACATGCAAAATAAAGAACCCATACTTGGAATATATAATTGCTCCTTCCATACTGACACATGAAAATAGGCCCTAATTCATGTATAATACTCATATTAGGATACTGTGTTGAAATAAAAAGTTTTGTTTATTAGGTCACAGCAATTACTGCCAGGAATGTGCTTAGATGTCAGGTGAAGATTAATTCTGGAAAGTCAATGATTCCAGGCTTTGTGTGGTCATTGCTAATCACAAAGAGAAGGGTAGTCAAAGTGTGATTTGGAAATCTTTTTGGTCAGTCATGGCACCAAAAAGGCAGTGGCTAATTAACAGTTGTGACAGAAGAGAAGGAATAACTCCAGATGGAAGGAATAAAATGATAGCTAAGGTATAACAGAAGCTGTTTTAGGGAACCTTTTTTGATTATTGAAGAACTAGTTATCAATTAGGATTGTTCCTCATAGCATTCCAAATCTCTTAGGCTAGTTCTTAAGCTCTGTGTGATAAATGTATATCCTTCTATGATGTTCTTTCATACCTGATCTCCTTTGCTTTCTAAAAATCTCAGTCTTTCTGTATTTCTCTATGAACATTTCCTGATACTACACATATACAGATGGCATAAGATTCTAATGTAAGGGTTCCATAGCTCATTAGTCATTAATGTAACAACATGGAAAAGGAGGACATATTTATTGCTAACTCAAATTTTCTGAAAAGCTGCAATGTCATCATTTGGTTCAAATTTCCATTCTTTGTCTGCATATTTGCACATAAATGCAAATGTGAGATGGGTGCTAGTGGTTCACACCTGTAATCCTAGCTATTCAAGAGGTTAAGACCCGAGGACTGTGGTTCAAAGCCAGCCTGGTCAGGAAAATCCATAAGACTCTTCAATTAACCACCAGAAACCCAGAAGTCGTGTTGTAGCTAAAGTGGTAGAGCGCTCAACTTGAACTGAACTGCTGAGGGACAGTGCCCAGAATCAGAGTTTAAGCCCCAAGACCAACAAAAAAAGTGAAATATGACTTTAAGTTTCCTCAAAAGGAATGACAAGGTCATAATCTTCCCAAGCAGAAGAAATAATTCCAAAATGATTCAGTGCACCTACTTTTACTGAGTTAAAATTTAAGTTATGGCTTCTTTGATGGACATATACTCTTCTTTTAAAAATTGTCAAATATGGGTTGGGAAGGTGGCTCAATGGTAGAGTGCTTGCCTCGCATGCTCGAGGCCCTGGGTTCGATTCCTCAGCACCACATAAGCAAAAAGAAAAAAAAAATGGAAGTGGTGCTGTGGCTCAAGTGGTAGAGCGCTAGCCTTGAGCTGAAGAGCTGAGGGACAGTGCCCAGGCCCAGAGTTCAGGCCCCACGACTGGACCCAAAAAAAATTGTCAAATATTAGTTTGACAATAAATTACAACTAATAATTTTTTCTTTTTTTGGGAGGGGGTCCAGTTGTGGGGCCTGAACTCTGGGCCTGTGCGCTGTCCCTCAGCTCTTCAGCTCAAGCTAGCACTCTACCATTTGAGCCACAGTGCCGCTTCCGGCTTTTTTTTCCTTTTTGTTTATGTGGTGCTGAGGAATCGAACCCAGGGCCTCATGCATGCAAGGGAAGCACTCTACCACTGAGCCACCTTTCCAGCCCTCAAGTAATATTTCTTTTTTCAAAAGATCAGTCCATACAGTTGATGTCACTTAGCTTTCTTACTATCTTAGTTCAAAGCCAACCCAGGCAGGGGAGTCTGTCAAACTCTTATCTGTAATTAAACACCAAAAATCCGTAGGTGCAGTTTGGCTCAAGCAGTAGAGTACTAGCTTTGGAGGCAGGTGGGCAGGAAAGACAACTGTTCAGGGACAGAGTATAGCCTCTGGATTCAAGCCCCAGAACCAACACAAACTAAACAAACAAGGAAACAAAAATAACCCCACATATTTCTTTGGGACCATCCTTAATGGAGTACTGGTCTGAGAAGAGGCTCCTTTTGCTGATCATACTCACTGGATCCTGCTTTTTCGGAGTCCTTATTGCTCTGGAGAACTCAGGACCAGACTAAAAGAATTGATAACTGTCCTATCCTGCAACAAGAGAATCATCTCAGGGGTGAAATATCCATCCATAAGACACTTTAAAACCTCCATGTCTTTGTTTCTTTTCTGTAGAACACTTTTAAAACAATGTTATTTCCTTTTGTTCTATGCTGGCCTTCAAGTGGTACATTATTCCTTTTTGTAATACTCTCAACTAGAAGTTTACAGAAAAATTTTATATGAGTATAGAACACACTCGAAAAAGTCAGGAACAGAGTTCCTTCAAGCCTTGGGATTCTTTCTTCTACAGTAAAAAGGAAAGCACAAGTTTACATGAACTTTGTCATTCCTCTATGTGCATTTCTTCTCCTGGGAGTTTCCACATCCAGTAGCAGTTATTTCCAGTAACAATCGATGGTGCTGCCTGAGGTATGATGAAAGTTTTCTGGGTTCACTGAAATAACACAAGGATACCTTTGGACCTAAGGTAACACGTGTTTCAGAGACAACTTAGTAAAGAAAAAATATGAAATTTATGTTGCTTATAAATACATTATCAATGAGTACCTTGAGTTCAAACTTTGTAAGTTCTTTGTAAATTAAGGGGAATTTTTAATGGGAAGAAGTTTCTCAGGTCATTCTTTTTGTGAGTGTATGTGCTGCACATTATTTCTCAAGTGTACAGGAGTTAGTGAGAGAAACAATAGCAATAATAGGAGAAAGAGAAGTTCTGTTTTTAAGTATAAGGGTTCAATACAGTATAGAAAACTCTACAAATAAGACAATGAAACAATAAAGCCAAGTTCAGTATGTAGATTTATGGGAGTGATATACAGAAAACATTACTCCTACGTGGAACACGAAGTATGAGGCCATTCCCTTTCTAAATCACATTTGCTAATCATGCAAATTTATTAAAAGTAGAATGGAAGAATAATTCTTTTTCCAATGCAAGTCAGCTATAAGAGCATGGACTTAACTGGGGAAAAAGTCCATCTTGAGCGAGCAGGCATTATACTAGCAATGAACTGTTGGCTAAGATTACATTTCTTTTTCTTTACGTACATATATATTTTGTTGGTGGTGGTGGTCTTGAACTCTGGGCCTGGGCACTTTCCCTCTGCTATTCAGCTCAAGGCTAATGCTCTACCACTTGAACCACAGTGCCACTTCCAGTTTTCTTGTAGTTAACTGGAGAAAAGCATCTCCGGGACTTTCCTACCTGGGCTGGCTTTGAAACCCAATCTTCAGATCTCATCGCCTCCCGGTTTAAGATCACATTTCTAACAGTGTACACTCAGTATATGCAATGTGTATGTTCATCTATCTTTATATGTATTCTTGAGTAAAAAATCTGGTATACAGCTTAGACTTTACACTCACAAAAATGTTTGTAGTTTAAAAGTTGGTACTACTGGATAAATATAACTTAAGAATGTAAAGGAGTCTGGGAAGTTCAGTTTGCATCCAGCCTGGGCAGAACACTCTTTGTGACACTACCTATAATTAACCAGCCAAAAGTTGGATTGGAAGAATGGCTCAGGTGATGGAATACTAATCATGAGAAAGACTGATGGATAAGAGCTTGGGGCTTTTGCATACATACATACAAAGATACACATACACACAGAGGTACTTACATGTGCACACACGAATACACAAATGAAACAACTCTCAGAATATGTAGAAAAGTTAGAAAACAATAGAAAATATGTCCTGAGTAACACTAGAATAAAGTGATAATTTTTAAAATTAGAAAGTCCTCAAGTGAATTACCTTCAAAATTTTGAGACTATTAAATAGGTAGGTACCAGAGATAGTAAGAAAATCAAGTAATCGTTATTAAAGGGATCGGATCCATGGAGGAATGAATCAGAGACCCTTGCAGTTGCATCTGAAAATGTTCATATCTTGTGTGGAATGTTAGAACATCTTTGAAAATAGTAGATAAACAGTCTGAACAGTCATTCTAGTGGATAATATCACTGGAGTAGTTCAGAATTGCTAGTCTGTATGTAGATTAAATAAACCAAGATACTATGGCAGGGCAATGTGATACAAGGCTAGAATTCTAGCACTCACACTAAGACAGGGGATTAGAGAGTGCAATTACATAGTGATAGCTTCCCTGGACCAGGTAGTATAATTTTGTCTTAATAAAAGAAACCATTCAAGAAAGGAATACACAGTTGGAAGATTGGGCTAATTTTGTTATTATGTTTTGAGAAGTCAAGTTTCCTATTGCAATGCAACTCATATATAATCCCCAGTTGAGTTTTAAATGCTCTCTTCATTACCGAACATTCCTAGATGCAAAATGGCTCATGATTCCCATCCAAAATTTGAAAAACTAAATAATCATCATTCTGTTGGATTCCAAAGAAATGATGAAGGATTACAAAAGGTTAAGCCTGGAGAAATAGCAAATTTCGTCTGTAAGACTTTGAAGATCTTGCTAAATTAGAATTTAGATTTAAAATAAATATTTTGGTTTTGTTTATAATTTCATATTCTATAGGATAGTACAAAATTCTTTTTATGTAGATGGTTTAATTGACAAATTCACAAATGATTTTGGCATTCTATTTGCCCAGAATATTCTTTCAAGAGTTATAATTAGAAATTAGTTAATATATAATTCCAATAGTTCATGTATAAAATGATAGTGTGAATACTCTAGACAGAGTTGCGAACAAATGGATGGTATTAATTCATAAATTTAGAAAAAGAGCAATTTTTTGAGGCTTTGGTATAACATGGTATGAAGAGAATGATTCTGTGAGATCTTCTTTCTTGTACCTATATGTAACACAAGAAGCAATTTCCTTAATTACATGCCTCTGTATGCAATGAGAAAAATGTTAGGTTTGGGGTTTGTTTTTATTTTTGTTTTGTTTTATTGGTTTGTCCTAGGGCTTGAACTCTTAGCCTGGAAACTGTCTCTGAGCCTGTTTTTGCTTAAGGCTCATGGCCTACCACTTCAACCTCAGTGCCACTTGTGTCTGGCTTTTTCTGAGAAGTTTATTGGCGATAAGATTCTAAGGAACCTTCCTGCCTGGGTGGGTTTTGAACTATAATCTTCCAATCTTAGCATCCTGAATATCTATGATAGTTAAAAAAGTATAAATATAAGTAATATTTGCAAGTATTCTGATCTCAAGAATAACAGTGAGGGAAAATTCATGCAACCCAGTTTATTGTGGTGTTCGTTCCAGAACAAGGAGGGCATCACATTAGCAGCGGTTTAGTATTTTTTTCAAAATAGAGATAAGCTATATTTTATGCAACTTATTTTTCAAGTTTAATTTTATTGTCAAAGTGATGTACAGTGGGGTCTCAGTAATTGTAAATTAGTGAATAAAAAACTTTTCAAACTTGTTACCCCCTCCTTCATTTTTCTCACAGTTTTTCTTCACCCTAATAACCTCACAAGTTGTAATGTACATTTCCAACATATTGTCTGGTGAGTATTGCTATTGCATTGGTTTGCTCTTTGTCCTTTGTCTCGCCAATTTGTTGTTCCCTTTCCCTCCCCCAATTTAGGTACATGTATACATAATAAACAGGGTACCAAATTCAAATACAGCAGGAGATAAACCATAGGGGAAAAGCCCAAAGAAAAGAGAAATCACATAGTACATGAAAAAACAACAATCACAAATAAAAATCTCTGTTTCCATATCTTGGAGTTCATTTTGCTCAGCATCAGCTTATATGGTCATATGTACGCATAAGAAAGTCATTGGAAAATAATAGTTTCGTGGACACAATATCATGAAAACAACATCTTAACTGTTTTTGATGGTAAAGGTGGAATTAGGATTGGTGAATTTGCGATTCTGATAAAGAAATTTCAAAAGAGTTTTAAAATTATGACAGGTTGTAAACTTGTTCAACCACTTTGGAAAGTAGTATGGAAGTTCCTCAAAAGACTCCACATAGAGCTCCCTTATGACCCAGCAATCCCACTCTTGGTCATTTACCAAATGTTTACAAACAAGACCACACTAAAGATACTATCACGACTATGTTTATTGCAGCATTATTTACTATAGCTAAGATATGGAACCAACCCAGATGCCCCCATTAGATAAATGGATCAAGAAAATGTGGTATATATACACAATGGCATTCTTTGCCTCCATCAGAAAGAATGACATTGCCCCATTGGTTAGGAAATGGAAAGACTTGGAAAAAATTATATTAAGTGAAGTAAGCCAGGCCCAAAGAAACATAGGTCCCATGGTTTCCCTTATTTGCAATATCTAGTATAAGTCTGAGTCAAGCAGAAAAGGTCCCATAAGGTGATGTTAGGGAAATGAACCCTAAGATATGTATTCAAATTTTTTTTTCTTTCATGCGATTGTTTTTAGCACATTTATGATATTATTTCTTTGTTGCTTTGTATGTCCTTCCCCCACAGTATAACCCCTGCTTTCACTGTATTTGATGTCGGTATAATTTGTGGAGGGGAAGGGGAAAAACAAATCGTTTAAATAGGGATACAGCTGGAACCATTGCAAAAATGAGATGTACAAGTCGTTATGTCGAAAAGGAACTTTACAACTTTGGTGTGGGGGGAGGGAGGGGAAGAAGGGAGGATTTGCTGAGGGGGACAGGGGAAGGATAGGAAGGGATAGGAAGGGGAAACAAAGGAGGAGGCTAAAATGCTTGATAAGAAATGTACTCATTATCTTGCTTAAGTAATTGTAACACCTCTGTACAGTATTTTTAAAAGAAAAAAGAAGAAAAAAAATTATGACAGGTAAAGTGTAATTGTTCAAACTTTTTAATAGCTTAGCCTATTAAGACAATTTAAAATTGCCTGGGAAAATAGGTTTTCATGCAAAGAAATCCATGGAGACTTAGCTGAGAGGGAGCAATGTGGGTGAAGATGGCTCATTTTCACTCTAAACAAACAAACCTCAAAAACCTTGCTATAAATCCTGTAGGTTCCCTTGAGAATTGTCCTTACCCAGGAAATATACTCTCACTGTTTCAAACAAGGTTCTAGTGAAATTTAAATTCAAAGTTCTTAAAAAAAAAGACATCAAAATTTGTGAATTGACCTTTGATTACCAAACAGTAATTCTCTGAAAAAGATAATTTGGGTCAAAATATTTAGGGAGAAAATGCCCTCCACAATGAAAGAAGTTATTGCATTTACACTTTTCTGTTTGCAATACTTTCCACAATGTCTTTGCATGTGAAGCACTGAAACACAGAAAAACATCAGATTGGATACTTCAAACCAATGATTTCACATAGCTAAGTAGCTCACAAAATATAATATCCTTATTAACATGATATAGTGAAGACTTCCCTTATTACATAAGCCAAAAAGTTTTGGGATCAGAAGAAGAATTGAACAGGGCTGGGAAGGTGGCTCAGTGGTAGAGCGCTTGCCTTGCATGCATGAGGCCCTGGGTTCGATTCCTCAGCACCACATAAGCAAAAAGAAAAAAACCTGGAAGTGGTGCTGTGGCTAGAATGCTAGCCTTGAGCTGAAGAGCTGAGGGACAGTGCCCAGGCCCAGAGTTCAGGCCCTACGAATAGACCCCCCTCCCAAAAGAAAAGAAAAGAATTGAGCAAATTGAAAAGGTAAAAAAAGGCGTTCATAGAAGCCCAAGTTAAGCAGTGGAGGGAGGCCAAAACTTTTTGATATAGACTGTGTTAACATTTTTGGTACCTAAAGTGATTTTACAGAACCTATTTGGCTCACTACAATTCAGAAAATACTGAATGAGGACATGAAAATAAATTCACATCCAAATAAAAGAGTTTAAAAAGAGAAACCATGAAGATGTAGCAGTGGGGTAGGCCTTATAGTCTTTCAGCTTCACCAGACTTGAAGTCAAGAAGCTGTGATTAATTGGAAATCAGGCAAGAGCTAAGAGGAGGACATCGAAGTAGGACAAAGAAGTATTGTCCGTTGTAAGAGACACTATCATTCAAGGCATGGGTGATTTAAGTCTGGTCTTCATGCACCTTGTTGAGCAAATGCAAGACTAAGAGAAAAATAATCCATTGAAATAATTTTACAAAGAATAACTTCACTGTTTCTGATATTGTATCTAAGGAGAGTATTAAGGGAGAAGATAAACGTGGAGTATACTTCGCTTTCCTCTAAGCATCTTGTTAGTAAAATATATCTTTGAGTTTAGAAGTGATTGAACCAAAAATTGGCGGAGTGCTTATTTTTGTGGGCACTTTAGACACAGGAAAACTTTAAAGGTAAAAGAAAAAAGAAAAATGAATAGCTAAATATTTGTGATCATAGCCTCTTGGACTGGGTTTTTGGAGACAAAGTTTTACATTAAAGTTTGTCCTCATTAACCTAGATGTTGGGTTTTCGTGGCAACCAAACACAAGGGTGAAGTTTAATGGACTTGCTTGGACACGTAAACAGCATGATAGAAAAAAAATGGCAAATAATATTTAGTGAATTACTTTGACCAATTACTTGCCAGAAAAAAGGAGAGATATAATTCAAAATCACTTGACTTAAAAGTATGAAAAAAGAGTAGTACAGAGAGATGAGAGAAAACATAGAGAAATCTTTTGTCTCCAGTGGAGTAATGGGTTCTTGATCTTGTTTCTTCCATTCTATCCTCACAAGCTATCAAGTGTGTCTCAGGACTGGAGTATCCAGTTCAGACAAAGAAAACACAGAAGAAAATACTTGCAGCAGATATAGGTGATTTATAACCTTAGAAAATCTATTTAAATCTGATCAAAATTCTCCCCAAACACCAAACTGCCCTTTTGAACAGCTTTGTTTGCCCTTCATTAACTATTTAAAATTTTGAGAGATCATATTCATACTCTCTAGAGATTGCTGTTTGGTTGTGATTTTTGTGTGTTTTGTTTGTTGTATTTTTTTTTACTGAATTTCAGAAGTTTGTGCAAGTGTGTTACAATTAAATATGTCCATCTAATTGTCCAATGCTCCTGGATCAGAGTCATTCCTTCGATCATTCTCAACCAACTCCTTCTCCAAGATTTATTTCAGGTTTACTACTTCCTTTATCACATGTGTACATTGAGTATTCTAGCTTGACTTGCCTCTTGTTCCATTTTTCATTTATTCTATATCTTTACAATTATTCCTCCCTGGTTTCAACTTCCTGATAGTCATTCTGTTAATACTTTGAAAGGTTATATACATTCCATGGAGTTTCAATCCTGCATGTACTTGAACTGATGTCCGCTTATATTTTCATAATTCATTCATCAGCAATAACAATTTGCAAGACTGGAGACGTGAAGCACCTAGACATGATTTTATTCTCATCTATTTGGAAGATTAATCTTTAGTCAACAAGAAAGTTTAAAAATGGCTTAGAATGTATTCCTAACTACCAGTTTTTTTAAAATGGCTTTGTACAATGGTTTGCGATTATTTAATTTTACATGGGATAATATTTTCTACTACCTACAGGTTTTGCAAAAAGAAGAAAACTATAATTTACTACTATGGAGGAATATGATGGAAATAGAAGACAGATTTTATGTTCGTCACATCTCTGATGAGTATCCATATTCAAGACTTAAAAAATCATATTTCTTAGATAGGGAAACATATGTTAGACAGATAGGGAAACGTAAAAAACAACGTATGATAGGGCAACTATTTTTGACTTTTTGAAATGTATCTTATGTGATGACATTTAATTTATTAACTAATGTTTTGGTTTGAAATATGAGTGGCTGATCTATTTAACACATTTCTGGAAGGCACCTACTGAACAAGACAAATGGTGGGGGGTATTATTTCTACACTTCAATGAATGGTTAAACCTGTTTGGCATTAGTGCTGGGTAAATAAATCAACTCTATTGTAATTTGCTCTCTACACATGAAAAACTTGTAATGTCATTAAGTATCATTTACTTGTCAAATGTTATTTTGGTGAATGATTTTAAAAAGTTTATTTGAAAAGTAATATACTTTCAGGAGATTAAATGTAGGTTATCATTGGTTTGAGAATGACAATATTTTTATACTACAGAACCAAGTTTTACTGAAGTACCAATGTTTTGAAGCACTAATGATCTTCTCAATTAATGTTTTACTGAATTGTATTTGACTTCTAAGTCGTTTATCTAGCCTTGGTAGACCAATTATGAATCTATCGTTCCAGGAAATATTTTTTGGCCTACTTACTCTGTACTGAAAATTTTCATTAATCATTAAGGGAGGGATATTAAAAATACTCTTGTGACATTTGTGATCTTGTTCACTCATATGGGCTGGTCATTTGTAAATTGAAATTTTGAGTTACTGTTCATTTTCTCAGATTTTGTGATATCATCTTTCATTTTGAGATGCCTTGTACTTCACAATTGCTTACCGCTACTTTCTGTGTCTTAAGGAATTGGGGCCCTGAAATATTATAGGAAATGAGAAATTGAGATGAGTTTTCAATTACTTTTTGTTGGCATGTTGCATGGGCTTAGGTGAGAAGTCTTGCCCTTGTTATCTGATGATGTGGATAACTGGGACCTGGGATCCTAAGACCTGTGGGTCCTGCAGAAGAATAATACCTTTTAGACATCATATCAGCAAAATTAGGGTATAATCAGTAGGAATGCTTCAGAAATATGGAGAGAAACAGTTTGAGACCAGCGAGCTAAAACAATAAAGAGAGCAGCAGAGTAAAATCCCTTATAGATTAGAGGAAAACAGCACATTTTTTTACCGTGTGAATTCAAAAGACCAAGTACACTTAGAACGTATCACAAGTTTATACCGAAGACATTGCATTGATGCTTTTTATATCCTAATATATATTCTAAACCTATTTATTTATATTCCAATCTATTTATTGGCATAAATATCAATTTATTTGTCAAATCATCAATTAATTTTAGTAAGATTCATTGTGTGAAATATACAATATAAAAATATATATTTATAAATATAAATATAAAATATATAACTATATATAATATGAGAAAATGTTTTGCATTGTTCTGTTATGGTTAGGGTATCAAAAGCAACTCTGTTTTAAAGTATTATTTCATTATCTGTACCTCAGTGTTTGGTAGAGTTAGACCTAATGCTTTACCATTTGTAGTTGTACAGCCTAGAGGCAAGAGGAAACACTGTGATTAAACATTACCAATTTAAGGCCTAATATCGAGGAGAAACATATGGACTTCTCCTGGAGCAATGGAAATATTTGGTGATAGAAAGTCAGTAGTGTGGGTTCCTGCCTGGTTGGATGGTAGACAGGCCAGGACACTAGGTAATCATGCATATGAACAATTTTTTCCATCTTCTTGACTTTAGCTACTTTGAAATGGTAGGTATAATAAACAATTAGATTTTGATAAAATACCTTCTAGTCTGAACAGTTCTGTCTTAACTGTTCATCTCTCTATGATCCCGTGTAACATTTTAGTTTTGTTCCAGTAAGACAATCTATGCTGTCAGGGTAAGATATTCTGGTTGGTCTGTTCATACATGGAAGAAGGGTAAAGGGTCAGGTAGACATTTGTGACAGTAAGACCTCATTTGGGAAATTTTAAACTGCAGAAATTTAGAAGTAGCTCTTAAGCAAGGCTTATATTGAATCCATTAGCTCCACAAAGGTAACTCAGTTGATATATAAGTACTTGAAAAGCCATCACCTTTTTTGGGGGGGTGGGGGTCAGGTCGTGGGGCTTGAACTCTGGGCCTGGGCACTGTCCCTCAGCTCTTCAGCTCAAGGTTTGTGCTCTACCACTTGAGTCACAGTGCCACATGCCCCCAGCCCTAAATTATCCTGATTAATTTTCAGATAGAATCTGGCTTCCTACTTGTGTATGATCATAGGCGCTATCCATTTGATGTTATTCTTCCTGGAAATTAGAATAACTGGTGCCTGGGATTGTGTATAGATCTTTCTGTCCAGTCTAGGCTTTATCCACTAGCCTCACAACAGTAGACTCCCATATAGTCAGGATTTTCATAAGCTTATCGTACCTGATTTTTAAAAAATCGTTGCATTTCCTGCAGGTTCTTGAATACTGAATTAATTTGTGTTTTTTTGGGTTCTTTTGTTTCATTTGAATGTATGTGTTGACTTATTCCTCACTTTTCCTTTTCTTTCACTCACGTTCTTACGTAAAGTGCTGAGAAACCAATTCTTCTTTCTCAAGATAGTCAAGCTGAACATTATTTAGTACAAAGCAATTTAAGTAATATTTAAACACCTTCATATCTATGAATGTTATATGAATGCTAAGCGCTGACAAGGTTCTTTTTATTTTCTCAGCCGTCTTTGGCATACACAGACAAATCATGAATTATATGAAGATAATAAAGCTACAGATGCTTGCCAGGAGGAGAAAAAACTATTACTAATTGTTTGATAGAGGCTTCCTTCTCGTGAAAGAAATATGCTGCTTGATGCAGGATTTCACAAAATCATATTGCTAGGAAGAACTTAAACAATCTCTTAACACTACAGATTTGAGGGAGATGAACTGATCTCCTGCATAATTTACTTTTGAGTCAAATAAAATCAGGCTTCCAAAAAGAGAGTAGACTTTAGAGAAACACAATGTAAATATGTGCTTAGCTGTTTTTGTCAATTGGTGAACTAATACAGGGAAAGTACAGCAAGGTAAAAATATAAAGAACTTTGCATTGAAATACTCATTTGTATATGTGTGTGTGTGTGTGTGTGTGTACACATGCCTGTACACACAAGTGCATGTGCATGTGCTCCTGCATGCATTCATCATTCCTGAGGCTTGATAGTGCCTGGGCACTATCCCTAAGCTTCTGTGCCCAAGGATGGTGGTCTATCACTTTGAACAGAGGTGTCTTCAGATCTCAGCCTTCTGAGTAGTTATCTAAGCTGATTCAGCCTCTGAGTAGCTAGTTAAATTCTTCTTGTCTTCTATGATTCATTGCTCTTTTATTCTTTCCTGAGGTAATCACAAGCCAAAGTCATAATATGTCTAATTGCTTTAAAAATACTATTACTGCTTGGCAGCAGGGACTCCAATTTATACTCTTAACTACTTAGGAGGCTTGAGAACAGAAACCAGGCCAAATTTTAGTGGACTTCATTCTCAATCTATAGCTGGGTGTATTGGATCATTTCCACCATCCTGCACTATCTAGAGACTAAGATTGGAAGGACTGCAGGATCAAGGCCAGCCATGATCGGAAGCTAGAAAGTTGGTGTGCAACTCCGATGCCTTGGATGATGGGAAGGCTAAAAGGACAGATCAGGTGCATATTCTTGTGGAAAAGGAACCCCTATCCCAAAATTAACCACTGATATGACGCCAGCCTAGCAAGAACCATACCCCAAGTTGAAATCATCATAATTGCCCACAACCAAAACAGGTATATACATTAACATCCAAAAACATATTACAATCTGTTCTTTGCTCTAATATAATCTTTATCTGATTATCATATGATGTGACAGAATAGTTTCTTCATTTACTTATGATATATTTAAAAAGACCTAGAAAATTCTTTCTCACTTATTAAGTGAAAACAAATGGCAAATTGCCTCGTTCCTTACATATTTGACTACCAGTAAAAATTCATCTAATGATTATTATAGTAATATATTCTGATTTATTACTTTACTTTGTAACAGTTTTTAAAATTTTTGCTTCTCTGCTGAAGTTTAAGTATTCAAATAGTATCATCAAAGTATATTCCTCGGGTACTTGGGGGAGTTTTGTACAAGGCTTTTAACCAATGGCTTCTAAGAATTCTTAATTGGTATAATATTTGGTTTATTTTTAATTTCAATTTAATTTCATTGTAAAGGTTATGTACAGAGGGGTTACAGTTACATAAGTGAGGTAATGAGCACATTTTTTATGGAAAGAACATTGTTATCCACTCCATCGATTTTTTTTTTGTACACTCAAACAACTTCTTATGCTTTTGCTGTTGCTATTGATCAATGGGTACTTTTGCTTTCTTTGTTCATGCATTTTTTTATTACAAAATTGATATACGCTGGTTTTACAGTTACTTAATTTAACTAAAGAGTACACTTCATTTTATTTTCTAAATTTCAAATTTTGAACTTAATTATTTTCTTTTGTTTTTTGAGTTAATTCTTTTTTCAGAGTTGTAGGATTAGTTAATTTAATTTTGCATGATTTTTACACATGTAAATTATTCAGATATATATTTTGCTTTAAAAATGTTTAACATGTGAATTTCTAAGATTATTTTCTTAATTTTTATATGGTTGGTAAATTTAAATAAATTTATTTTCTTAAGGTACTAAACATATTTTTCCAGTTAACAAATACTTACTGTATTTTCAAGAAAGATAAACTTTATTAAGAAGGGCTTCATTTCCTGGTCACTTTTTTGTAAATATTTGTACTTGAATTAAAAAAAAAAGTTTAATGTGGGCATGGTGATTTGTGGCTTCCATTTTCTAGCTATGGTAGGAACTGCAAGTAGAGTTTATAAATAGGGAGAGCCTGAGAAAACATGAGACCTTAGTACAAAAATATCCAGAGTGGGGCTGGGAAGGTTGCTCAGTTGTAGAGTGCTTGCCTTTCATGAAGCCCTGGGATCGATTCCTTAGCACCACATAAGCAAAAAGAAAGAAGCTGGAAATGGCGCTGTGATTCAAGTGGTAGAACAGTAGCCTTGAGCTGAAGAGCTGAGGGACAGCGCAAAGGCCCTGAGATCAGGCCCCACAACAGGGCCCACCAAAAAATATCCAGAGTGAATTAAAAAAAATATCCAGAGTGAAATGAATAGAGATATAGCCATCCCTAGCGCAATATAGAGCACCTGGTTTTCATATTCTAAATCTTGAGTTAAAACTCCAATAACATCAATCTTTTGTAAAAATAAAAGGATACATGTTTCAAAATGTTTATTGTTTAAAACTCTTTGCAAAGGTTCTCATGTCTTCTATTTGTTAATTTTCAATTTACTTAATCTATAAGAATCCAAGTATATCGTGACTATTTTATTTCTACTAAATTTTAAATAGTACAAACAATACTATGATTCAATATATTAACCTACTTTTACTATTTGTGATAATTTACTCTGTTTATATGATAATAACAATATTCCAAAGGTGTGTATGTGTTGTGTGTGTGTGAGTGTTTGTAGTTTGTGTGTGTGTGTGCTTTGTATGTACTTTGTAATGCTTGGGTGATCACTCTATTGTTTCACATATGCTGGGCCAAGTTTTACCACTGAACTATACAGTCTAGTTATAATGTAAGTATTGTTTTAAATTATGACTTTTAAATTTTCATTCCTAGTATGTTTTTTCAAAATTATATATGATAAAATGTGATCCATATTCTATCCATGATAGCAATTTTTATTCTTATTTTATTGTTTTTTGAATATTTCCAGTGCTTTTCTACTTCCAAACTCTTGTGTTTGTTATTGATAAAGGTTTTACTTTGCTACTTTTCTCTCTTCATTCTTTTTGCCTTTAGAGTTTATCTACTCTTCCTTTTATTTCTTTGGAAATTAGTGATCATATTCCTATTACAATTTCTTTACATTGTAACAGGTCTATACAATGCTTTATTTTCTATTTTATTTTTTCCCATCTTCTTTGACTTTTAGTCCACACTATTAGGTAGAATGAAAAGAAACTTGATTCAGAATACTTTGATTATTTTCCTCCTTCTCTTCTCTGAAGTCTTTCTGTACTTAGAAACACAATAGCAATTACATATATCTCCTATGTAGTTCATCATTCTATTCTATCCCCTCTCGCTCTACTCTGTAGTACAGTTCAAGTCGTTATCATTCAACTTTATTATGCTATAGTGTTAACTAAATCTTAACTCATTCCTAAATTTATTTTAGATGCTTCAAACATTCTCTAAAGACATTTTTCTCTATATAATATCTGGGGTCTTGTGTTTTCACAAGGTGCAAAATGTGAGTGACTATCAAACATCTAGATATCTCTGTAGAATATTGGTCCACCTGTTCAATAAACTCATATGTAAATTCAAGGAATATAGGTCAGTCAGAACAATTTTGCAAAATGGTGTAGCTTGAGCCCTCATATTAGTTTTGAACCTTATTACCATGTTTAGTAGTGAAAGAACAGACACATTGAAGAATGTAACAGATTTATCAAAAATAAATTCTTAGTTTTATGGTCAATAGATTTTGAAGAGGATGCCACGACTTCATGAAATAAAAATAGAATCTTAAATGGGTGTATTGGCACCATTGCCTCTCTAGATTTAAAATGATCTTAGACTACTACCTCAAACCTTATACAAAAATTTAAAATAAAAAATGATTATCAAACTAAATGTGAGATGTAAAAACCTATAAAACATAAATATACAAATTCATGACATTGGCTCAGTAAAGGTTTCTAAAAATTTGTCATGTAAAGCATTAGAGGCTAAAGATAATCAAGAAATAACTGGTTAGTATCAAATGATAACCTTTCATAATTCTATGAAAGTAATGAAAACATATCCAACAGATAGAGTACACATATTTGTTAATACTACAATGTTAATGTTACAATGATCCTGAGTCTTAAGTAAATTCATATCTTCTAATTCTATATAAAATTTTTCCTGAACAGATTTCTTAAAGAACATATGTAAATTAGTAGTTAATAGGAGGAGCATATGAAATAATTTAGTATCTAAGAAAAAAGAAAATTCACTAGTATGACCATAATATAAAAAGATGACACAAAATATAATAAGCATTTGTGGAGAAATTGATACACTCCACATAGCACAATGATTTATATAATACCACAATCATTTTAGCAAGCAAGTTTTCAAGTCTTCATAAGGTTAAAGAGAATTGTATATTATTCAGCCATTATACTTGTATGTATGTATTAAAGAGAAGTAAAAAAAAATTGTTTGGACAGAGAATGTAGTTCATTTACAGTGCACTTGAATAGTAAGTGTGAGATCCTGGAAATAATCCCCCAAAACAAAATTGAAAAGACACAGTATAGAGGATATATGCTGGACAAATTCCTGTAACTGACTTTTATATCTATTTTAATATCTGTTCTAAAATTTACAACATTTCTATTTGAAAAAATGTGAGTTTGTGAAACTTAGGCTTGGAAAACCTATGATTGTACAATTCACTTCCAAAACACTAAAATGTATACAATAAAAGGAGATATTGCATGTGAATTTCATGTCAGCAAAAACAAATTGTTAGAAATACTTCACACAAATTGCAGAATACCTGAAAATATGTTTTCGGTGTTGGCTAAAAATTCTTTGTAAACTACAGCTTTTACAATGAAGATGTGATTTCTGTTTATTTTGGGGTTTTTTTGGTCCACTTTTTTGAGTTTATGCAGAGATAACTCAATCAAAAAGTGCATGTGATAACTGGAATATCTAGGAATTATGCATCACTTATAAGTAATTGATAACCTTTTCTGGAAGAAACTTTTAGCAAATGACAAAATACACAAATCTATGTATTTGCATTTTATGAAACCTATATGCTACTTGCTCAATCCAAATGCTTTTCTCTACTTTGCTAGGAAAAAAGTATTCTCAAGATAAGAGCCAACAGCAGTGAAAAGAAACAAAATACACAATCATGTTGATTTATTTGTGAAAATAACAAATGAAATAAAACAATTCCAGTTAAGCCACTTCAATGTTAGTATCTATGAAGATGTTCCTGAATGCCAACAGACATTGATTTTTTTTTTTTGGAGTTTTAATTTCTACTAACATATGAAAACTAGAACACGAAAACAAATATAGTCTTAAAGCAAACCAGCCTTGGAATAATTTTCTTAATTGTTTTGAAATCACAAAAGAATTGATACCATTGAGGAAATGATCATTTCCTATGGAAATCATTTAAAAATGTTTATCGCTTATTATAATTCAAAAACCAAACAAGAGTAATTTTATATAATCATTACAAATATCATTTTATTACTATTATAAAGTAGAATAAAAGACCAGTCCAAATATATTCTTCTTCTTCTTAATTTCTACCTAGATATCTCAATCTAAATAGTCATGTCTTTAACATAGATGTAAATATTCTATAATTTTTACTTAACATTTTTCCGGGGCATGTATTCATGTTTCTAAGAAATGTTCACAGCAGTTAAAAGATGCTTTTGTGAAATTAATGTGAAATTAATGTGATATATATTTTGTTGTTGTTTGCAAGGCCTGACCATTGTCTCTAAGCCTTTTTATGCTCAAAGCTATCACTATACAACTTGAGGCACAGAGCTAATTCCTGTTTTTAGTGGTTAATTGGAGATAAAAATCTAACAAGTACTTTTCTGTGTGGACTAGTTTTGAACACAATTCTAAGATCTAATTACACAGAATAGCTCGAATTATAGGCTTGAGTCACTGGCACTTGTTTTGATGTATTTATTTAATTTTAATTATGTCTTAAGATTTTTTTCACTATAATGTACATCGTTCTACACAAAAATTTGAATATATGTATATATTTCTGATGATAATCTCCAAAAATGTATGTCTTTCTACACATTTTATATACATATATAGATATATATATATATTTCTGAAGACAGACTCCCTATAAAACTTTATACTACTATTTTTAATCTTTTTTAATTTCAAAGATATGCAGTCTATTTTCCTAAAGTTTCCTAGAATAAAATAACTAATATTTAAATAGAATGTAGGGTTTATTATTTTCAAGGGAATTTTCAATATACCCATGATATTGTAGTAGCGTTTACAGTATATTACTTGAAATAATTCTGTTCAAACTCTTAAATATTTTTGTGTAGTGGTGGGGAGAGAGGAAGTTAATTCATACTGGTTAGGAATTTGCAATACTTCAAAAATCTATTCTACAATTTGGTATAAGCATATAGTCAAGCTACCTGTTATGGTTTAGATTTTTATTTCTTTTTTTGTTCTAAATTTTAATATGGATGCATGCACAGTGGTAACATTAAAGTTATTAATCAACAGACAAATAATTGCAAAATCACAAATACATATGAGACTTTCAATAGTTAGCACTTATGATGCTAGTAATAATTTTGGTGAAGATGATGATGACCACAGTGTACCCTGATAATTACAATATTGTGATTGAAAAGGAAAAGACTTTACACATTTTTGAAGCTAGATTTCCCACATTGAATACATGGTAATAAACAGCGTTAGATTACATACAGTATGTATAAGAAGAGGAGAGTTTCAATATCAAGAAATAGAACCACATTAAACAGGTAGAGATAGTAAAACCCTAATGTTATTCCTGCAGTATCTCTAATTTATACTCATTTTTCCTGGCGGTATTATTTTCTAATAAATAAAATAGTTAATTTGCACATTTTGATGGACTAAGATGTAGTTTTCAACTTAGTGTGATTAGTTCAAGTAACATTCTCATATAGACACTATTCTATAACCCTGTTTTCCAATGATATATTAAGAGTATGTTCTTCAATACAGCTGTAAACATATGACACAATTTACATAATACCACTTTCATATCTGTAGTTACCTTAAAAAGACTTACATCTTAGAGCCAGGAGGTGAAATTTATTTTTATTTCTGCAGGAAACAATTTGTGACTTTATACCAACAAACTGAATTTGACTCTTTCCATATTTGTAAGGTAAGGTGGAAAATGTAAGGACTCTGGAGTTCAAGCCCCATGACCAAGAAAAGTAAAAAGGGAAAAAAGGCAGTAAAGTAACATTTTAAAGCAAAAATTGTCTAGAAATAAAATTATAACAGCCCCTGAACTGGCAAAAAAAAAGATTTAAATGAAATTGCCTTCAACAATTCATTTAAACAATCTATACTGAGGGCATGCTATTGGAGCTCACATCACTAACTAGAATTTGAAAAGATCACAGTTCAGAACCAGCGTGCAAGGAATATAATAAGATTCTCATATCATCCTAAGCCTGGCATGCTGCAATGCATTTGTGATTGAGTTACTTGGCAGACAGAGGCGAGGAACTTAGCCTCTGTTCAGCCTTCAGCAAAACTAATAAGTCTATGAGCAAATAACTAAATTGAAAAAAGATTGTTCTAATCGTAGAATACTTGTTCAGCCAACAAAATATCTAAATTCATACTCACTTCCTAAAAGAGGAAAAAGCTGAAGAAAGAGGAAAGAAAGAGAAAGAAAAGAGAGTAGAGAAGGAGGAGGAGAGAAGGGAAGGATGGAAGCAAGGAAGGTAGGAAGATAGGAAGGAAAGAAAGAAGGAAGGAGGGAAGGAAGGAAGGAAGGAAGGAAGGAAGGAAGGAAGGAAGGAAGGAAGGAAGCAAGCAAGCAAGCAAGCAAGCAAGCAAGCAAGGAAGGAAGCAAGGAAGGAAGGAAGGAAGCAAGCAAGGAAAAGTAAAGAAAAGAAAGAAAAGGCAGAATAAAGAATGGGAGGGAGAATGAGAGGTATAAATAAAAATCTCAGCATGTGTTAGATGTTAATAATGACACTAAATCATTTTAGCTATAAATGCCATCATTTAATTCCCTGGGAAGAGACATTTTGTATCAAGCCCTATTGTATAGACTTGGAATCCCTGAAAGGCCACCAGAGACCATGACCAATGCAAACAGCAAAAGAGTCATATATTTGCAAGCTTAAGCTTGATTCTTTGCACATCGGGTAACCGGTGACGCTAAGAGTCCCGGAGCACAAAATCAGCACAGCTTTCATAGTATTGAACAAACAAGTTTAGGAAACTTCCACACAAGCAGTTACATGATTGTTTTGAGTCCACGGTAACCACATTGCCCTTTTTCTGAACTATTGGTATGTTCTGTTCCTGGAACACTTGGGCAACTGTTCTGCTTTCTTAAGTTTGGGCAGGGTTGGTGGCAACCTGTGGTTTTTTTCTCTCTCTTGGGGTTACTCTGAGGGCAGCCTAGCACAAGTTGTTGGGGGTAATCTCAAATTGGAGTTACTGTGGCTCTTCATTCTCTCCTCTTCTAGAGCATCAGGGACCAATCATGGTCCCTTAATTGGCACAGTCTTCTATATTTACAGTTTAGTATTGGGATCTCAGAAATAATAGATGGACTGTGCTGATCTACAGGGTCTACAAGGTCCAATTGTGAGTAACAAAATTTAACAGTACCAAAGGTCCTTACATTTTCTTCCAGCAATCCTGACTCCGTATCCCACAGCTAACTTACCTTTATATCAGCTGAACTCATAAAGCTCCAATTTTAAGACATACTCATACCATTTGCTACATACTTAAACTTTCTGAGGTTTGTCTTCTTTACAAACATTTTAAGACAATCCTTACTTTTTAAATCCTTTCTTATCTAGAGGATATCAATTTTTCCCCAATTCCTTCCTAAAACTTTCTTTACTACACTCCTATTCTTTACAGTTCCTTGAGCTCCTTTGTGACTAGAGTTTAAAACCGCAAATTTTTCCTTTGATTTGTGGAACCAAGTTATCTTAGAAAGCCTTAAGGCACCAGTGGGATGAATAGCTTGCGAGACTTTAAGGCTAAGATTAGGGCTGGGTCTCATTCCTCCTCTTACCACCATAGATTAAAAAAAAATTCTCTCCTCTATCTTTCAAACACACCCAGGAGGAAGCAGATAATTACCACACCAGAGCCAAACTAGGCTGTGACCCTGAAGTGCCTAAGGCAAGGCAGTGATATCCTTGCCCCAAATATCCACTGTGGGAGTAGAGAGGTTACTGGATATCACCAAAAGAATGTCCCACAAGATCTTAGTTTTAGCAGCTTTCAACCAGAAAGCATTCTCAGGTGGTGGAATCAGGCAGGAGTTCAGTCTACTTTTACCAGGGTGGAGATGGTCTGGGTGATGATGTAGATTTCCTCCAGGTGACTGTCAAGCTGTCGTTGAAATTTACTCATTAGGGTGTGCAGCAACAGCAGCAGCAGCAGGGACTCTCTGTGGCTTCAAGGGACTATCACACCTGGTTCTGGGCTGCAAATTCCTACAAAGAATGGTTAAGGATTCATTGCATAGGCTTGGCATGCTATGACTCAACTAATTTTTTTTAAGACTATTTACACAGTAGCCCAAGACAATTAACCAAGATGACAATTTTTTAAACTAGATTGTAATTTTAATAAGATTAGGATTTTCTAGGCGATATAGAGGGCTCCGGCCTGTACTATTATTTCCCATGCCTTTTCCTTCTATCTATTCTGTCTATTTTGTCACATTTTTGAAAAAGATACTCTGGTCCCTTGTTCTTAAATGGGTATGATGGGCGAAGATTCATCTTCTGTCACTTCTTCAAGCTGACTCAGGGGTGCTGATCCTACCTAACCAGGAACCTATATTCTTAGCCTATTTTACAAAGAGGTTACCAGGGTTAGATGTCATTAAGAACAACATTTTAACTTTTGACAAATGCACAGACCTTTTTTTCTGGCTATAGAAATGCTGCTTATTTAGCCTTCTGCTTTGCAAAAAGATCTTTCAGGATGGCTTAGGAATGTGATCTCTTGTAATCCTAACAATGTCTGAGTTACCTATGCAAGCCTTCAGACATATATCAATAGAAAAAACTCTCTGGTACACAAATTTTCCTGAGCAGATGAATTTCATGAAGCTGGTGTCAGCTCAAAAGTTACTGCCAATTAGAGCTTTTGGCAGTAACAGGGGTTGGGATCTAAACTATCCTCCACATTTTACAACCTTAGCCTTTTAGTACTATCACAGATGACTGACAAGTTCCTGTCTCTTACAAGGTAGATAGTCATAGACATTAGGCATGCTTACAAACTATCTTTCCATGACCTCCTGGCTCTGACCAATTTTTGAAGGTCCACACACAAATGACTCTAGGATCTGACATTATTTCTGTCATCCAAGCATAGGCTTACTGTATCTGGATGCTCCTCAATTGCTTTCATCCAAGTAATGTCTTCTACACACTGGGAAAAATGGCTCATTGGCATTTCTCTTAGTTGGTCACTGGACTTGAACTCGGAGCCTGAGTGCTGTCCCTCAGCTCTACAGATCAAGGCTAGCACTCTGTCACATTGAATCCTAAAGTAGGTCTGCTTGCTCTTTCAGCCTTCTGGTGGCTGAGTAGAGGTGATAGTCTCACACGGACTTTTTCTGCCCTGGCTGGAATCAAACCAGTTACACATCAATGAGTCTCATAAAAGGCCACTTTACTCCAATTAAAAGCAACTGGGGGGGTCAACATAGAAGTAGTTTTAAGCATATTCTTACCTGAAACATATTAAGAGCCGAAGTTACGTCTGACAAACTGACAAAAATCCTCACTCCTTTTTTTGGGCCTGATGAGAACTGTTACAAAAAACCATGAGAGCAAATTGAAATAGGAATTAAACAATTATTTTGGTAATCCTAATTTTTCCTTTTTGCACTTTGAGGCAAATGTTTAGAACAACTATACATTTAAACTTTATATACAGAAACCCATTCCTAATTTATAAGCCTCCTATTAATCTCTGTTTTAATATTCTATACTTTAGTTTTTAGTTGCATTTTGAAAAATCCTTTGAACTTTCAAGGCTAAGTGTTTCACCAATTTCCTCTTGGCTGCTTGTTTTAAAACAGATACATATGAAAACTTTTAAACTCAAATAATATTTTTCTTAATGCAAAAATTACAATCACCATCACTGTACCAAGGAGCTAGACTTAACACCTTTATGTCTTTAAAAAAATATACACAATGGCAGAATGTTATTGAGAGCAAATCACATTATACAAATAAAATTTTAACCCTCTTTTTAAGGCCTTCTCAATTTTAATTTTAACACATCCAAGGGGCAGTTTTAGCAATGCTAATCAGATCTTTACATCATTCATTTTTACCCTCATGTTTCCAGTGTCTATGTGAAGGGAAAAGGGACAGAATAAAGAGGGGCCACTTGGCCCTTCCTGTGGAATGTGCACACACACAATCCGACTCTTTAGGGTTAGATGAACTGCTATTGAGCCAGTTTGCCCTCTTTCACCATGGGTGGACTTCCCATGGCCTGTTCCACCATGCATGACCAGCTGAACTGCACTTCTGCCTGTTCACTGTTCATTCCTAAAGATAGGTTTTTTGTTAGCTTCTAAGTTTCTCCTTTTTGTTAAGCCAGATATCTCGATTACAGTATATACAGCCTTATGCATTCTGAAATACCCGATTTTCTAATTTTAAAGTTAAAATATCCTTAAAAAGCTATTTAAAACCATGTGAAAATGCTTTAAAAATGTTTCGGTAATGGCCAAACCTCATATCCTTTTGAATTTTAAACTTAATCTCACCCAATTGTTACATCATGCTGACAATTTCTATCATGAATATGTTCACAAACACATACAAAACACACTCAGATCTTTAAGCACCCAAAAATCAAAATCAGTTTTATATATATTTTCTAAAGTTTTCTAACAAAAATTTAAGACAATATTTCTTTTAAACTAAGTAATTTTGTAGAGCTTCATTTTCTCAGGACCTGATTGTTTAGCAAGTCATTTCACCAATTGATCTTTGACTCACTTCTGTTGGAGGAAGGCTCGGGGGGTGGGGGATCACCTGAAACTAAACTGTCCTCATTTTTATCCAATTTTATTTTTATTTATTTATTTTTCTTCTTAATGTGCTTTTTTTAATTGTGAAAGTACTGTACAGAGGGGTTAAAATTACATGGGCAAGATAATGTGTATCTTTCTTATTAAGCATTGTAGGCTCCTCCTTTGATTCGCCTTCCCATCCCTTCCCATCCTCTCCCCACCCCCCAACCCAATCCTCCTCTCCTTCTCCCCCTCACCACCAAAGTTGTAAAGTTCATTTTTGACATAACAGCTTGTATATCTCATTGTTCAAATAGGTCCACCTGTATCCCTATTTAAACGATTTGTTTTTTCCCTTGCCCTCCACAAATGATACTGACATCAAATACAGTGAAAGCAGGGCTTATACCGTGGGGGAGGGACATACAAAGCAATGAAGAAATAAACTTATAAATGTGCTAGAAACAATCCCATGAAAGAAAAAAATATTTGAATATGTATTCAAATTATCTGACTTTTTCTGCTTGACAGACATATACTAGTTAGTGCAAAAAAGTGAAACCATGGGACCTATGTTTCTTTGGGCCTGGCTTACTTCAATTAACAAAATTTTTTCCAAGTCTTTCCTTTTCCTAACAAATGGGGCAATGTCATTATTTCTGATGGAGGCTTAGCATTCCATTGTGTGTATATACTACATATTCTTGATCCATTCATCTACTGGGGGGCATCTGGGTTGGTTCCATATCTTAGCTATGGTAAATTATGCTGCAGTAAACGTAGTTATGCTGGTAGCTTTAGTGTGGTCTTGTTTGTGAACATTTGGGTAAATGTCCAAAAGTGGGATTGCTGGGTCATAGGGGCGCTCAAGCTGGTTCAAAACTTTGGCAATGTAGCAGGGTATAAAATTAACCCTCAAAAACCAATGGCTTTTCTGTATTCCAACAATGAGAAAAGTGTGGCTGAAATTAGGAGAGCAACTCCATTCAGAATAGCTCCACAAAAAATAAGATACCTAGGAATTAACTAAACCAAAAAAGTGAAGGACCTCTATGATGAAAACTTCAAAACCTGAAAAAGGAATATAAAACAGAACTAAGAAAGTGGCAAAAACTCCCATGTTCCTGGATTGGACAGATCAACATCGTGAAAATGTCAATACTTCCCAAGGCTATCTACAAATTCAATGCGATACCTATCAACATTCCAACCTCATTCTTCAAGGAAATAGAAGAGTCAATCAAAAAATTCATATGGAACAATAAAAGACCCCCAATAGCTAAAACAATTCTCAACAGAAAGAACAGTGCTGGAGGAATATCTATACCAAGTTCCAAACTCTACTACAAAGCCATAGTAATTAACACAGCTTGGTATTGGCACAAGACAGACCTCAGGACCAATGGAATTGAACCAAAAACACAGAAATGAACCCACAGACTTTAGCCATGTAATCTTCAATAAGGGAGCTAAAAAAATAGATGGAAGAAAGAGCCTTTTCAGTAAATGGTGGTGCCAAAATTGGTTAACTACTTGTAGAAAACTAAAGCTAGATCCTTATATATCACCCTGCACCAGAATCAACTCCAAATGGATCAAAGACCTCGGAGTCAAAGCAGACACTCTGAAATCATTATAGGATTATGTAGGAGAAACCCTAGGTCTCCTTGGCACAGGAGGAAATTTTCTAAATAGAGATCCAGAAACACAACAAATCAAAGAAAGGTTGGACAAACGGGATTGCATAAAATTTCTGAGCTTCTGTATGGCAAAGGACATAGCTAGCAAGATCAACAGAAAGCCCATGTATTGGGAGAAGATCTTCACTAGCCTTAAAACAGACAAGGGTCTCATATCTAAAATATACCTGGAACTCAAAAGATTAAATTCCCCAACAACAAACCTTCAAAGAAACAACTACCCAATAAATAATTCTGCTAAAGACTTAAAGAGAAACTTCTTTGAAGAGGAAAGAAGGATGCCCAAAAGACACATGAAGAAATGCTCAAACTCCCTAGCCATAAAAGAAATGCAAATCAAAACAACATTGAGATAGCGCCTCACCCCAGTAAGAATGGCTATAATCAAGAACTCTAATAACAACAGCTGCTGGAGGGGTTGTGAACAGAAGGGAACCTTACTGCATTGTTGGTGGGTGTGTAAACTTGTTCATCCACTTTTATCCAATTTTAGACAAGAGCACTTTCCATTGTCAGGACTAGCTGAAAAATCAAAACAGGCACACATCTTTCTATGTGACTGAGCTCAGATGGAGGCTGGAATTTTTATTTCCCCAGAGATTTTCAAATAAATAACAAAAACACTAAAACCAAAAACCCACATTTAAAACTGGTACAAATTCTAAAACAGTACTAGAGAAGACAATAACCAAAGGCTGAGTTTATCCCTACCAGAACTCTGTGTCATTCTCACTCAGCAACCTGAATCCAGAGTCTGCTGAGTGAGCCTACCACTCTCAACCAGAACTTCCCTATCTCCAGAAACATACAACAGAGAACAATAAGGTCTCAGTGAATGGGGTGACATCTCATCAACATTTGTTGACCCAGGGGCCTTCCAAGGGGGAAGAGAAGTCCAAGTCATTTTGGGGCTAGGGAAATCAGTCCCTAGAGGCCATCCCCTTGGACTTGCAGATTCTCCCCCATACTCCGACCTCCCTGGGCCAAGGCCTAAGGCTAAGATAAACCTCAAATGACAAACAGAACACTCAACACAAAGACACAACTTACAAAGGCATACTGCAGCTTTGTAAATTGCCAACCAAAAAGTGCCAGTCTACAGACTTATAGTTTCCCAAAAATGTCCGTCCTAAACAGCAATCTACCCAGAGGGGTCTGGGGACGTCTACTCACAGACCCCATTGGCAGTCTTATAGCGTGTCTACCAAGCCACCTTGCCAACCAGTGTATAGACCCCTCGGGAAACCAGAACTACAGATACAGAACCTGCTGGCAACCAAATGTATAGACCCCTCGGGAAACCAGAACTACAGATACAGAACCTGCTGGCAACCAAATATACAGAACGGCAATACCTTGACTTAAGAGCTGGGTTTTTTTGGGATTCTGTGGTGGGGCGTCTAGAGGGTCCTATGAGGCAGGTTCCAGATGAGCCCCCAGAAATGTTGTATGGACTTGGGACTCCCAAAAACCACTGGAGACCATTACCAATGTGAACAGCAAAAGAGTCGTTTATTTGCAAGCTTTAGCTTGGTCCCCCGCACACCAGGAAACTGGTGATTCTAAGAGTCCCCGAGCACAAAATCAGCACAGCTTTTATAGTATTAAACAAACAAGTTTAAGGAATTTCCACACAAATTGTTACATGATTATTTTGAGCCCACAATAACCACTCTGCCCTTTTTCTGAACTATTAGTATGTTTTGTTCGTCGAACACTTGGGCAACTGCTCTGCTTTCTTAAGGGTGGGCAGGGCTGGTGGCAGCCTGTGTTTTTTGTCTCTCTCTTGGGGTTACTCTGAGGGCAGCCTAGCAAAAGATAGTGGTGTTAATCTCAAATTGGAGTTACTTTAGCTCTTCAGCCTGAATAAACCATACCATACCACATACAAAGCTCGGTAAAACACAGGTCTGGTTTACACTGTTGGACCAATAGGAGGGTATGTCTACTGCTGTTGCAGGTGTGTCTTAAGGTGTGTGGAGTTTTTCATCCTGATGATCTTGAAATGATGAAATAGACTAACTACAGAATTACCTGGGCAGATACCTGCTGAGACCTATATTAAATCACAGCTTAACAAAGAGCAATATTTACAATGAAATACATTGAACAACAAGACACCGCAACCAAAATTATTTTTTTCCTGAATCACTGTATTTTTTACACTATATATCTCATGTACAAGTTCCTCATTCCCTTCTGTCTCATTATGTTATCTTTGTTTTGGTTTTGTTTTCAGAGCCATGATATAACAGGCCATTTCTTATATTTTTGTCTTCTAGTCTTCAGAAAGTCTGCAGTTAAATAGGTTTATGTTCCTTTTGTTAGAAAATAAAAAGCATATTGGGAGAGGTCTTCATCATAATTTTGTTATGATCACAAATACGTTTTTATTTCTGGCATTTCACCTGTATAATCTCACTTTAAACTTTTCCAAAGGGCACTTTAGTGGAAAGAGGAAATTCAAAATGGATTCTGATAGAGAATTTCTGTTACTAAAATCTCTGGTACATAGTAAGGTAAGAAACTCCAAAATTATTCATTAGAGAGATGAGTTATAACTCATCTTTTTACACACTAATACTCTTTCCTCAACGAAACCAGAGGATTTAAAATAACTAATATTTTTTGGAGTTAATGGGCACAAATGTGCACGAATTTTCTGGAAATAAAATGATCACTCATGAAACCTTACTGATACTTCAAAGAATGCTTTCCAATAAGGGGAATCACCTTCACATATTTTCACACAATATGTATCTGCCGGGTAACAGAACCCCAAACTAGACTAAGGCATCTAAGAGCTATCTAATTGTTGTTGCCTTTTTGCAATACTGCTTTCCTATCATATTGATTAGTATGAATTCTATGGCCAGTATAAAATCACATTTGTAATAAAAGTTACTAGATGGGACGTTCATGGATGAAAGAGGAGTGGGGTTTCTGATGGAGCCCTGGCAGGTGGACTGATTTTCAGTGGAAGAAGGACTGGTCACTGGGGAGGAGGCTGTTTGGGGCAGAGCTTTGAGAAGAAAGAACAAGGCTAAAAATGAGGAGGTTAGTTAGAGGAGGGGTGCAGGTAGAGCACTGTGAGCCCTTGTGGGATATGTAGAGTGAGGTTTCCCATCAGACAGGGCAGGAAATTGAGGCAAGAGGCTGACAAGAATGTGGAAAATTGAGGGTGAGGCTTTTCAGGGTCTGGCTTTGAGAGGGCATGGTAATACTAGGAAGAAGTGGGCTAGTAAGGGGTGGAGTTTCTGATGGAGAATGGCAGGCCTTTGGGAAATGTATTAGGGTGGAGGTGGGGTTTCTGGTAGAGCAGAATATAGTCCCAATGTATGGAGGTGTTTTTCAGAACCAGGGCTTTGTGAGAGCAGTGATAGGATCCAGTGCACTAGACTACTTGGGATGCGGTTCCTGTTGTAGCCAGTCACCACTCCGCAAAGAGGACTAAGGTTGGGTGGGAATTTTGGTCTTTCAAGGCAGGACATGGACTTTGGACAGGGTTTCAGGTATGGCAAAGCAACCTTCCAAAAGGGACTATGGAGGGACAAGGATTTACAGTTGAGCCTGGTGAGGCTTCCAGAAGGAGGCCAACTGGTGCCGTGGTTTCCAGTGGAGCAATGTGGGTGTCGAGAGATGGGATAATGTGGTGGGGGTTTTCTAGGCTTCCAGAAGGAGGTCAACTGGAGCAGTGGTTTCTAGTGGAGCAATGTGGGTGTCCAGAAATATCATAGTGTGCTGGGGGTTTTCTAGTGGGGTTTTTCAGGAGCAGGGCAGTGTTTAGAGCCATGGGGCTAGCTGGAGGAGGGGCTTTGAGAAGGAGTGGAAGGGCTGCAATGGTGTAGAATAATTATGGGACGGGAACCTGGTGTAGGAGGGTGTGGATCTGAGGGAGGAGCCAATAGGGGTTGGGTTTATCTGTGGAGCAAGGCAGGGCATTGAGAGAGTAGATGTGGGAGGTAGAGAGGCTTGTGTTGGAGCAGGGCTGGCTTTCCAGGCAGGAGATGGGCTGTGCAAGAAGCTCTGACCAAGTGAGGCGGGGCTTCAAGGGCAGTTATAGGGGAGGTGAAGGGTTTTTGGTATAGCAGGATAGGCTTTGTGGGAAGAGGTAGGTTCATGGCTGTGTTTGAGAGGTTAGGCCACTTAGAAGTAGGCTAGTTATTGGCGGAGTTTCTGATGAAACCAGGAGGGGCTTGAGGGAGAATGCTGGTTGGGGTTGGGGTATGAAAGGGATGGGAGGAGCTTGGAGGTACTAGAATAGGAGAGCAATGGAACTATGAGGGACTAGAATAGTTAGGGGCGGGGTATCTGGTGGATGAGGTGGGGAATTCAGGGAGGACCCTGATGTAGGCTGGGTTCTTGGTGCAATAAGTCGGGACATGGAAGGAGATATGGATGTGGCCTTGTTTCTGGTGGTGCAGAGCAGGGATTTCAGGAAAGGGTGGAGTGGAAGAGGGAATTCCCTATAACAGAGGAGGGCTTTCAGGAAGGAGTCTGGTTGCAGTCAGGCCTTTGAAAGTTTATAGCAGGTCTACCAGGAGGTACATTAGTTAAGGTTAGGCATTTTAAGAGGAAGCTGCCTGGAAGTGGGTTTCCAGTGGTTCCAGTCAAGTTTTATGGGAAGGGGGAATAGAAAAGGGACAATACTTAGTGAAGAGTGAGGCTACAAAAAATAAACAGTTACCACTAATAAATACCATATAAGATCACCATTTTCTGTCAGTGTAGACTTATATAACTTTTAGGTATGCGAGAGATACTGGATAAAGTAACCAAGTAATAATTCCTTCCTAGTGAAATTTTTCTTTATTCCAGTTGAGTGAAAATAAAACCAAAGGTCAAATCAGGCTCATAGGCACAAAGTAGACTAAGCAGATGAAGGACTAGAACTGATTCCCAAGCACCAACATTAAGGACCACAAATAAAATTTTAAAATGTCTCACTTGGTCATAATTGACAACATTGTCTTAAAGTTATGAATGAATAGAACTTTTACTTTGACCACTTTTGAAATCCTAAAACTAAGTAAATAGTAATGTTTTAACTTTATACAATGTTGGAAAGTATACTAAAATAATTAGGAAAATATAAAATTGTACACAGAATGTTCGTTCTCCAGTATCAATTCTAATCTAAAAGAATTAAAAACCAGAAAATTGTCATATAGTGAGTTTGCAGCATGGTTTCCTTTCTGTCATTAAAATGTTGACTTAAGCAATGTATCTTTAGCACTGGATGCATCGATGTTAAAACATATCTAAGAATGTGAAACACTATTATACAGACCCTGAAAATACTCAGAAGGATCTATGAAATGATGTTGGAATAAAATTAATGACTAATTACAGTAGGAATTACTCTTCACTAGGTAGGCCTATAAATACTTTCCAGAAGAAAAGGCTACATTGAAAAATAAACAGTGAAAAGGAAGCAGGCAAGCAGACCATGATGTAAATATTATCCAATGAACAACATCTATTGAAGCTTGATTGCAATCTTCTTTTACCTAAGTTAGTTACTCACCTATGTTCTTATCTAATGCCAAATAACAAAGTCATGAAAATGCAGTAATCATTTTCAAGACATTAGACTTTACAGAAAGAATTCAATGAATGTACTGCTAGAAAGTAAAGATAGATGTCTGAGCAAGAGTGAAAAAAATATCCCCAATCTCTGGCCCTCCGCTGTGAGAAGGGTACAAGATGAAGCACAAGGAGAATGGATAGAAGTACAGTAGTGCATAATAGTAGTTCCCAAGATGCAAAGATGAATGTAACAGAGAGAAAATCAACAAGATCATCACAGGACTTAGCATGGGAGAGTAGAGACAAGAACAGTGAAAATGCAAGGAGAATTACAAAGAATGCCCTTGCATATTTGGCAGAAGAGTGCATGGCATTGAGGTCTAAACTATGTGGAGGTATTATAGGAAGCTACCTGTACTCATATGGTGCCACAAGAAGTGAAGAACTTATATTTACAAGACATTGAATAATCATAAAGGTCTTGCTTCAGTAGTGCAGAGTTAAACCTTGATAAATTCTGTTTTGAAACACCTAACAAACTATAAAACCAAGACAAGAAGATTCAAATTGTATATAAGTGACTTGACTGTTTGCAACAATAGAGTTCAAAAAATCAAATCACATAATGTGAATGCAAAAGCATACCATTATTAAGGTAATCTTTAAACAACACACATTTTATGGCAATAGTCCTGATTATAAATGATTTGTTTTCCTTACAGATTTTGGATGTACAAAATCAACAAAAAACAAAAACAAAACAAAGCAAAAGACAATAGAGGATACCAGTGCCTCATCCCTATTCCTAGTTAGTCACGAGCCTGAGATTGGAAGATCATGTTTCACAGATGGCTAGAGTAGCAATCAATGAGACATTTATGTTCAATTATTCAATCAAAACAGAGTGAAACCTTGGTTCAAATAGTACAGACTCAGTCAGTCATGAGTGAAAAAACCAAGCAAGAGTTTGAGGCTCCGAGTCAAGTTTAATTACTGTGTGTGCATGCATGCATGCTCACACATGCACACACACACACACACACACAAATGGAATGAGAGAGGAAGAGGGAGAGAGAAAAAAGGAATAGTAAGAGTTTAAGGACTATCCTAAGCATATATTAATTAATAAAATGAGGGAAATCATGGAACCTACGCTTCTTGGAGTTTGGCTTCCTTCACATAATATGATAGTTTTCCAAATCTTTCCATCATTTTGTGAAAGGTGCTTTGTCATTCTTTCTGATGGAAGCATAAAATTCCATTGTGTATATACATCATATTTACTTGATCTATTCATCTATGGAGGGGCATTTTGATGGTTCTAAAAATGCTGCCAGAAACTTAGTTGTAGATTTAGTGTATTTTAGCTTGAGATCATATCGACAAATGCCCAGGAGTGGGATTGCTGGTTCCAGAGCTATGTACCTTTGACCTTCCAAAATTATGCTAATTGAAATGAACTCCAAGACATAGAAAAAAATTCTTTTTTTTTTTTCAGATATCAACCTTGATGTCGGTAAAGTAGAGCATCTAGATCTTATTTTATTTCATTTGTCTTTTGCCATTGGTTTATCCCTGGCAATCTCTGTCTTGATTCTGGTACCTTCAACTTTGTATATACATTTATCTGATTTGGAGAAGGAAAGGGAAAAATTATAGTGATGAAAGAAGTACAGAGAGTGACCCATTGCAACAATGATATTCAAAAGACACTATATCGGAAGTGAACTTTACAACTTTGGGGTGGGTTGGAGGTGTGGGGGATGGGAAGTGATAGGAGAACAACAATGGAGTGGGTAACAATATTCAATAAGGAATGTACCTTACTCACTTAACTGTAACCACTCTGTACAGTATTTTTGAAATAAAATATAATTTTTAAATTGAACCTATCCTAGAAAAAATATAGTTTTCAAAATAATACATCTGTCACAGTACTTGTGAGGGATTCTGAAGTCAAGCTGTTAGACTTGGAAAAGGATAGATTGGGAAGCCATCGCAAACAACAATCAAAAGGCTGAAACTGTGCTCTGGAAAGGTCAAACAGTCAAGGGAAGACAGGGGTATGAGTTATCTCAAGAGTATTTAAGTTCGAGCTGTTGGACACTAAAATATTAAGATTTGGAGACAAGATGGATGTCTGTGTTATGGTTCTAATGACTATTACTCCCTTCAGATCTCTAACAATAAGGGATTCAATTATCACTATGTTTACAAACAATACTTCATGTTAATAGTTGTAACCACAAGCTAGATTGATGCCTTAGTTTGTGGACATACCTATAGCCACTGACCACCCCCCTTGCAAGTGCCTGCCTTTTTTCTTGAAATTCATCAGCCACTGGTGGTCTCATTTCTCATCGCCTGTTTGGGTGGGATTTGAGACTCCTTCCTCTCCTCACCCAGACACTCCGAGGCCCCAGGGGCCAAACTCCGCACCTCACAGGCACTCCCCAGAACCCAGCTGCATTTGGGGCTGCTGCTTCCTGAGCCATTGGCCTACTGACTCCTTCCTCCCTTCACCAGCCTCTGCCAGGGCCTCCCGTACTCTCCCTACTACCCCCATCCTCAACCCTAGCTCGGCCTCCTCCGAGGCCTCCCCTCCTCTCCACACAGCTCCCAGTGCCAACCCCAGCGGGGCCACTGCTCTGGGAAAGACAACTGTGGACCTGGCCCAGCAGAATCAAAGGTTCCACAATGTGCAGCCGGCTTAGAAATGGAGGCAGCATAGGTCTCTGATCAGTGTCTTTCACTTCACTTACACAAGTATTAGTTGTATTTATTTGATATTTAATTTTGGATTTTGTAACTTCTTATTAAGCCTTTGAAGAATAGCTGGTAGAAATATAGTCTCAAAATTCAAATTGTCTCTTGTTTAATTCTTTCAAGATTCAGAGATGTTTAAGTAGTTATAACCATCATGAACTCTCATTTCCATAGCAGAGTCTATTCAGAAAATACTTGCTTATGCATCTGTTATCAATTATTTACAAGACTTGAAAGTTTTAAAGTTTCAAATATTACAGGAAGATCTTTGATTCATGTTGAATATATGTGAGTAGGTTGAGCTGTTGCATACATTCTTGTGTGTGTGTGTGTGTAGAGGGGTGTATGTGTATGTGTATCATTGAAATCAAGGATAAGAATGTCTGGTCTGAACTTGTCTCCTTTTTCTGAGATATAATTATGGTGTTTTTTGGTTCATTGTATGATCTGATTGCTTGCCTTTGCCTGATGTGCACATTCCAGCTCAATTTTTCAATTAAAACTTCTTATTTATTATTGAGCATAAGGGCTCTGATATTGCTTTGTCTTTAGTCTGTCACCTAGTATCTTTGTTTCCTCTTCAAAAATTAACATGAAATAAAACTTTTAAATCCTGACTGATTTTCCCTTTAATTTGCAATTTGCAATAAGTATTATAAGACCTTTGATGTCTGTGTTCATGAAGAAAAATCATTTTGAATTCTCTGTTTATTGTAATAACACCTGGACAGATTTGTTTGCACCAAGATCTTAAAATTTATTTTGTATTTTTAGTTTAAAATACCTCCTCCATGTTTATAGCGTGAGGAGACAAACAATTCCTAGTAACAATGATAACTGTTTTATTCATTAAAATATCTGATAATTCATAATTTTGAATATGTCTAGTTTCAAATGAATGCATTTGCTCAATAGCTTTGCTTGATAGACACATGCACAAAAATACCAGTCGTAAGGGCTGAGGAGGTGGATCAGTGGTAGACAGCTTATCTTGAATGCACAAGACCCTAGGATTGATTCCACAGCACCACCTAAGCAGAAAAAGCTAGATGTGGAACTGTGGCTCAAGTGGTAGAGCACTAGTCTTGAGCTGACATGCTGAAGGACAGTGACCAGGCCCAGAGTTCACCAACAACAACAAATTAAATAAATAAATGAAAGTCATACTCAAGTACATTAATTTCAAAGGTTGATTACCATTTTGGGTAGGGACAGGGTGCCAAGATACAGCACCTGAAAAATACTAAAAACAGAAAGTAAAACATCAGCTCTGCCAACAACATGTAGAATTGCCACTCAAAGAGAAACCGGTACTAAGAATGAAATACTTTTTATAACATTTCTTAAGAAATTATGTCTTTATGATAATTATCAAATAAATTGACCTTCAAAAACTCCAGTGGTGGGCCTGAGACTTAAGGGAACCTACAAAAACTGGAGGAGAAAATCATCAACCTGTTTTTTAAAATTGTTATTGTTAAGAGAGTGTACATACAGATAAACATATTGTAAGTCAGGTAATGAGTTCATTTCTTGTTTGACAATCCCATCCCTCCTGTCCCTGTCCACAGTGGTATAGCTCATTGTGAACACAGTATCTACAGAGTACAAGTGCTGCCTTTGTTTCCCTGTTCTCCCTGAATATCTCTGACTCCCTCAATGCCCATAAATGGATAAACTAGAAAAGAAAAATTCCTCTTGTTTCCAATTCCTGGAATACATTTCAATATAAACATCAGTAGTTTTCTCTGTACACACATCCCAAACTCATATACTTCCTGCACCCAGTCATAACTCTCACCCAATTCTAAGGTCCACAAAGTAATTCTTTTCACTTTCCCCACAGGAAGAAGCCGAGATTCAGAAAGATTAAGTAACCCATTGGAAATACAAGGCTGAGCACAGTGGATCGTTTTTATGCCTTACCTACTCCAGAGAGTAAGATCTGAATATCATAGTTTGAAACCAACCCAGGTTGACATATTCATTACATGTTTATCTCCAGTTAAACAGAAGAAAGCAAGAATTGTGTGTTTCATGTGGTAGAGCTACAACGCCACCAGACTTGAATGGGAAACGTAAAAGATAGTGTCAATATGATGATTTTCAAGAACCAATGCTGTCCATTACATAATCTCAGACACCTCACACACACACACACACACACACACACACACACACACACACACACCACAATCACATCCCTTAAAGCAGATGTTAGTACTGAAATCCAAATAGTTATTTTTAATTATATAAGTTTTATTTTTTAGCTTTAGTGAGGTTTGACTTGATAGTTTCAACTGATGAGCCACAACTTAGAACTTTGTTATAAATATACCCCTGTCTGTATTAAGAAAAACATTCTCCTAGTTAAGTCTTCCTCCTTTTCCAGCAATGATAAGTTTTCTCTTCTTGGTCTAGTTTCTTCTTTTGGGACTCAATCTCTTAGACTTTTCTGTCTTGCATTGTCTGTAAGTTCATTGATCCAGTAGATCTCAGTCATCCTAATAACCTGGACAGAACCTGCCTTTGGAAAAGTGTTCTAAGCGCACCATTCAGTGGAGATTGTTAGTACTTACCCATAGTCACATTCTCTTCAGAATTGGGAACTTGTTAGGTCCAAGAATTTAGGGAAAGCACTCACTGTGTGCTATTTCATACTTTTTGATTTAATGACAACTTCCATCTATTGTCTACTTTAAGCATTGTGTGAAGAGAAGGATTGCCCCTTAGAGACAGAAGTACTGTACTAACTGTTGCTGTCAAAACATAGAAGGAGGGAAAGAAGCTCTGAAGGAACCGTAGAGCCTAGAAACTGATTTCGTAAAACCCAAACTGCCTTTTATCTTACCGTCAAAATAGAAAGTCAGAGACTGCAGTTACTTGTAAGCTCCATTTATATTCTTGAGCATGGGGCTCCTTTCCTCTTTGTCCTTCTGACCATTTACATCAGGGGCAGGTGGGAAGATGTAACAAGAACACTTAGAGTTTGGGCCTGGGATTAAAAACTCCTTTTTGTGATCATAAACATTCCACCACTTCCTGAATTGTACCTGAGGTGCAGAAGGAAGTAAGGTTAGTAATTCAGAAACTTATAATTACTTCTAAGTTTGCTACTAAGTTTGCTATCTAAACTCATCCATGTCCACCCCCAGAATACTATTTCCCAACTGTGTAGACACCCTTACACTCTGTTCTCCCGGAGCATTTGAGTGTAGGGCATCTTCTGCTTCTTATGTGTACTGCTTTATAAATGGAGATTTTCTCCAAGGCTCAAAATTATTTCATTGATTGGGACATTGTGCAATATGCTAAAGAGAGAGTTACCTGGAAGGAAGGTCCTAGAAGGCAAAGCATCTGCTAGGACAATGGAAACCCATGGTTTGGCCTGCTTAATGTTTTAACTTGTGCACTGAACTAACAGGAGAAAATGACACACTAGGAAATCTGCCAATTATGCCAAATAAAGAGATATGGTGCAAGTCAGAGAAAGGACATTGATTTCATCATAGTTATGACAAGACAAAACCTTAGCACACCATCAGAATACTAATCCATACTCACCTACTTTCTTATTCACCCATATCATTAGGTCTGAGTTGTACGTAAGAGTCCTCAGGAACAGGAAGATCTCGGGGACAGCGTAACATTGTTCTGCCATTTTGGACATAAAATAACTAGTTTGATGAAAGCCCATAGAAATATCCACAAATATGTGCATTTATCCTACTACATTTGATAAGTATACCCTCAGTATATTATCTTTGGTTTGGTCACTTGCTGACATAGCACCTGTCTGGTAGCTCCATTTTGACTTCACTTTATTCACCAGAAATGGAGAAGGAAAGAATGACTACAACACATTTGCATTTTTCTCAATGAGCAGTGAGTGAGTGGCAGGGGAGTATTCAAGAAGCTCCCCATGTTCTCAGTTAGCTAGTACCACCCAGATACCAGCTCAAATCTTGATAAACAGATACAGAACATACATGTAACTTATTGTGCCAGATTCACAGCTAGAGAGGTAGACGAGAAAGTGGAAGGGCTTGGTGTGAAAGCCACAGGTTGATATAAAGCAGAATTCAAAGGATGTGAAGATGAAGCGAGCTACCTGGAAGGGAAAGGAGAGGCAGCTAAAGCAGAAGAGCACCTAGACAGAGAAGATAGAGCACATTTAAGGCCACCAGGACATCAAGGTAACCCATCTGATGTACAACAGTCTGGTTGTGCAAAGCCACAGAGAGAAGTTGGAAGAACATCAGCAAGTGCTCTTGCCCATTTCTAGGGAGCTCTCAGAATGACAGGGTAAGAATTGGTAGCTACAAAGAGCACTGCTGCTGAGCACATCTCAGATCCCTTGCTACCATGATAATTGACATTGGAGAGGAGCAGCAAGGGTTGTATGAGGTGATTGCAACTCACTATGTGGAGGCTGTTCTGCAGCATTGTGGAGTGTGGTCTCAGGATGCTTAGAGCAAAGATCTTATAGCTGGTGTCAAAGAATGCAGTCTACTTGGAGTAGATATTTATAGATGGCACGTGTCTGAACACAACAAGCTGATAATGAGATGCTAGAGGTAGTTTCCCTAAAGATCTAACAGCCAAAACTAGAGAGGCAAACCCAGAGCTCTGCACCACATCAGGCCACCATGCCAATTGCTTCTACCATAGTACTAGCTACCCAGTTTGCACACCCATGACCTTTTACCCTGATTGTGCCCCACAATCCCTCACAACTTTTACTCTTTCACTTTGTTTATGTTTCCTTTTCCCTGCTAAGCACTTCTGGATGCCTGTAATAGCTACCGCAACCCGTGCAAAACTGTTGCTTCTAATCAATTTCCTGACTCTGTAACTCAAATTACAGTCACAGTTACCATTTACCTGGTATCCTAGTCTCTACTACTCTTTTCTGTTACCCATAATTCATAACACCATGGTTCTAACCATCTGAACACTGACACCCCTGTCTCTGATACCCCATTCCCAAACAAAGCAAGGGAATAGTGAGCACAGACAGTCGAGTTTGATACTCCTTTTGCAGGTGCATTGGGACAAGTTATTCCTCAGGTATTTAACACGAGGGACTAACTGGTGGTGGAAAGAAAACAGCTTACTCAAAGATGACTAAAATCCAAGGACATGACTTATAACTTATTGCTAGGAAAGAAGGTCTTGCAGTGAAAGTTAATGAGAAAGAAAATTTTAGAAAAAATATTGGGAATGATGCAAAAGTTGAGCTTAGTCCCTTCTACTAGTGGTCTGAATTATTTTATGACATAGATACGTAATTACTTTGCATTTAAAAATTATATGAAGATGCACATTTATGTGGTACTTATATTAATTGATGGAATAGTTGCATAGTATCACGTTAATTATTTTCAATAGTTTATGCTCTATGATATGCTCATGAGTCTGCCTTTGGCAATATGAATTGAGCTCTCTAACAAATGGAATTTCATTGTCAACTACTACAAGGAGATTACAGATGATAGTACCAAAATGAAACCTGGAACAATAAAACTGAATAAAGCTACAAGTTTGCAGTGAGGGGGTCAGTAGTAAGGGCTATGATAAAAGAGAAATTCTTCACCGTGGAATCTTGGAAAAATAGAAGGTGTTTTCTTGAATTACTAGCTTTTAAAACATTCTTAGAAAGCAAGATATTGTTTTTTATTCTTGCTATTTGGAACCTCTTTAATGAATGGTTTAACAAAAAATTATCAAAACGACTTTGAAAATTCAATGATGTGAATTATCACATTAACATTATACTCAAAGTTGCCTTGAGATGCAGGAAGGCTGTATTCCTTTTCTATTAAATTAATGGAATAAGCTTCCTGTTGAATGATTGGACAGTCCATGACACTTCTTCCAAAACAAAAAATATACTGGAGAGAAAAAAAAAGAGGAGTAGTTCCGGGAAAATGGCGGAGAAAAGCTGGAGGCTAAACAAGCTCTCGCATAGAAAGCAGTTTTATTGTTCCAGTGAACAGTCCTAGGCTGGAGAATTACACCAAGTGTGCCATCACAGTACAGAGAGTTAGCCAGAGAGGGAAAATCCAGGCAAGGAGACAGATCTGAGCACTTGCTGGTAGCTGCGGCTGTGGTGGTGAGCCGCCGCCTCCATAACTACAACACAGAGAATCCTGGACAAAGGTGCCAGACACAGCAAGCTAGTAGATTCTACTCAACACCAGTAAGAACTGACAAGGAGCAGATATCTTCATCCTACAGAATGCAGACCAGAGACTTCAAAGGTACCAAGACTCTGTTCCATGGAGGAGAAGTCACTCAGCCCAGGCAGTGAAAACTCTGCCCCCAAAGGATTGTCTTTCTTCACTGGGTACACAGAGCCAGAGGCTGCCCCTCCCTAAAGCAGCCTAGATAATCAATTGAAATTCAGTAAACATAAACCTTGAGAATGGCTCTAGGCTGGGCTCTGTGAATGTCTCAGAAGCTAGCCCCTCAAGGAAAAGATACTGTTTGCTGAAAGGTCTCAACTCTACCCAGAAGCTAGCCTCATCACAGCATATCCAAACTAGAGGAAACAGCCATCTTCCTCTTTGTGACACTCAAAACAGATCTCCCTCCCACTGAACTAGCCTGGGAGGAGGATTACAAAATTCTGGGTAAAGTAGAGCATTTTTCTGCTTGCCCAAACAAACTGATTTAAGAAACCAATCAAGCCACAGGAAAACCAAACACCGCAAGCAGAACAGAGACTCCACCAAGGGATTGGTTATGGACAAAAGGGAGATACAGGATCTTGCCATTCACCCCCCCCCCCGCCCCGAAAAAATCGAAGAACCCTATTTTATACCTATTTTTATTATTAATTTAAAAAATTGTATTCTATTAATCTTTTTTTCCTCTTATAATTTTTATTTTAGGTGAATATGCATGTGTATGTTCTTTTAAATTTTTATTTTATTTCTACTGAACTTTTGGTCCTTTTTCTTTCTTTCTCATTCTTTTTATTTTTTCTTCTCTTTCATTCTTTTTTTTGAGTGACTAAATTGCAGTTCTGCTCATCTTCAGATATACCTGTCATCGATTATTAGACCTTATCCCTCGTTGTGTACACACATAATCCAGAAATTTATTACTTAATTCAAAACCTCTTAGGCTTAAATTCTGTAATAACAGTATTATCTCTTTATATGTATATAATATTTTAAGTATTTTTATTTTTAGTTTTTCATATCTCCTTTCTATTCCTCCCCTCCTCTCATCCTATCCACGTTTTTCTCTCAATATTACTTTAATAAGCTTGCATAACTTTTGTGTTTCACTTTTTAAATTTAAATTTTTGTTTTTCCATTTTTTCTTGTCTCTTTTTTACTCTTCTCTTTCTCCTATCCTTTCGTCCAATCCATTTCCCTCTTTAAGTTTGGACTTAGTTAATTTTACTCTCTTTTTACCTTTCCACATCTCTCGGATCCTATTTTTCCCCACATTTCTCCCTAAACCTAGTAGTTTCTGGTTTGCCAAATTCTACTTTGCTGTTCTTAGCCCATTAATACATAGTTGTTTGACATTCAATAGATTGTATCTGTTGAAATATATTGTATCTGCAGACTTTTGCCTGTACAACTACAGGATTTTGGTTGATGCTTGCCTTAAAATAGTGTTCTAGCACAAAGCTGGTATTACTTTCATACTAAATAGAGACATTCATGGAATCCATTAAAAGCCAGCCGAAAGAAGTCAGGGAGACCAGAAAGGGAATACTGTATGGAACCCAGCAGAAGGAATTAGAGTCCAAGGAAACCATAACCAATCAACTAAGTGATTTGAGAATAAACACTGAACACCAAATTAAGGAAGTAAAGAAACTCATACAAGATCTAAAACAAAACTCCAACAAAGAATTTGAAGCCATCAAATCCAAGCAATTAGAAGCAAAAGAACTAAAAACAAAATAGAAATTCTTGACAGTAGGTTAAACCATGCAGAAGATCAAAATTCGGGGATTGGAGACAGCTTAGATATTATAGAGAAAGAACATATAACTATCCAAGACAAATCCAAGAAATATGATAGACCTATTCAACATTTGGAAGACATCATCAGAAGGCCTAATCTGAAGATAACAGGTGTAGAGGCGCACCTAGAAACAGAAGTTAATGGTCTAAGAAAATTGTTTCAGGGGATCCTAGCAGAAAACTTCCCAAACATGCAAAATGATAGGTCTATTCAAATACAAGAAGCTTTTAGAACCCTAAATAGACCAGACCAGAACAGGACATCGTATCACCACCTTATAATCCCCACAAGATCAATTCAGACTGAGGAAAAGATCCTCAAAGTTGTCAAGGAGAAAAGATCAATCACCTATAAGGGAAACCAATTAGAATCATCTCAGATTTCTCCACTGAGACAATTAAAGCAAGAAGAGCCTGGATTGATGTAGGCCATGCCCTAAAGACAAACAACTATCAACCAAGCATACTGTACCCAGCTATACTCTCCTTCATAACTGAAGGTCAAATAAAAACCTTCAATACAAAAGAAAAAGTGAAACAATATATCTCTACCAAACCAGCCTTACAAAAGATACTTAAAGATGTCCTACACAGAGAAAACCAACAGGACCACAATAAAGGCCAAGAAACCACACCCAAACTGAGAATCCAAGAACCATAGGAAGAACCCATTTGGCGCAGCATTATCCTGCCCATGTAACTGTAACTCCTCTGTACAGTATGTTCACAAATAAAATTAAATTAAATTAAAAAAAAAAAAAAAAAAAAGAAGGTGGATTAAATGGCAGGAACTCCCAAATATCTCTCAGTCCAATCTCCCAACATTAACAGATTTAACTCTCCAATTAAGCAACATAGACTGTCTAGTTGGATTAAAAAGAAAGATCCTTCCATCTGCTTCCTTCAGGACTCACACCTGGACCATAAAAACAAACCCATTTTGAAAGTGAAAGGCTGGAACAAAATCTACCAAGCAAACAGCCCCCGAAAAGAGGCAGGAGTTGCAATCCTAATATCAGATAAAATAAATTTCAAATTAAAATTAGTGAGAAGAGATAAAGAAAGTCACTACAAACTAATAAAGGATCTCTCCTTCAGGAGGATATTAAAATTCTAAATCTCTATTCACAAAACAATGGAGTAACCAAATTTATGCAAGAAACACTACTTTCTCTCAAATCTCACATAGATCCAAAGACATTAATTGTTGGGGACTTTAACACACCACTTCCCCCAATAGATAGATGAACTCGGCAAAAACTCAACAGAGAAACCGCAGATATAAACAACTGCATAGATCACCTAGATTTAATATTATACCCAGCAGTATCAGAATACACGTTTTTCTCAGCAGCATTTGGAACTTTTTCCAAAATAGACCACAGTTTTAGGTCAAAAAGCACACTTGTCCAAATTCAAAAACATTGAAGTTATACCTTGCATTCTTTCAGACCACAAGGGAATAAAATTAGAACTGAACACCAAAACCACCAAAGAAAGTCCTGTAACACATGGAGGCTGAAGAACACACCATTGAATCATCAGTGGGTCATGGAAGAGATCCAAAACAAAATTCAAATTTTCATAATATTCAACAAAAATGAACACAGAAATTACCAGCTCCTCTGGGACACAGGGAAGACAGTACTCAGAGGCAAGTTTATAGCTCTGAATACATACATCAACAAATTGGAGAGATCTGAAACCAACAATTTAATGAGACATCTGAGTCTCCTTGAAAAAGAGCCGCAGGATAAACCCCAATCCATTAGATGGAAAGAAATAATTAAAATTAAATCAAAATTAAATGAATTAGTATCCATAAAAACATAGAAAGAATCAACAAAACAGAAGTGGTTCTTCAAAAATTAACAAATTGACAGATCCTTAGCAAATCCTGTTAGAAAGAGAAAAGAGGTGCTGGGAAGGTGGCTCAATGGTAGAGGGCTTTCTTTGCATGCATGAGTCCCTGGGATCAATTCCTCAGCACCACATAAACAAAAAGAAAAACGCCAGAAGTGGCACTGTGGCTCAAGTTGTAGAGAACTAGCATTGAGCTAAAGAGCTGAGGGACAGCACCGAATCTAGTATTAGAATGCCCAGCTACAGTAATAAGAAAAGATGCAGATATAAATGGGATCCAATTACGTAAAGAAGAAGTAAAACTCTCCCTCTTTGCAGATGACATGTTCTTATAATTAAAGAATCCCACAGACTCTACTCCCAAATTACTCAAGCTGATTCAAAACTTTGACAAAGTAGCAGGGTATAAAATCAACCATCAGGGCTGGGAAGATGGCTCAGTGGTAGAGTGCTTGCCTTGCATGCATGAGGCCCTGGGTTCGATTCCTCAGCACCACATAAACAAAAAGAAAAAAGCCGGAAGTGGCTCTGTGGCTCAAGTGGTAGAGCGCTAGCCTTGAGCTGAAGAGCTGAGGGACAGCGCCCAGGCCAAGAGTTCCGACTCCACGACCGGACCCAAAAAAAAAAAAAAAAAGAATCAACCATCAAAAATCAATGGCTTTCTGAATGCCAACAATGAGAAAAGCATGGCTGAAGGAAAGGAACACCATTAATAATAGCCCCACAAAAAATAAAATACCTAGGAATTAACTTAACCAAAGAAGTGAAGGACCTCGATGATGAAAATTTTAAAAACCTGAAAAGGGAAATCAAAAGAGAACTTAGAAAGTGGCAAAAATTCCCATACACCTGGATTGGAAAGATCAAAATCCTGAAAATGGCAATAATCCCAAGGCTATCTACAAATTCAATCCAATACCTACCAATATTCCATCCACATTCTTCAAGGAAATAGAAGAGGCTATCCTAAAATTCATATGGAACAATAAAAGACCCTGAATAGCTAAGATGATCCTCAACAGAAAGAACAGTGCTGGAGGAATATTAATACCAAATTTCAAACTCTACTACAAAGCCACAATAATCAAAACAAGTTGGTACTGGCACAAGAATAGACCTCAGGACCAATGGAATAGAATTGAAAACCCAGAAATGAACCTACAGACCTATAGCCATCTAAATTTCGATAAGGGAGCTAAAAAAATAGAATGGAAGAAAGACAGTCTCTTCAGTAAATGGTGCTGGCAAAATTGGTTAACTACTTGCAGAAAATTAATTAGATTAATTAATTAGATCCTTATGTATCACTCTGCACCAGAACCAACTCCAAATAGATCAAAGACCTCGGAGTCAAATCAGACACCCTGAAAACATTACAGGATGGAATCGGAGAAACCCTAGGCCTCCTTGGCACATTCCGACATTTTCTTAATAGAGACCCAGAAACACAAGAAATCAAAGAAAGTTTGGACAAATGGGATTGCATGAAACTGCAGAGCTTCCTGTATGGCAAAGGACATACCTAGCAAGATCGATTGAAAGCCCACAGATTGGGAGGAGATCTGCACTAGGCATATAACAGACAAGGGTCTCCTATCTAAAATATACCTGGAACTCAAAATTAAATCCCCAACAACAAATCCTCAAAGCAACAACTGACCCGAAAATAAGTGGGCTAAAAACTTAAAGAGAAACTTCTCTGAAGAGGAAAGAAGGATGGCCAATACACACATGAAGAAATGTTCAACCTCTCTAGCCTTAAAACAAGTGCAAATCATACCAGCATTGAGCTACCACCTCATCCCAGTTACAATGGCTATAATCAAGAACTCTAAGAACAACAGATGATGGAGGGGATGTCGGCAGAAGGGAACGTTACTGCATTGTTGGTGGGCATGTAAAGTTGTTCAACCACTTTGGAAAATAGTATGGAGGTTCCTCAGAAGACTCCACATAGAGCTCCCCTATAACCCAGCAATACCACTTTTGGGCATTTACCCAAATGATCACAAACAGGACCACACTAAAGCAACCAGCACAACTCTGTTTATTGCAGCATTATTTACCATAGCTAAGATATGGAACCAACCCAGATGCCCCTCAGTAGATGAATGGATCAAGTAAATGTGGTATATATACACAATAGAATTCTATGACTCCATCAGAAAAAAATGACATTGCCCCATTTGTTAGGAAATGGAAAGACCCGGAAAAACATTATGTTAAGTGAAGTAAGCCAGTCCCAAAGAAACATAGATCCCATGGTTTCCCTTATTTGCAATAACCACTCTGTGGCTGAGACAAGCAGAAAAGTTCAGACAAGTTGATGTTAGGCCAAATGAACCCCAAGATAAGGATTCAAATGAGATTTTTCTTTATTGCGATTGTTCCTAACATATTTATAAGATGATTTTTTTGTTGCTTTGAATGTCCCTCCCCCACGGTATAAACCCTGCTTTCACTGTATTTGATGTTGGTATCATTTGTGGAGGGGATGGGAAAAAACAAATTGTTTAAATAGGGATACTGGTGGATGCATTGCAGCGATGAGACGTACAAGTCATTATGTAGAAAAATAACTTTCAACTTTGGCCAGTGAGAGTGGGGGATGGGCAGGGCGGTGTTTGGAGAGCCGGGGGGGGGGGGGGGGAGATGAGAACGGATGGGAAGGGGAAAAAAAGGATGATGCAAAAATGCTTGATGAGAAATGTACTCATTAGCTTGTCCATGTAATTGTTACCCCTCTGTATGGTATTTTCACAATAAAATAAATAAAGGGATGTGCTACAGAATAGATTCTAAATGTAATATTTAATGGTATTGGATTACTTGAAGACAAAGGTTTACAGAAAAATTTAAATTTCAGATAAACTGTAATATATCAATAAACACGTTAAAGAAATATAATTTAAAAATTCATGGTTCAAGGCAAACCCTGACAGAAAAGTCTGAAAGACGCTTATCTGGAAACAAGAAGTGACACTGTGGCTCAAGTTGTAGAGGGCTCCTATTGAGCTGAAGAACTCAGGGATATGTTTACACCCAGGTCCTGAGATTAAACCTCATGACTGACAAAAAGAAAATAAAATTTAAAGAATTAAAGCATTAGGGCTTGGAAAGAGATTCAGTAGTAGAGTGCTTCTCTTGCATGTATGAGGTCCTAGGTTTAATTCCTCAGCACCACATAAACAGAAAAAACTGGAAATGGCTCTTTGGCTCAAGTGGTAGAGCACTAGCCTTGAGCTGAAGATCTCATAAGGGACAGTGCCCTGGCCCAGAGATCAGGCCCTCCTACCACCACCACCAACAACAACAAATTAAAGCATCAAACAACCTGAAGATGTTGTCCAGAATAATGAGTGCGGCATTATCCATTTACATGACTTAGTGACTTTAAACCTAGTTTACCAGGGGAGGTGGTGGGCAATTTGTGTGTTTGCCAAAACCTGCAAAATTATTTTGTAACCAAAGCAACAGTGATATACAGGCGATATGTTAGAAATGGACTTCACAACTTTGGGGGAGTAGGATGTCAGGGTTGGGGGAAGGAGGACAAAATGTGGAAGGGGTAATACTGTTAAAAATGTACTCATGGGGGTGGGAAGGGGCTCAGTGGTAGATTGCTTGCCTTGCATGACTGAGGCCCTGGGTTCGATTCCTTAGCACCACATAAGCAAAAAGAAAAAAGCCAGAAGTGGCCCTGTGGCTCAAATGGTAGAGCACTAGCCTTGAAATGAAGAGCTGAGGGACAGAGCCCAGGCCCAGAGTTCAGGCCCCATGACCAGACTCCCCCCCCCAAAAAATGTACTCATTACTTATGTAACTGTAACCCACCCCTCAGTATGTCACCTTCATAATATAAAATCCCCCCCCCCAAAAAAGAACTCACCCAAATAGAGAAAATTAGAGACAAAAATGAGACATCACAACATAAATAAGAAAAAATTAAGAAGTTTATAAGAGACTACTTTGAAAACTGTATGCCAATTACATGGAGAATCCTGGGGAAATTCATGCTTTCCTACACTTGATCTGAACTAAGAAGTAACACATAAGAAGTAATGAAAATGAAATGTCAATAAACCACTTTCCATTGCAGAAAAATCTAGGACTCAATGAATTTACCATGAAATTAAGGCCTGCAAAGAACTTACAATACTTAGAACTAACTCTTCAATGGAATAGAAAGGGACATGGAATTATCAAAACACATTCTATGAGGCTAGAATTAGACTCTTCCCCAAATCACATAGGGACTCACCAAAGAAAGAGAACTATGAAACCAGTTCTTTGATAAGCATTGATACAGAACATCTTAAAACATTCTCACCAACCAATTTCTGCCAGTAACAAAAAAATCATATTGTATGATCAAATAGGATTCATCCTAGGATACAATTGGATTCAATATTCTTGTCAATAACATAATACAAACCATCAGCGGAAGCCGGGACAAGAAACATGTTATCGTCTATATGGAAGTAGAAATAGCTTTTAACAACCTCCAATACCCCTTTATGATTAAAAAGTTATGAGAATCTAGGAATGCATTGAACGTTCCTCAGTATACTACTGAATATGTATATGATAGTGGTAGTTAGCAATTACGCAACAGTGGAAGTATGAAGACATTAAAATCAGGAATGAGAAAAAGATGTCGACTTTCTCTATACTACTCTTCAATATGGTAGTGGACTATCTAACAAAAGCAATAGGGAAGAGAAAAACATAAAGAGAATTCAAATAGGGAAGAAGTAAACCTATCCCTTTTTACAGATGAAATGGCCCTATAGCTTCCTGCCTTAAGATAGTAAAAGTGATGTTAACCTTCGGCAAAGTAGCACGGTATGTAGCCCACAAGAATCAGTAGTTTTTCTGTGTTACCAACAATGGGAACTAGGCTGAAATCCAAAAACAACCTCATATGTATTAGCCTCAAAATAAAAACAAATCTAAACAAAAGAACAACAACAAAACTGGGAATTAATGAATTTAACCTCTACTGTGAAAACTTTAAAAATATAAAAAGGGAAACTGAAGGAGATTCAAGTAAATGGAAAGTCTTTCAATGCTCCTGGTTGGAAGAATTAATATAGTGAAAACTGCAATACTGCCGCCAAACTATGAACAATGCAATACTTATCAAAATCCCAACAATATTCTTCAATGCATTCGAGAAAGCAATTCAAATTTAATATGGAATTACAAAATTACAGATGAAACAGAAGGTTTAGAAATGAACTCATGGGCCTATAGTCATCTTACACACACACACACACACACACACACACACACACACACACACACACACACACACACACACACCATGGAATTCTATTCACCCATTAGAAAGGATAACTTTTTACCAGTCTTAAGAAAAATGAACTGCTTAGGAAAATTCTACTAAGAAAAAAGAGAAAGGAATGCAGACAGAATAATATAGGTTTCATGGATTCATTCAGTTATGGTATCTACAAGTAAACAAGACACGTTTTACCTCTTCCCAGTTAGAACGGTCATGATGAAGAAAGCTAACAATAGCAAATGCTGGCATGGATGCAGCCAATTGGGAACTCTATTACACTGTTGGTTGTAAATTAAATTGTTCAAACACTGTGGAATGCAGTATGGAGTTTCCTGAAAAGAGTAAATATATATCTCCCTTAAGACCCTGTAATTCCCCTCATGGGCAGTAATCCAAAAATTAACAAACAAGCTCACATGAAAGCTACAAGTATAACCATGTTCAGTGCCCAGGTCCAGAGTTCAAGGACTGGAAAACAAGTTACTACTGCTGGCATTTGTTTCCACAAATATGAACCCTTTGACATAAGATACCAAATCATTCTATTTGCAGTAGCTAGCATAGGACTTAAAGGTAGTGGGTGAGAAAATGGCTTCTTTGTTGAATATTAGGAAAAGATGTTGGCAGTCCAAGAAAAGGGAGATTTTGTTGTTGTTGTTGTTGTTGTTGTTTGAGGGGCTTGAAGTCTAGGCATGGGCACTGTCCCTGAACTCTTCAACTCAAGGTGGGTACTCTGTCTCTTGAGCCACAATGTCACTTCTGGTTTTTGGTGGTTAAATGGAGATAAGAGTCTCAGGGACTTTCTTGTCCAGGCTGTCTTTGAACTGCAGTCCTCAGATGTCAGCTTCATGAGTAGCTAGGATTACAGCTGTGAGCCATTGGCACCAGGCTAAAAATGGAGGATTTTTAGAAAAGAAAATCCACCTCTTCACTTGTGTCTAAATCTTAGATATCACTATTAGAACACTTCACCTTCAACTCATTTCATCAGATATTTGTAAATTTTCTCTTTTCCTTCATGCAGGAATACTGCAGTCAGTATCAACTCAGCTGTGGAACTGAATAATTGTATGGAAATTGCTAGCACCTAAATCAAGAACTTTTACATCAAAACAAATGATTCCCACTTTTGGAATAATTGTTTTCTCTTTTTATAACAAATCTTTGCTTGATTACTTCTTAATGTGACTGATGACATATTCATTCTCTTCAGCCTTCTCCCACATGATGTTAAATATTTAAGAATTCAAAGATTTCCATTGATAATTCATTAAGCTGAGCTCTAAGAAAATGTGCATTTCTAGAATTTGGTTTTCTGTCTTGTTCTTACATGCATAGGCTTTCTATGATTTATTTGTTCTACAAGGAATTCTACTTTCTAATCTTTGTGTGATCAATTTTAGTCTCTCTGTTCAGTCTTTCTGACACTCTCTCTGGAGTCTCCTTTGAGTCTGCCTCATAAAAAATATATTATTTATCAGCTAAATGACTTTCAGTTTCTGTTTTTTGCCTGACTTCATTTAGGCTGTGATCAGAACTGACTGGCTGTGCTTACTTGAGTGTTTTTTTTTTTTTTGGGTCCGGTCATGGGGCCTGAACTCTGGGCCTGGGCGCTGTACCTCAGCTCTTCAGCTCAAGGCTAGCCCTCTACCACTTGAGCTACAGCGCCACTTCCGGCTTTTTTCTTTTTACTTATGTGGTGCTGAGGAATCGAACCCAGGGCCTCTGGCATGCAAGGCAAGCGCTCTTACACTGAGCCACCTTCCCAGCCATCTGTTTGTTTTGTGTGGTATTTTTTTGTTTTAGAGGTCTAGGATTACTATTCAAGGTAGTTGCTTCTCTGGGTCGCAGTGATCCCCTGACCTAGAGTCAATGGGTTTTTCTCCTAAAGATACAAAAAACAGCTGACTAAATTCCTGTTAATTGTCTCAAAATGAGGCAATCTGGCATCCTTGTAAAGCCATCAATAATCCTCTGTAAACACTTATAGAAATGGTCTATCAAGATGACTTTTCAAGGTTGACAGTGAACATTGTTCATTTCCAATTCAGCACAATGAAGCAGATCACATCCCATGGAGCAGACTTTTAGAAGGAAGGTCCCCTTCCTTCCTTATCTTATGATACATCAAACCATAATATTCTGCAGTTGTGGCCAGCCTGGAGCACATTTTCCCAAGAATATTCTGTAGTGTAAAAGAGGACCAACTATGAAAATAAAGGTGAAAATAGTTGTCTACTACAGATTGATTTATCTTGCTTTTATCTGTTGTTATTTTCATTACTTCAAACACATGGATAAATTATATTAGGATTAGACAAGTGGCAAAGGATTAATGGAATAAACATTCAATTTACTTTCATATATCCAATATAGTGCACTTAACCCTTTATGGAAAATTAAATCCGACTCTAGAAACAATGTCAGAAATATAAAAGCCTCAATATGAATAATCTGGCACATATACACCATCATCTACTCAGAAATTCAGTCTCTCTTTAAATATTTATTTGGTACAAAATAATAAAAATTTGATTAATGAATGTAACATTTAAGTACCATCTGAAATACTCCTCGTTTATATGATTGTATATGTTTTAGATGTCACCTAGACAGGAATTAAACATGCATGTAAAATTCAAATTTCCACAATTTAATCTAGATTAGAGGAGTCATCCCTCCTGTAATGTGTGGTGTGAATTTTACTACAATGCTGATCCCTTCCACCTAATACCAAGAGTCATGTGCAATAATTTATTTTTTCATGTTAAGATGAGTGCTGAGTGTAGGATACACTTTGAATTATTATATTAATTTATTAAAATTAGTTTCACTTTTTTCTTTTCTATAACTGCAGAAAGTAAAATTATATATTAAACATTCAATATGAAGTAATCAATAACAAATAAACTATTATTAAAATGATATACTATTAAACTGTGATTTGAATTATAGTTCTAATAAATTGTGATGTAAACGACATTTAATAGAATTATGGGTAATGTTTTTAAACTTACCATCTTGTTAATATTTTCTAATTGTGTCATTTGTTATTGTTGATCCATGTCATCTCTTCACCTCAATTGTTTAGTTTTCTGTTTTATCTGTATTGGTTAGCTGATTATGCATTTTGTTTTCCCTTTTTAGTGACTGACATGAGGCTGAAAATCTGTATGCTAGTTTATTACTTCCTACATTAAAATCAAATTGCTGCTCTCCACAGCTGTTCTATTTTTTTTGTGTAGTTCAGAATTTCCCCTAGTGCCACTGACTGTATTGCTGCTCTCATATATTATATTTTATTTTTTATTTAAATTTTGTTGTCAAGGTAATGTACAGAGGGGTTATAGTTACATAATTAAGGTAATGAATTAATTTCTTTTCTAACTTGTTACCCCTTCACCCATTTTTCTCCCTCTTCCCTCCCAACGCACCTTGCAAGATCGTTTCCAACCTACTGTTTTGTGAATATCACTGTTGCATAGATTTTCCCTTTGTTCTTTGTCTCACTAATTTGTTTTTGTCCTTCCCCTTCCCCAGTTCAGATCAACATATTTAAAATACCCCAGGTATCAAAATCAAATACAGTGACTACAGGGGATAAAACATAGGTGGGGAAAACACAAAAGGATAAAAATAAATCACATAGTACATTAAGAACAACAACAACAAAGAACATGTCTTGGAGTTCATTTCACTTAGAATCACCTTGTACGGTCATATGTACATAGCTATTGAGCTATTCTACTCATCTACTAAGATTATCCTTGATGTACACAATAATGCTCCCTCAGAGCCAGTAATCCCACTTCTGGACATTTAACCAGATGACCACAAACAAGGCCACACTAAAGCTACCAGCACAATTATGGTTATCACAGTAATATTTACCATAGCTAAGATATGGAATCAACCCTGATGCCTGTCAGTAGATGAATGGATCAAGAAAATGACACACACACACTAACATACACACATACACACACATACTATGCTTCCATCAGAAAGAAAGATACCACCTCATTTGTAAGGAAATGGAAGGTCTTGGAAAACATCATATTAAGTGAAATAAGCCAGACTTAAAGAAACATAGTTCCCATGGTTTTCCTTATTTGTAATGATTAGTTTACATCAAGGATAATCTCATGTATTTTAATTTGACAGTTTGTTCTATGTTGAGCGTGCAACATTATTGCTATATTGTTTGTTGTCATTTCTGTAAACAGGCAGGTATATTGAAAGAATTACATTCATCTTATCCATTACTGAAAGGAGAACAACTAAAAGAGCAACCCCTACTAGGAAGAACAACTCCTACTTACTTAGCTTCATTCCTATGTAAGGCCATTTTTGTCCCCTGTATCCTCATGTTGTACATTTCAACCATATACCTCACACTGTATATCTAGTATCTTCTACATTGTGAACAAAATGCCTGAGAAGTTCCACTTTGCTTTACTTTAAAACAAAAAATTCTTTCTTAATATTTGTGGTTGGGGTGTGTGTGTGTGTGTGTGTTTACAAAGATCAGAACACAACATTTTTCTTCATTTCGAATACATCTTTCAGGTCATTGTAAGTTGTGGCTAATGGGAGCAGTCTCTTGTTATTTTAAGGATGAAACAGAAAAAGATATTTGTGCATGTAACACAGTTGCTTTATTAGTGTCGTTGAACACTGAACTTCGATTTACATCTTGGCTGTTGTTGTGAATAATGTGAATAACAATAAACTACAGATATATTTACGAGTTACCCAGAGAGAAATAATCACATGATTGGTGGGTCAGATGATATCTCAACTTTGGATTTCTTTAGAAACTTGCATACTACTTTCTACAATGAGAATACTAATCTGTTTTTTGACCAATAGTGTAGAAAATTTCCTTTTCTCCACACTCTCACCAACATTATTGCCTTTTATTCAAAGGTAATAAAGGGCAGGTTTTAACTATCTGCAGTACCCTAGACTGGCCTTAGACTTAAATCCAACCTCCTAAATGTTTGGAATTACAAGCCTTTACCACCATAACTGGTTCCATTGATTTTTTGATGAGTTATAATAGTTATGAAGTTGTATCATATAAATTTTGAGTTATATTTCTCTAATGACTTCTGCTCAAAATCCGTTAAGGCAGCATAGATGTTGTATTAAACATAACTCTGTAAACCCACAGGCAATTTTCAGGGCTTTATGGAGAACATGTATATTCAGACCTTTTGTCCATTTTTAATCCAGTTTCTGGTTAATCTCATCTTTAATCTCGCTAAACCAGATCAATAATTAATTCGAGGTAATAGAAAAGAAAAACAATGCAGCAACTCCTAACATTTTTCAGTTTTCAATAACATGGTATTGCTTAAATCATTTTCTGTTAACAACTGATACTATATAACTCAATTTAGTTAGAACTATTACAAGGCTGTAGTTTATTTATTTTACATTGATTGCTCTTTCCAAAGCCTGTTTGTCTAATTTCCCTTGGTTTGTTTCAGTCTCAAGTAGCTCAGATTTCAAACTGAAGAATAAATGGAAGGAAGCAAACAAAAAAAAATACAATTCCTCTCATCCGATGATGCCTGTATAAGAATGAGGAAAGAGTTCATCCTTCTAAGGACCTATGATAGGACAACAAAAAAAGAATTTATTCTTCTATGTCTTCTTTATCTTTGCGATGTAACTTAAATGTTGTAAAACACATTATACTGCTCAGATACTTTTATGTTTTATCAGTTTTGCACATTTTTACACTATCAAGACATAAGATAACCAGTTTGATTTACAGCATGAGAAGTTATCCACTTCCTTGGAAGCAGCATGATCAATAGATCTTACTTCTGGTTGCTCACTACCTGTAATGGTTTCTGTACTACTTATCACATTCTATTTAGTATTTTAAAAAGACTGCTGGCTAAACTCAAAGCTCATTCCTAGAAGTTTATGTTAAGTATTTCACAAGTTTTATTCCCTTAATTGTTAATATAACATTTGCTATAATGCTAATGTTATTACCATTTTAGTGTTGGGAAAAATTGTAATTAAAGGCAGTAAGTGCATGGCCTAAAGACACACACAGTGAGGAAGGAAATGAGTCAAAGTTTCCGAAACTCTTCCAGCAATACACAAAAGGTAGATAAAATCTCTCCATTCTATGACACTCTCAATTCAATATTCATATTGTCCAAGAAATAATAGCATACTAAATATTGCCCATGGTGATTGTTTTCTGTCACATTTGTCTTCACCACAGATTGTGTTGGTGACATTGGGTTATCATGAACAGAACTGAGCTTATACATTGAGGTCCAAAGAGAGGCAAATTTCTTCTGTCCCACAATTCCAGTATCCTTTTTAAAAAGTACTAAAACTTTTCAATATAATCACCTACTGTCTTATAAGTATCCAAAAATAAAAAATCATAAATAATAACTCCAAAATGCTTTAAAATTGGAGATGCTAAAACATGCCCCTTTGAAGTAAATTTTCTTCTACTTTTAACGTTATTCTGAAAGCCTTTGCTGGTTTGTCATACCTATAATCCTAACTACTTGGGATATCTACTCAGGAGCCTGAGATCTGTGGATAAAAGTTGGAAGCAAATCAGGGCAAAATAAATTCATGAGATTATTTTTCAAAAATTTTAATGAACCTGCAAAGGGCCAAGAATGGAGATATAGTTCATTTAGTAGCTCACCAATCTAGAGAGAAAAGGCCTATCAAGACCTTGAAGCCCTGATTTCAAACTCTGAGCACGACAACCCACATGCAAATGCTTGAGCACATGCGTGCATTCACACACATATTTATTCAAAATACCTTCATATCGGAGTTTTTCATGAATTTCTTTGCTAACGATATTATATGAGTAAAATAAAGGAAATAAACTCTTCCATCTCAGAACATTTTTTACTTTCTTATTGCAAAAATACTGTACAGAGGGGTAACACTTACATGAGCAATGTAATGAGTACATTTCCTAACAAGTATTGTTACCTCCTCCTTTATTGTTTCCCTACCATCCCTTCCCTCCACCTCCACAAGTCCATTAACCTCCTCCCTTTCCCCACCTCAATTGTAAAGTTCACTTTACAACATAGTGTCTTGTGCATCTCATTGTTACAATGGGTCAACCTGTATCCCTATTTAAGGATTTTGTTTTTTTCCTTCCCCTCAGAAAATTAGAGGAAAATATATACAAGAAGAAGGTGCACAAACTTCCAATACAGTGAAAACAGGTGTTATAGCATGGGGGAGGAACATATAAAGAAACAAAAACAAAAACAACACACTGCACGTTATAAGTACGTGAGAAACGATATCAAGAAAAAAAAAAACCACTTGTGTCCCTAACTTGGGGTTCATTTCCCTTAACATAATCTTTTTTTTTTTTTTTTTTAGCTTTTTTTTGTTTGTTTTGGTCGGTCGTGGGGCTTGAACTCTGGGCCTGGGTGCTGATCCTCAGCTCTTCAGCTCAAGGCTAGCGCTCTACCACTTGAGCTACAGTGCCACTTCTGGTTTCCTGGTGGTTTATTTTAGATAGGAGTCTCATGGTCTCTCCTGCCCGGGCTGGCTTTGAACCACGATCCTCAGGTCTCAGCCTCCTGAGTAGCTAGGATTACAGCCGTGAGCCACCAGCGCCCGGCCCTTAACATAAACTTATCTGGTCATATACACATAACTTTTGACCTTTTCTGCTTATCACAGACATATATTAGTTATTGAAAATTAGAGAAACCATGGGACCTATGTTTCTTTGGACTTGGCTTACTTCACTTAATAATTTTTTTTCCAAGTCTTTCCATTTCCTAACAAATTGGGCGATGGAATGCTTCAGGAATTTGCCTGTCATCCTTGGGCAGGGGCCATGCTAATCTTCTCTGTATCATTCCAATGTTAGTATATGTGATGCTGAATTGAGCACAGAATATTTTTATATATAAATTGTAATTGATTTTTTAAACTAGACAAATAAAAAAAAAGTAAGTTTAAAAGAATTGTTGTGAAATTTGAGAACCATGTACTTCTTAGATAAGTACACATTTAAGAATAAAGTCAAGATTTACATGTCAAAAACAAAATAAATCCAGATATTTGTTGTTCAAGAGATGTGTAGGAGGAGGAAATCAATTATTCTATGCAAAGGACCTGTCATTATGAACACTGCAGCAAGTGTTAAGGTTTGCTAAAAGTTTTAATGTTTTAAATATATTTACTTTTGGATATTTGCTTATATATGCCAAAACTGGGACTGTATGACAGGTCATAATACTTTTCTATAAAGTATTTAAGATTTATGGTAGCAGATAAGTACTACTAAGTATGTACATTTCAGAGTTTATAGAAACTTTACTAATGAGAAGTTACAAAGTCTTTGTGTAAAGCAGAATAAAGAGTTGACTATGTTAACTACACAGTTTCTATTAAAACTGTAGGCCTTCCTTACTTTATATGTTAGTGAGGAACAAATGATGATATAAGCCATATACAAATTATGAGATGAACTATAAATGGTAATCTTAGTGGGTGACTTTAAACACTACTCATAGTCTATAAAATTCTTGTTGAACATCATAATCTTAGCCAGTGTTAAATGTAAAGAAATATGACAATAATCAAATCTAATTTGTAGTACACTTCAAATACTGAAAACACTGGTAATTGTTTTGTTTTTTATTTTATTATTCATTAATATTTAATTATTGGTTTTCTTTATTTGTAGCATTGTTTTCCTTGTTGTAATATAATAGAACTTTTTGTAAGTTGTCATTAGGAGATACTTTGAGAAGGTTACTGGGATGGCCACACCGTTTTTTATAGGTGCATGTGAATTTATAAAGAGGAAAATTAAGAACAAAATATATATTTAAAAAATGATTAAGTAGAGTCTGATTCAGGAGTGTTGATAAATGTCCACACCTAAAATATTAGCCCTAGGCTGAAGCAGAGTTATTACAGAGTTGAGGTCACAAAAGTGAGACACTGTGTTTTGTTTTGTGTTTTATTTTTATTTTGTTGGTCATGGGGTTGGAACTCTGGGGCCTGGGTGCTGTCCCTCAGCTCAAGGCTAGTGATACTACTTGAGCCACAGCACCACTTCCATCTTTTTCTGCTGTTATGATGCTGAGAAATCAAACCCAAGGCCTCATGCATGCAAGGCAGGCACTCTACCATTGAGCCACCTTCCCAGTACCTGAAAGACTGGGTTTTAAAAAATCATCTAAAAACATTTGCTTTTTGCTTTGGATTATATAATGAAATATATGAGTATTTTTGATGTTTTTGTGCATTGTCATACTTCTAAATTTATACTAACTTTACCCACTTTATCCTTGTCAAAGTCATGAAATATCTGTGGGAGTTTGCTTATGTGAAGATTGTTTTTGCATTTATAATTTCTTCTGAGTTATTTTTATTTTTTATCAAAATAACTTTATATTTCATGTTGATGCGTATTTACTCAGAGAAAGGGATATAGAGGATTTAGTTTACCAAGTGAACATTAAAATTAGAGCTCAACAATAAGACAAGATGTAAACATAAAGGGGATCCAAATAGGGAAAGAAGAAATAAAACTCTCCCTCTTTGCACATGACATGATCTTGTATTTAAAGAATCCCATAGACTCCACTACCAAATTACTCAAGCTGATTCAAAACTTTGGCAAAGTAACAAGATATAAAATTAACCCCCCAAAATCAATGGCTTTTCTGTATGCCAACAATGAGAAAAGTGTGGCTGAATTTAGGAAAGTAACTCCATTTGCAATAGCCCCTCAAAAAATAAAATACCTAGAATTAACTTAACTAAAGAAGTGAAGGACCTCTATGATGAAAACTTTAAAATCTTGAAAAAGGAAATCAAAACAGAACTTAGAAAATGGCAAAACCTCCCATGCTCCTGGATTGGAAAGATCAACATCGTGAAAATGGCAATACTTCCCAAGGCTATCTACAAATTCAATGCAATACCTATCAAAATTCCAACCTCATTCTTCAAGGAAAAAGAAGAGCCAATCCAAAAATTCATATGGAACAATAAAAGACCCGAATAGCAAAAACGCTCCTCAATGGAAAGAACACTGCTGGTGGAATATCAATACCAAATTTCAAACCCTACTATAAAGCCATAGTAATCAAAACAGCTTGGTACTGGCATAAGAACAGACCTTAGGACCAATGGAATAGAATTGAAAACCCAGAAATGAACCTACAGACCTATAGCCAACTAATCTTCGATAAGGGAGCTAAAATAATAGAATGGAAGAAAGACAGCCTCTTCAGTAAATGGTGCTGGCAAAATTCGTTAACTACTTGTAGAAGACTAAAACTAGATCCTTATATATCACACTGCACCAGAATCAACTCCAAATCGATCAAAGACCTCGGAGTCAAAGCAGACACTCTGAAAACCTTACAGGATGGAATAGGAGAAACCTTAGGCCTCCTTGGCTCAGGCCGAAGTTTTCTTAATAGAGACCCGGAAACACAACAAATCAAAGAAAGGTTGGACAAATGGGATTGCATGAAGTTGCAGAGCTTCTGCATGGCAAAGGGCATAACTAGCCAGATCAACAGAAAGCCCACGGATTGGGAGAAGATCTTTACTAGCCATACAACAGACAAGGGTCTCATATCTAAAATATACTTGGAACTCAAAAAATTAAATCCCCCAACAATAAATCCTCAAAGAAACAACTGCCCAATAAATAAGTGGGCTAAAGACTTGAAGAGAAACTTCTCTGAAGAAGAAAGAAGGATGGCCAATAGACACATGAAGAAATGCTCAACCTCCCTAGCCATAAAAGAAATGCAAATCAAAACAACATTGAAATACCACCTCACCCCAGTTAGATTGGCTATAATCAAGAACTCTAACAACAACAGATGCTTGAGTGGATGTGGACAGAAGGGAACCTTACTTCATTGTTGGTGGGAGTGTAAACTTGTTCAACCACTTTGGAAAGTAGTATGGAGGTTCCTCAAAAGACTCCACATAGAATTCCCCTATGACCCAGCAATCCCACTTTTGGGCATTTAACCAAGTGTTCACAAACAAGACCACACTAAAGCTACCAGCACAACTATGTTTATTGCAGCATTATTTACCATAGCTAAGATATGGAACCAACCCTGATGCCCCTCAGTAGATGAATGGATCAAGAAAATGTGGTATATATACACAATGGAATTCTATGCCTCGATCAGAAAGAATGACATTTCCCCATTTGTTAGGAAATGGAAAGGCTTGGAAAAAATTATATTAAGTGAAGCAAGCCAAGCCCAAAGAAACTTAGGTCCCATGATTTCCCTTATTTGCAATATCTAGTATATGTATGAGTCAAGCAGGAAAGATCAGATAATGTAATGTTAGGAAAATGAACCCTTAGATATGTATTTAAATATTTTTTTCTTTCATGCATTTGTTTCTAACTCATTTATAAGATTATTTCTTTGTAACTTTGTATGTCCCTCCCCCACAGTATAACCCCTGCTTTCCCTATATTTGATGTCGGTATAATTTGTGGAGGAGATGGGGAAAAACTCGTCGTTTAAGGATACAGGTAGACCCAATGCAACTATGAGCAGTACAAGTTGTCATGTCAAAAACGAACTTTACAAATTTGGTGCGGGGGGGGGGGGGATTGGGTTGGGGGGCAAGGGGAGGCTGGGAAGGGATGTGAAGGGTAAACAAAGGAGGAGGCTGCAATGCTTGATAAGAAATGTACTCATTATCTTGCCCATGTAATTGTAACCCCTCTGTACAGTATGTTCACAAAAAATAAAAATAAAAATTTAAAAAAATAAAATAAAATAAAATTAGAGCTCAAAAATAAAAATCAGCTTCTGAAACTAAGGTTCAATGCCTTGCATCCTTGGATCAGCTAGAGGATCAATCCAGGCTTCAGACTTAAAGTGGGCAGCTGAGGGAGTATAGTGGGTAGGACTTTTTGAGTTCCCCTTTCAGGATATAAGATTTAAAACACACACATGCAAGCACATATTCATAACAAGTTTTTGTTTGGAGAAGTGCACATTATGGAGCTCCATAATGAAAATCATACATTATTTAATAGTGTTCTCAGACCTTTGTCAACATTCTCCCAATGGATTATCAGAAGCAGGTCCTTAGATCATTTTTCTTGGGTTCCTTAGGCCTAGAATTCTTATTCCCCATTTCAGCAGGTCTGTTGTGATTTCAGTTTTTGGTGCACGTAATCCTCCCTTTTGTAAGTTTCTTGTGCACCCTTCTCATATTTAACTCTCCCGTTACTGGAGATTTCTCAACAATGGATTCCTCCAGCTCGCCCATTTTTATTCTTGGGCCAGAGAATGAAAACACACATCGAGACTCAACTTCTCTTCGTGCTTAAGACACACTCAGCCCAGAAAAATCCCCAACCAACCAGGTAGTATGCTCTAGTCCAATTTTTCCTCTCATGGGTGATGCATGACATTACTTTTTATTGAGGTGCTTCCTTGGGCCCTTTCCTGAAATTGCTGATACACTTTCCATCCTTTACCACAACGGATGGTGTTTAACCCAACCTGGAGCTATCTCAACAACTCAGGATATGTCTTCTCCTGAGGGTCTCCCTACATCCCCCTTGCATAACATGGATCCTGGACTAGTACCCACATTGTTGGGAATACTCCCCTACTGTAACCCAATATCCCAAGAAGGACCACCAATTTGAAAGGAACTTAGCATGGCAATGTTTAGTTCTGTTAAAAAGCATGTTATTGACAGAAAGCAACCACTATGAGTAGGAAGTCTGCCCAGGTTATACCCCTAATGAGTTACTACTTCTGGTATTGATCACAAGTAGTGTTCACAATCTTGCTCTATTGGCTCTTTTGAAGCTCAGCTGGTTATTTTGAAAGGGGTTAAAAATATCAGAGCAATCCACTAAACCAGGACACCCAGGCCAGAAATTGTTAGAAAATTCTTACTCAGCTTGTGCTTTATGAGTTAAACTATTCCTCAAGTCCCTAGAACGATTTTAGTAACAGGATATACTTTAGTTATATAGCTTTTTGGAAGATGATTATGCTTATTCAATACTTTCCCTTATTTCCATCATTTTCAGAGAAAAAGAATATTCTAACTCCTACACAGTCCATTCCCAGATAGAATTTATTATAAGCAGCTCCCTTTTTGGAATGGAGGCTTATGAGCTTCCAGGTGAAAACACCTTATTTGCATATTGCCTTGGTTCCCTTAGGAAACTCGCCTCAGCAAGTGGTTATGAAACCAACAGCTATGTGTGGCTGCTTCATTATAAAGAACCTGTCTGTACTTGTGTTCCTACTGCTAATAGAAAGAGGAAAGACTGCTCTCTGGAAGCACGTAGCTATGGATTTAAGCACACTTACTGAACTCTGAGCACAGAGCACAGATTGAGCTGCAGGATTTTAAGAGCCATAGATGAATCAGTCAGATACCAGCTGATTGGCTGACCACAGGGCACACTTTTGATGCCACATTTCTGAGGTAAAGCAGTTCTAAGCTGCCAAGACACTATGGTAAGAAGAAGCCTGAGGGGGAATTCTTGGTGGGAAGGAGAAGGTGAAAGTTTGGATTTAGGTTTTAGAAAATGCAAGCCACTTTCTGAATTGCTTGAGGCTGCGAGCAGATCATCATATTTTCTAGCTCTCTAGATGTAGAGTATGAGAACACTTCCCACATATCACACTCAATCCCTCCTGCCTAGCAGTCTTCAATTCCCTCTTATAGCAGTCAAGCAATTTTTAAGAAAGCAAAATTCAGCGAACCTGATTAGCTTGTGAAGAAAACATATCCTCTGGCTTTAGAATAGATCAATTTCTATCTCAGAATAAGAGGAAGAAAAGAAACCACATTCTACAGAATGTAACACCTTAAACATGCTAGTTTGCTGCATGAACTTTTCATTAGATTCATACAAGAAAAAAAAGAAATCTGAGAATTTCTGGAGCCTTTGTTAGCCTAATATCAAGTTCTTGTTGTTTTTTATTTGTTTGTTTGTTTTGTTTTTTCCTAATACTTCAGAGATTCTAGTTAGAAGAATTGAAAAAATACAGATATTAGCCTGGTTCAGATTAATCTGAAACCACAGCAACTAAGTTATCAAATTCTAAATCTAGTCTCAAAGCTGAAAGTCAAGGCTTCCCTCCCCGCAACATCTTCAGAATAGCAGTATTGTCTAAGTCTCGGGTTTGTTTTCTTTAAAGAATTAGAGAGCAGAACAGTTTTTAAAGCAGTTTTTCTTCAAAGCGAAAAGAGAGCAGTGCAACAGTCTCTTCCTCAAAGCAAAAACAAAGCAGTGAAACAGACTCCCCAGCGAAAAGAAGGACATAGTGTCTCATAATTGGTTTCCTAGTCTCAGAGCATGAGTATGGAATTTTTCCTTCTTGGATGCCCCATCTCAGAGCACAAGCACAGAAAACACTTTTGATTGGATGGGAAGTAGAGGGACACTCCCTAGACCATAGTCAGAAAAAGCCATGTGTTAGCACCTAAAGCTTCATGTGAAAAGGGTGTGTAATATTTCCTGCATCATTCATCCTCACCATGTTGGAGCCAGTTCCAACCATTACCTTTTATCCATAACTACCCAGATATAGTGATTTAACTCCCTCTGAGTGTCACATAAGCACTTGTTACTCACAGGGCACTGTACATTGTAATGTCCCACCAACACTATGTTGACAGAGAAATTAGATTTCTAAATTGCTGTTTTGAAGAAGCAAAGCCCTCTGACTTAAACTTGCACACTTAACTTAAAATTTATTGTCTTTTTTCAATTCTATTAGCATTACCTACTTAAATAAGTGTATTTTTCATTTTGATATATCCACATAGGCATACAATGTACCATGATTATGCTTAACCCCTTCATAATTCTCTCCAAAGTTTTATTAATCATTTTAAGAATACAACATAGTAGTAATAAGTACATTTACAATATTGTACAATCTCAATATCCACACTCTTTACATCCTCCAAGATTCAAATTCTTTATTCATTAAAACAATTTTCCACCTCTCCTCTGCTTCAAGGTATACATCAAGTATGATTTTGCTTCCTGTCTCTATCAATTAGACTGTTCTATGTAACTACTGATATAAGTAGAATCATGTAATACTTGATCTTTTTATGACTGGCTTATTTCACTTAGCAGTGTTCCAAAATTTCATCCATAATATAGCATATGTCACAACATAATTCTTTTTTTTTTTTTTTTTTTTTTTGGGTCCGGTCGTGGGGCCCGAACTCTGGGCCTGGGCGCTGTCCCTCAGCTCTTCATCTCAAGGCTAGCACTCTACCACTTGAGCCACAGCGCCACTTCCGGCTTTTTTCTTTTTGCTTATGTGGTGCTGAGGAATCGAACCTAGAGCCTCACGCATGCAAGGCAAGCGCTCTACCACTGAGCCACCTTCCCAGCCCCATAATTCTTTTTAAAGTTGAAATAATATGCCACTGTATGTTTAAACCACATTTGCTTTAGCTATTCATTTGTTGATGGCCACTGGATTGCCTCCATGTTTTGAGTATTGTACAAAATGACTATGAGTGCACAAGATCTCTTCCAGACCTTGCTTTTAGATGTTTAAAGTATATGCCCAGAAATGGAATCACTGGATCACATGAAAACTCTCTTTTCTTTCTTTTTTTTAAAATTTTTTTGTCATGGGTCTTGAACTCAGGGCCAAGTCACTGTCCCTGAACTTTCCCTCAAGGCTAGAGTACTACCACTTTAAAACACAGATCCACTTCCAGTTTTCTGCCCAGGCTCCCTATGAACCGTGATCCTTGGATTTCAGCCTCCTGTCCTGAGTGGTTAGGATTACAGGTATGAATAATCCTGTTTTCAATTGTTTGAAAAGATGCCATTCTGTTTCCCATAGAACGGTTCCAATTTTACCACACTTTTGGCAGTATTGTTACTTTATTTTTTGTAATTATCCTACCTAATTCATATGAAGTGGTAATTTTCTTCATTATTTTGACTTACACTTTCGTGGTGATTAGTGATGTTAAACACCTTCTTCGTGGGCTTGTTAACACTTTGTCTTCTCTGGAGAAACATCTGAGTTCTTTGCACATTGTAAAGTCAGGTTGTGTGTCGTTGCAATGATGTTTTTTATATATTCTTGATGTGAACCACTTATCAAATATATACGTGCAATAACTTTATCCCATTCTGTGTTGCTTTTTTGGACACTGTTGATTGCAACCTTTGGTGCATTCTGATTTATGTTTTCCTATAATGAATGACCCTTCATTGATGTCAGTTTCCAGTATGTCTTCTGGTCCTGTAACTACGAACCATCATATTGATTTGGACTCCTGCTATGGTAACAGTGAAGTAAAGCTACATAATTTTGCTCTGGTCACCTACCTACTGCCACTTTTGTATCTCTCTCCATTATCTTTTTGTAAAGGCCTTGGGGGCATATCCACAACTTATTTGGTCCTTAAAAACCTGTAGAATTACAGGCCTTAAATTTAGTTTTAATGGAAATATGTGACGTCAAATTTCTTTTTTTTCCTTTTTGCACATTTTTGAATGTAAGAATACTGTTCAAAGGGGTTACAGTTACGTGACAAGGTACATTTCCTATCAAGCATTTTTGCCTCCTCCAGGCAAATAAGATGAAAATTGAGAGCTTCGTAATATAGAAGGACACCAAAACTCTAGGTATATATTTTTCTTCATATGAGTATTTAGAATTGTGTGATGCTAGAGATATAACCTACTTGCAAGTTAATAATGAACTTGTCACACTTTAATGGATGCTAGACGATTTATGATGCTCTTGGGGCAGAGACAAAAAGGACTTAATTTTTACAGTAATAGTGAAAGCCAGTGAGATATGTGTGTATGTGCATATTTATATATTACCAGTGTAGCTCCCATCCCTCAGTGCCACTGAGTGAAGTAAAGATAGCCATGTGAAGCCTATACAAACAATGGGTTCTGAGTTTGAGCAACTTCAATCTTTCTAATGAGCAATAGGCATGCTTGAACTTTACTCTGGAGAATGACAATAGCTTAGAAAAAGCTTGCAAATATACTATGGAATATAGAGCAGCTAGTGTTCACTTGAAGATATGCAAACACTTGAGTCTGCCGTGGAATTGTTTTTTTTTCTTTTGTTTCTTGAATGTTCCTAGCTACTAAGACCAATATATATTTTTCCTAATAAACGTTTAGCTCCCCTTAAAAAGGAGGCATGACAATTTGTTGAGAATACTTATTATTTTTCTAGCCCTAAGCCCTCAGTCCTATCTAGAATACAATTCAACAAAATAAATAGATGGAATTCAAATTTAACACATCTAGAAGCTTTTTTCTTAGAGGCCTTTCTTAATGTAGGTGTGGAAGAAATTAAGGAAAAAATAGGCTCACAAATATATATTATGAAGATATTCTATGTATTTTAACAGTAATAAAAGATTACATTTCTGTTTTTTAGTGTGTGAATATTTACATAGTATGTACAGAGTGCCAACGTTTATGCCAGGGCCTATCATGGAATAGAATGTAGCAAATTTTCTCTATATTGTTTGTATATTTGTAGAATTCACCTGTCTGACTTCTCTCCCATTTTGATAAAAAAGAGCACCTGTTTGATTGAAATACAATCATTATTTTTCTACCTTCAGGATTCCACACACTTTGCTGTCTACTAAATATAGAAAAGATTCATGCATAACCCTCATCTTCAAGGAGCAATTTTCAGTATCCCAAGTAGCTTGTGTTTATCTCCCACCCCTTTCCTCCCAGCTGTCAATCTAGGTGAGTGATGGCTGAATTCTATAAGACAGGAAAACTCAGATAATTCACAGGCATTCAGTTAGTATCTAATGGAAAATTCTTCACTTGGATTATATTTTAGCATCATCTTTGTGAGAACTTCAGCTTCCTTATTTGGAAACTGAGCTGTTCAGTTAAAAGTGAGTAAATGAATCTTATTATTTAAAATTTCATTTAACTGAAATTGGAAGAATTAATTTTTCAGACACTATTCACATTTAAGATTCATTAGCCACTTATAGCCAGTGGCTAGTCTGTTAGACAATGCATATATAGAATATTTTGTTTCTTTCATGCATGTGTTTCTAACGCATTTATAAGATTATTTCTTTGTTGCTTTGTATGTCCCTCCCCCACAGTGTAACCCCCGCTTTCACTATATTTGATGTCAGTATAACATGTGGAGGAGATGGGGACAAACAAGTCATTTAAGGATTCAGGTGGACCTATTGCAACAATGAGAAGTACAAAATGTCATGTCAAAACCAGCTTTACAATGTCGGTGGGGGGTGGGGGGTGGGGGAGTATGATTGGGTGGGAGGGAGGGGGGAGGCTGGGAAGGGAGGTGAAGGGTAAACAAAGGAGGAGGCTGCAATGCTTGGTAAGAAATGTATGCATTATCCTGCCCATGTAATTGTAACCCCTCTGTACAGTATGTTCTCAAATAAAATAAAATTAAATTAAAAAAAAAAAAAGAATATTTCCATTATCACAGATGTTTCTGTTAGAACTGTTTTAGAGCATGTTTTAGTTTGTTAAGGCATGGTCCATGTTCATAAACTATATATGCTCCGTAGGTGATACTCAGACTGAAGATACAACCAGAAAGGCCAGACACCCATGAAGTTAAGATATAGGTATAAATTGTTCTACATAGGCACACTTATTTGTGAGGAGGAAGAGGATCAAACTGTCAACGTCAGCAGAATCAACCCTCTCAACTCCAGGAAAGAATAGGTAAAAATTTTAGCAGTTCTTTGCAGCTTTGCTTCTGTGATTGAAATTGACTGTGGTATTCTCAATGGTGATTTTGTTGGAAAATATAAATGTGTAATTATCACATTAGCTCAGTGAAGAATTAGAGTTTGTGCTTTGTAAATGTAATTTGATATTTATATGTGACATTTCAATTTCTCCTGGTATCAATACACCACAAATATCTTTATATGGTTTCTGAGTTGTTTCTTTCGTTAATTTTGTTGTTCTTACAGCAGACATTTTAGAAATTAGTGGAAAAGTTAAGACTTTCTTGTGTTTTGCAATCCCATTATTTCTCCGTAAGCTTAATAAAAAATGGGAATCTAAGAACTATGTGAAGAAATTGTATCTCCAATCACCTGTTCACTTTCATTAATTACTAGACCAAAGGGAACTGGCTCCCCAGAATCTCACCTTCAGAATTCAAGAATGAGGTGGGAATAAGGCAAGGAAAGAGAGACATAGTAATTTGCACTGAAGTTACTGTGCTGTCACAATGAACACTTGTTCTCATGCAATCTTTTTGAATCCCACAGTTAGCTTTTTTGTGGTTTTTATTAGTATGACAAAGATGACTGACTTTCCCAGATTTATAGTTGGAAGTGTGTGGCACACATTCCTTTATCTATGGAATCTTCCTTAAAATTGTGCATCATTCACTTTGGGTCTCAGTGCCTTTTCCATCCTTGTCACAAGTATGTATTTCTACAAATGGAGACGTTGGTTCATCATTTGTCTTTAAATGATTAAATTATGTGGATTTGCTATCGAAGGAAGGTATTATGGGTAGGACCCTTTGGTCCATGTTGACATTTCTTTATGGAATTCTTTTACGGTCCTTACTCATGGACTCATGTGTAAGTAATTCTCCCCATATTCCAGTATACTCCAGTAGAGTGGGGCAACACATTAGAAATTTAAAACATGCCTATAACTCTTTTAAAGTATACTTTTAAATATAATGATATAAATAAAAGCTTTTGTTTTGTTTTTATTTTTTATTTTAATATTATTGTCAAGGTGATGTACAGAGGGGTTACAGTTACATAAGTAAGGTAGTGATAACATTTCTTATCTAACTTGTTACCCTCTCCCTCATTTTTCTTCCTCTTTCCTTCATTCTCTCAATCCCTCCAAAGTTGGACAGATCATGTCCAACATATTGTTACATTTGATTTCCTTTAATTAAATGTTGGAACTCCACAATGTAAACACTGGAACACCACGGTTAGACCCCTCTGCCATGCATATATGCATATGCATATTTTCCTAAAATTTGGGGTCATATATTTGTTTGATTATTCATTTGTTTATTGCCCAAACTGGAACTTGAATCCAGGGGCTACACACTGTTCTCTGCTTTTCTTTTTCCCACAGCACTAGCCACAAGCCCATTTCTGTCATTTTGGTGGTTAAATGGATATTCCTCTGGTGGCTGGCTTTGAACCATAATATTCAAATCTCACCCTTGTGAGTAGGTAAGATACAGGTGTGAGCCTACTTTATAAGTTGACTTTTCATCTCATTATATCATTCATATATTTCCTATCCTTAGAAATTTCATACTGTTCTAAGAACATCACTTACAATGATTGCATGGGAGTCCAGTGCTTATAAATTCCATAATTAATTAAACTGTCCCTAACACTGAAAATTTTGTTGTCTCCAAAATATTAAATGCATCATTAAAGTTCATTTGGATTTTTCATTCTAGTATTTATTTTTTATAATTAGATAAGTATCTGCTAGTTGTTAGAAAGAACCAAAATTTCTTGTTACATAATGATCTATCTTAACTTGGCTCATCTAAAACAGTACGTTACTCCTCCCCATACAGTTTATATTTTTCCCAGCATGCAGTTCCAGTTTTGTAACTTTTACACACCTTACCCATTATAATGCTTTTGTCGAAAATCCCTCTTGTTATCATCCAGTTTTTGTAAAAACATTTTCCATGTATTTCATTAATAGGAAGGCATATTTAACTAATACCAACTCAACGTCATCATTTCCACGTGTATTAGCATTTTAACCTGGACCAGAACTTGATTCTAACAATATTTTATTTTAATGGAAGAATCAGAGTATCAAACGGAAGGCTGAGGGTTCCCTTATGAACAAATTTTATCATTCATTGCTTATTTTTGTTTTTGAATTTAAAAGTTAAAGATTACTAGCTCACATATCCTCTGTTGTCACTGCATTTGATTCCAGTTCTCTACATCATGTATATACATTTTTCTAATTTGGGAAGGGGAAGGGAAACAACAAAATGCTGAAACAAGGATACAGTTTGACCAATTGTAACAATGAGAAGTACAATAAACTATGTTGAAAACTAACTTCACAACTTCAGGGTAGGGGGAAGGAGGAGTTGGGGAAGTAAGGAAGGAAGGAAATGTAGGGGGAAAACAGAGGATGGGGTAACAATGCTCAACAGGAAATGTACTCATTACCATGCTGTAACTGAACCCTGTAACCCCTCTATACAGTTTCTTTACAATAAAAATGTTTTTAAAAAGATTACCAGCTAATATTTCCATGGTTAACTTGCTATGCAACTTAAATGTTTCATATAGCTGAAAATGGGAAACCAAAAAGAAAGCAACTTTCTATATATATATATATATATATATTGCTGTAACACTGAGATGCCAAATCCAGTGCCAAGTGCACAAGAACCCAGAGTACAGTCATTAATCTCTAGAATTCTGAGTTGTTTTCTTTGGCTGGAAATCTCTTTAGTGTATTATGCACAATATGCAGAAATGTCCTGAAAAAATACTCATGGATAAAAACAATTCTACATGATCAGGAAAATTTGCACCATGTCAAAAAGTGGAAAATAAGACGAGAAAAATTCTATTCCTGTTTATATAAAAGCTAGGATTGGACATGGATCTACCAGTAGACTGAAGAAGAGAAACAATTATTTAAGTGAGTTGTTATTGTAAATGTAATAATATAATGATATACATAGTAAAATAGAACCTGATAATGAGCCATGAACTCTGCCTGGGGAGTTCAAGAAAATCTTAATTGCTCAGTATCTTGATACATAGGAAGGGAGAAAACAAATATTCTGTAAAATGAAGAAAATCTTATGAAGTGCAGAAATCTCTAAATATTATGATCAAGGCACGTAAAGTATCAGGAACAAGGTACCAGTTAATTGAAGAGTGAAATTGGAGCGATTGAAATGACCATATTGCTTGGTATTATGGAACTTCCTTAATATGCACAGGGCCCTGGGTTCAATCCCCAGCACTAAAAAGGAAGGAAAGAAAGAAACCAAGAAAGATTTGCAAGGTGGGGTCTATAGTTCTCTTTCTTTGATGAGTCCCTGCCTGGTTTTGGGATAAGGGTTATGATGGCTTCATAGAATGAGTTCGGTTGTGAACTTTCTCGTTCAATTTCATTGAAGAGTTGGAGGAGTATTTGTGTGAGCTGTGCTTTGAATGCCTTGTAGAATTCTGCTGTAAAACCATCTGGTCCTGGGCTTTTCTTAGATGGGAGGACTCTAATTGCTGTTTCTACGTCAATACTTGATATGGGCCTGTTAAAATGATTTAACTCGTCTTGGTTTAGTTTCAGCATGTCAATATTTGCTAGGAAAAGGTCCATTTCTGCCATGTTCTCAAATTTATTAGTATAAAGTTTTGAGAAGTATTCCCTTATAATGTTCTGAATCTTGGTTGTTTCTCCGGTGATGTTTCTATTCTAATCTCTGAGGTTTTTTTTTTGGGTTGTACTCTTGTTTTTCTGATAAGGTTTGCTAAGGGTCTGTCAATTTTGTTAATTTTTTAGAAGAACCAACTCATTTTTTGTTGATACTTTCTATGGTATTTTGTGGATTCTAATTTATTTAATTCTGATTTAATTTTAATAATTTCTTTCCTTCTACTGGATTGGGGTTTATATTGCTGCTCTTATTTAAGGAGGGTCAGATGCCTTATTAAACTGTTGGTTTCAGATCTTTCCACTTTGTTGATGTAGGAACTCAGAGCTATAAAATTGCCCCTGAGTACTGCCTTTGCTGTGTCCCAGAAGAGCTGGTAATTTGTGTGTTCATTTTTGTTGAATATCATGAACATTTGAATATCCTTTCTAATATCTTCCATGACCCACTCGTGATTCAGTAGTGTGTTGTTCAGCCTCCATGTGTTACAGGACTTTCTTTGGTGGCTTTTGGTGGTGAGTTCTAATTTTATTCCCTTGTAGTCTGAGAGGTATAAGTTCAATGCTTTTGAATTTGGACAAGTTTGCTTTGTGGCCTAAAATGTGGACTACTTTGGAAAATGTTCCATGTGTTGCTGAGAAAAACGTGTATTCTTATGCTGCTGGGTGAAATATTCAGTAGATGTCTGTTAAAACTTGTTGATCTATGCAGTTGATTAGATTTGTGATTTCTCGAGTTGATCTATCTAGTGGGGAAACTGGTGTGTTAAAGTCCCCAACAATTAATGTCTTTGGATCTATGTGGGATATGAGGAAAAGTAGTGTTTTTTGGATAAATTTGGGTGCTCCTTTGTTTGGTGAATAGGTATTTACAATTGTAATATTCTCATGGAGGAGAGGTCCCTTAATTATTAGTATGTAGTGACCTTCTTTATCACTTCTTACTAATTCTAATTTGAAGTCTATTTTACCTGATATTAGGATTGCAACTCCCGCCTGTTTATGGGGGCCATTTGCTTTGGTTCCAGCCTTTCATGTTGAAAATGTTGTTTTTATGGGCAAGATGTGACTCCTGAAGGGAATAGATAGAAGGATCTTGCTTTTTAATCCAACTGGGCAGTCTATGTTGCTTAATTGGAGAGTTAAGTCCGTTAATGTTGACAGATAGGACTGAGAGGTATTTGGGAGTTTCTGCCATTTTGTGCACCTTCTTGGGGGCTGCAGCAACTGGGTTCTTCCTATGGTTCTTGGATGCTCAGTTTGGGTGTGATTTCTTGGCCTTTATTGTGGTCTTGTTGGTTTTCTCTGTGTAGAAAATCATTAAGAATCTTTTGTAGGGCTGGTTTGGTGGATATATATTGTTTCAGTTGTTCTTTGGTATGGAAGGTTTTTAGTTTACCTTCGGTTATGAAGGAGAGTAAGCTGGGTACAGTATTCTTGGTTGATAGTTGTTTGTCTGTAGTGCATGGCATACATCATTCCAGGTTCTTCTTGCTTTGATTGTCTTTGATGAGAAATTTGAGGTGATTCTAATTGGTTTCCCCTTATAGGTGATTCATCTTTTCTCCTTGACAGCTTTAAGGATCTTTTCCTTGGTCTGAATTGATCCATTGTGGATTATAATGTGACAGTGGGATGTCCTATTCTGGTCTGGTCTATTTGGAGTCCTAAAACTTATTGTATCTGAATAAGTCTATCTTTTTTCATGTTTGGGAAGTTCTCTGCTAGGATCCTGTTAAACAAATTTCCTAGAACATTAACTTGTTTTTAAGTGCTCCTCTACACCCATTATCTTCAGATTAGGCCTTCTGATGGTGTCTTCCAAATGTTGAATAGATCTATCATATTTCTTGGATTTGTCTTGGATGGTTATATGTTTTTTCTCTATAATATCCATGCTGTCTTCAATCCTGGAGATTCAATCTTCTGCAAGTTCTAACCTACTATCAAGACATTCTACTTTGTTTTTTTTTCTTTTGTTTCTAGTTGGTCAGCTTTGATGGCTTCAAATTCTTTGTTGGAGCTTTGTTTTAGATCTTGTATGGACTTCTTTACTTCCTTAATTCGGTGTTCAGTGTTTATTCTCAAATCACTTAGTTGATTGGTTATGGTTTCCTTGGACTCCAATTCCTTCTTCTGGGTTAGATTCAGTATTCCCTTTGTGGACTCCTTGAGTTCTTTTAGTTCACAACTTACGGATTCCATGAATGCCTTAATTATCTTTGTGTATTCTCATCCTGGTCTCTCAATTCCTGTATTACTCTTTGATTAGCTTCCTCCCGTTCATGCGATTCCTGTAGCTCTCTTTGACAGATCTCAGGCTGCTCACACCATTCCTTTATTTCTGTTTGAGTGCTCTCAAGCTGCTCATGCAATTCTGTATCAATCTTTGAGTAGCTTCCTCATGCTCATGATATTCCTGTATTGGCCTTTTTTTGCCTCCTCTCTCTCCCTATCATGCTCATACTGAGTCTTTTGCAGGTTTTCAATCTTTTCGTTTACCATGTTTACCAGTAGTGTTTGTAGAGCTAATTGTGAACTCTCCTCTGGATTATTATCTGTTCTGTCTACGGATTATCATGAGTGGGAGTTGATATACCCAGACTTGTCATTTTTCTTGTGTTTTCCCTGATTGCTCTGCCCATTTGGGATGAAAGTAACACCAGTTTTGTGCTAGATCACTATCTTAAGGTAAGCATCAACCAACGTCTGTAGTTGCTCAGTCAAATTCTGCAGATACACTCTGGTTCAACGGATATATCTATTCCACATCAAACAACTATGTATTAATGGGTTATGAACCACAAAGAAGATTTTGGCAAACTAGAAATTATTAGGTTTGGAGAGATGTGGGTAAAAATAGGTATAGAAGGATATGTAAAGGCAGAGGGTGAGTTAACTTAACTAATTCTTAATCTCAAAGTGGGAACTAGGTTGGATAGAATGATAGTAGAGAGAGAGAAAAGAAAAGAAGATAAAGATATAAAAAGAGGCAAAAATAGAAGAACAAATATTAAAAATTAAAAAGTGAAACACTTAAAAATTATTCAAATTTAAAAACGTAATATTCAGAGAAGAATGTGGATAGGATAAGATAAGGGTAGGGATGAAAAGGAGATGTGGGAAACTTTTAAAATGCTTAAAATATTATATAGATATAAAGAGGTAGTACTATTATTAAGTAATTTAAGTCTAAAAGGTTTTGAACTGAGCAATACATTTCTGGATTAAATGTGTACACAATAGGGGATAAGATCTAATATTCAACTACGGTTATATCTGAGGATGAGCAAAGAATAAAAGAGAAGAAAAGGTTCAAAGAATGAGAAGGAAAGAAAAAAAGATCAAAAGGTCAGTAGGGCTAAACAAAAAAGAAAAAAAAAGCACACACTTATACCCTTAAAATAAAAATTATCAGAGGAAGAAAAAAGTTAATATAAAACAATTTTTTTCAAAAAAAAGTTCAATATTAAAATTTTTTTAAAAGTTTTAGAAAAAATTTTTAATAAAAGGTACAAAAAAGTTCTTTGATTTTTTGGGGGGGATGGGAAGATCCTATATCTTCCTTGTGTCCTTAACCTGTCTCTAGTTGGAGTCTCTGGTCTGCTTGTGGTGTTTGAATTTGCTGTGGCTTGGTTGGTTTTTTTAAGTTGGTTAGTATGAGCAGGCAGAAAAATGCTCTGCTTACCCAGGATTTTTTGATCCTCCTCCCAGAGGGGGATCTGCTTTGAGTATCACAAAAGAGGGAGATGGCTGTTTCCTCTACTTTAGAGATGCTGTGTTGAGGCTAGGTTCTGGGTAGAGTTGAGGCTTTTCAGCACATAGTAGCTTTTCCCTGAGGGGTTAACTTCTGAGTCACTCACAGAGCCCAGCCGGGAGCCTTTTTCAAGATTTATGTTTACTGTATTTCAGTTGATTTTCAAGGCTGCTGTAGGGAGGGACAGCCTCTGTCTCTGTGTAATCAGCGAAGAAATCCACTCCTGGGGCTTGTGCCCTGTTCTGGATGACTTTTCCCTGGGTGGAGCTGAGCCTAGCTGGTCAGATTAGGTTCCTGTGACCTACTAAATTACTCTTGTTTTCTTCCAATGCCTGAGTTAGAGCTAGCTGCTCAGCCAGGCCTTTGTCAGTATCAAAGATGGAGATCTCTGGTAGTGGCGAGGGGAGGGGTGGCCTTCCTTCCTCTGAACCCTGAGAAGGAGTGAGGATGTCAGGCTTCTACTCACGCCGGAATCTTGGTTCCTGTGTCGTCTCTGGTCGGCGAGCAAACTTCAGGATGAAGATGTCTGTTCCTTGTCAGTTCTTGCTGGTGTTGAGTAGAAATCCGCTCACCTGCCACCTCTAGGGCCTTCATCCTGGACTCTCTTTGTTGCCGGTATGGTGGCTACAGCTGCCGCCGCTACCGCCTCAGCAGCTGCCACCTCAGCTACAGCAGCTGGCAAGTGCTCAGATTTGTCTCCTTGCCTGGATTTTCCCTCTCTGGCCTAACTCTCTGTCCTGTGATGGCACACTTGGTGTGATTATCTGGCTTAGGACTATTCACTGGAACAAAAACTGCTTTCTATGTGAGAGCTTGTTTAGCCTCCAGCTTCTCCTCCGCCATCATCCCGGAGCTCCCTCTGAAACCTTTATTCAACTATTTTTTTTATTTCAAAGATAGGCTGTCTATTTTTCGAAAAGTTTCCTAGTATAAAATAACTAATATTTCAATAGAAAGTACAGTTTATTAATTTCAAGGGAGTTTTAGATATACGCATGATATTGTGGTAACGTTTATAGTATATTACTTGAAAAAATTTGTTCAAACTCTTAAATATTCGTGTGTAATGACAGGGAGAGAGGAAGATAATTCATACTGGTTAGGAATTTGCAATGCCTCAAAAATCTATTGAATAATTTGTTATAAGCACATAGTCAAGCTACCTGATATGGCTTAGTTTTTTTTTTTGTTTCTTTATTTACTCAAAATTTTAACATGTATGCATGCACAGTGGTAACATTAAAATTATTAATCATAATACAAATATTGCAAAATCATAGACAGGTATCATACGTTCAATAGTTAGCACTTATGATTCTAATAATAATTTTTATGAAGATGATGATGACCACAGTGTAGCCTGATAATGACAAGGTTGTGATTAAAAAGGAAAAATTTTTAGACATCTTGTAAGCCAGATTTCCCACATTGAATACATAGTACTAAAAAGCATTGGATTAATACAATAAGAATAATAAGAGGAGAGTCTCAATATCAAGAAATACAATCACATAAACAGGTGAGACAGTAAATACCTTAATGTTATTCTTTCAGTCTCTCTAAATATACTCACATTTCTTGGTACTATTGTTTTCTTATAAATAAAATCGTTTATTTGCACATGTTGATTATCCCACATAGATAAAATATAATAAGCTGAGTGCTTTCTGTTACAAATGATCTTGTTTGTTCTAGCCTGAGGAATTTAGGAGAAAGCCTTTAACTACCCACATAGCCATTGGCTTAGTTATATATCCCTAGAAGTTAACAACACATGCCTCAAGAAGCATACTTCACTCATTAGGCAGAAATCCATGATCAGTTTTAGTTTCCATCCAGTTAATTGGAGAAAATCTATGTATAAATTTATTAAGAACTCTTGGCAACAAATAAAGCAATAAGAAACATTTTGATGGACTAAGATGTAGTTTTCAACTTAGTGTGATTAGTTCAAATACCATTCTCATAAAGACATTATTCAATAACCAATGTTTTCCAATGACATATTCTTCAATATAGCTGTAAACACATGACACAATTACATAATACCACTTAAATATCTGGAGTTACATTAAAAGGACACGGTCCTTAGAGCCAGGAGGAAAATTTATTTTTATTTCTGCAGGAAAAAATTTGTGACTTTATACCAACAAACTGAATTTGACACTTTCCTTATTTGTAAGCTAAGGGGGAAAATGTAAGGACTCTTCACTTTTCTTTCTTTTTTTCTTTTTTTTTTTTTTTGCTCTATAAGCCAACAAATATATTCTTCAATATTTCTGGTAGATTACATCCATTTACAGATGAGAAATGTAAGGCCAGTAGTCAATGTAATGAGTAAATATACTAGAATTTGTGTCTGAGCCCTTCACTCTGTGTGCTTACAAGCAGAAGTAATTTGTTGATGGAAAGGGCCAATAAGAAAAGACTATGGGGAAAAACATAGGTTGTAAAAGGTTGCTTAAATCTAGGTGACCAGTGATGATTACATGAAACAGGCTGGTGTCAGGGGCATAAAAATGAGTACATAGAAATCATATTAGTGACAGAAACTCAGAAAATCTTCATCATTCATCTTAACTAATGGGTGAGAGCAGAAGGGTAAGAAAAATCTAAAGTGTTCTACATCTCTGGCCAGGCAACTGTGTTAGTGATATTCTTGGTGATAGGGATTGCAGGTGGAAATGATGGATTTAGGGAGAAAAAAAACTCTGATAGTTGTAAAGTTTATATGAAAAAGAATAATAAAATTGGGGGCATTATTAAAGGGAAGAGTTAAGGGAAAGTTCTGACACAATTCTGAACAATGTGAGTACCAGTGTGGACAAGATTGGAAGAATGAGATAAATAAGGAAACAAGAAAGTAATAAACGCAGATTTACAGAAGTAAAGAAAGGAAAGAATTTGCAGGAAGAAAAGTTCAAAACTGTTACAGAGATATTGAAGGAAATATGCTATTTGGATTTGAAAACTAAAAAGGTATAGACAAGTTCAATAAGAACAGTGTTTTGGTGATATCTCCATGATGAAATAGCCTTGTCATTCAAACTGCCACAAATTCTTATATGTAGGAAGTGCTCTGATAAACTTCAAGCTTTTATTGAATGGAAGAGTTCAGACATTACCCTCATCACTAGGATTAAATTCCTAAAAAGATAAGGCATTTTGCTTTAATGCCTTTCTTTCATTTTCTCTTACACATTGGCAAGTAGGGAAGGATTCTTATGTAACAATAATACAATGTTGACTTGTAATAACACAACATCTAGTTTTGAGATGTTTGAGATCTAGTGTTAATTCAGATATTTACTAATTAGCTCCAAAATTTATGGATATTTATATTTCTCCTGGGTAAACTAATGAGCTCCAAGAAAATTGTACACCCTCTAATGTGGGCATAGGGTTATACTGTGGAACTTTCCCGTTCAGATAGGGAGTACTACCCTATTGTTTAACATGGAGAACGTACCCTCATACATAGACTGTGTGTGTGCAAACCAGAAGTGGTATTTGAACAAGGGAAAACATGGGACCTATGTTTCTTTGGGGCTGGATTACTTCACTTAATATAATTTTTTCTAAGTCTTTCCATTTCCTAACAAATGGAGCATTGTTATTCTTTCTGATGGAGGCAAAGAATTCCATTGTGTATATATACCACATTTTCTTGACCCATTCATCTACTCAATGGCATCTGGATTGGTTCCGTATCTTAGCTCTGGTAAATAATGCTGTAATAAACATAGTTGTTCTGGAAGATTTAGTATGGTCTTGTTTGTGATCATTTGGGTAAATGCCCCAAAGTGGGATTGCTGGGTCATGGGAGAGCTCTAGGAGTTTTTTGAGGAACCTCCATACAACTTTCCGAAGTGGTTGAACAAGTTTACACTCCCAATAACAATGAAGTAAGGTTCCCTTCTGGCCACATCCACTCTTGCATCTGTTATTATTGTTCTTGCCTATGGCCATTCTAACTGGGGTGAGGTGGTATCTCCATGTTGTTTTGATTTGCATTTCTCTTATGGCTGGTGAGGTCGGGCATTTCTTCATGTGTCTATTGGCAATCCTTCTTTCCTCTTCACAGAATTTTCTCCGTAAGTCTTTAGCCCTCTTATTTTTATTTATTTATTTATTTTTATTTTGAAAATACTGTACAGAGGAGTTAAAATTACATGGGCAGGATAATGCGTACATTTCTTATCAAGCATTGCTGCCTCCTCCTTTGTTTCCTCTTCCCATCCCTTCGCATCCTCCCCCCGCCCCCCAATCCTCCTCGCCCCCCCATGAAAGTTGTAAAGTTCATTTTTGACATAACGACTTGTACATCTCATTGTTGCAATGTAGCCCACTTATTTATTGGGCAGTTGTTTTTTTGAGGATTTGTTGTTGGTGGATTTAATGTTTTGAGTTCCAGGTATAGTTTACATATGATAACCTTGTCCATTGTATGGCTAGTGAATATCTTCTCCCAATAAGTAGGCTTTCTATTGATCTTGCTAGCTATATCCTTTGCCATGCAAAAGCTCTGCAACTTAATGCAATCCCATTTTTCCAAATTTTCTTTGATTTGTTGTGTTTCTGTGTCTCTTTTAAGAAACTTTAGGCTTATGCCAAGGAGACCTAGTAATGATTTCAGACCTGTAATGTTTTCAGAGTGTCTGCTTTGACTCCGAGGTCCTTGACCCATTTGGATATGATTCTGGTGCAGGATAACATTATAGATCTATTTTTGATTTTCTACAAGTGATTAACCAATTTTGCCAGCACCATTTACTGAAGAGGCTGTCTTTCTTCCATTCTATTTTTTTAGTTCCCTTATCAAATATTAGATGACTATAGGTCTGTGGGTTTATTTCTGGGTTTTCAATTCTATTCCATTGGTCCTGAGGTCTGTTCTTGTGCCAGTGCCAAGCTGTTTTGATTACAATGTTTTGTAGTAGCGTTTGAAATTTGGTATTGATATTCCTCCAGCACTGTTCTTTCTGTTAAGGATCGTTTTTGCTATTTGGGGTCTTTTATTGTTCCATATGAATTTTTGGATTGCCTTTTCTATTTCCTTGAAGAATGATGTTGGAATATTGATAGGTATCACATTGAATTTTAGATAGCCTTGGGAAGTTTTGCCATTTTCACGATGTTGATCCTTCCAATACAGGAGCATGGGAGTTTTTTTTTTTTTGCCACTTTCTAAGTTCTGTTTTGATTTCCTTTTTCAAGTTTTTATAGTTTTCATCATAGAGATCCTCCACTTCTTTGGGTATGTTAATTTCTAGGTATTTCATTTTTTGTGAGGCTATGACAAATAGAGTTGTTTTCTGGTTTCAGCATGCTTTTCTCATTGTTGGCATACAGAAAAGCCATTGATTTTTGAGCGTTAAATTTATACCCTGCTACTTTACCAATATTTTCAATCAGCTTAAGTAATTTGAGAGTGGATTATTAATTGATTTGTGTATATTGAACCAACTTTGCATGAAATGAATCCTGAAATGAATCCTGTTTGATCGAGGTGTATGATTTTTTGGATGAATTGTTGAAGTCGATTGGCCAAAAATCTGTTGAGAATTCCTGCATTAATGATCATCCAAGAAATGGGTCTATAGTTCTCTTTCTTTGAAGACTACCTGCCTGGTTTTGGGATGAGGGTTATGATGGCTTCATAGAATGAGTTCGGTAGTGAACTTTCTCTTTCAATTTCATTGAAGATTTGGAGGAGTGTTGGTGTGAGCTCTTCTTTGAAGGCCTTGTAGAATTCCACTGTAAATCCATCAGGATCTGGGCTTTTGTTAGATGGGAAGACTCTTACTGCTGTTTCTATTTCAATGTTGAATATGGGCCTGTTAAGATGGTTTAACTCATCTTGGTTTAGTTTCTGCATGTCAATATTTGCTAGAAAAAGGTCCATTTCTGCCAAGTTCTCAAACTTATTAGCATAAAGTTTTGAGAAGTATTCCCTTATAATGTTCTGAATCTTGGTTGTTTCTGTGGTGATGTGTCCATTCTCATCTCTGAGTTTATTTATTTGGGTGTGTTCTCTTCTTTTTCTGGTAAGATTTGCTAAAGTTCTGTCAATTTTGTTAATTTTATCGATGAATCAACTCTTTCTTTTGTTGATTCTTTCTGTGGTATTTTTGGATTCTAATTCTTTAATTCTGATTTAATATAAATCATTTCTTTCCATCTACTGGATTAGGGATTATCTTCCTGCTCTTATTCAAGGAGGCTCTCAGATGTCCCATTAAATTGTTGGTTTCAGATATCTACAAGTTGTTTGTGTTGGAACTCAGGGCTATAAACTTGTCTCTAAGTACTGCCTTTGCTGTGTCCCAGAGTAGGTGGTAATTTGTGTGTTCATCTTTGATGAATATCATGAATATTTGAATTTCCTTTGTAATGTCTTTCATGACCCACTGGTCATTCCACAGTGTGTTTATCAGCCTCCATGTGTTACAGGACTTTCTTCGGTGGCTTTTGGTGGTGAGTTCTAATTTTATTCCCTTGTTGTGTGAGAGAATGCAAGGTATAACTTCTATGTTTCTGAATTTGGAAAAGTTTGTTTTGTGACCTAATTTGTGGTCTATTGTGGGAAATGTGCCATGAGCTGCTGAGAAAAACGTGTATTCTGATGCTGCTGGGTGAAATATACGGTAGATGTCTGTTAAATATAGTTGATCTATGCAGGTGTTTAGATATGCAGTTTCTGTGTTGAGTTTTTCCCGAGTTGATCTATCTAGTGGGGAAAGTGGTGTGTTAAAGTCCCAACAATTAATGTCTTTGGATCAATGTCAGATTTGAAGGAAAGTAGTGTTTCTTGAAGAAATTTGGGTTCTTGGTTGTTTGGTGAATAGATATTTCAAATTGTAATATTCTCCTGAAGGAGAGATCCCTTAATTAGTATGTAGCAACCTTCCTTATCTCTTCTCACTAATTTTAATTAGAAGTCTATTTTATCTGTTATTAGGATTGCAACTTCCGCCTGTTTATGTGGGCCGTTTGCTTGGTAGATTTTGTCCCAGCCTTTCACATTGAAAATGTGTTTGTTTTTATGGGCAACATGAGACTCCTGAAGGCAGCAGATAGAAGGATCGTGCTTCTTAATCCAAATTGACAGTCTATGTCGCTTAATTGGAGAGTCAATCCGTTAATGTTGAGAGTTAGAATTGAGAGCTGTTTGGGAGTTCCTGCCATTTTATGCCCCTTCTTGGGGGCTGCAGCAACTGGGTTCTTCCTATGGTTCTTGGATTCTCAGTTTGAGTGTGGTTTCTTTGCCTTTATTGTAGTCTTGTTGATTTTCTATGTGTAATACATCGTTATGTGTCATTTATAGGGCTGGTTTGGTGTATATATATTGTTTCAGTTGTTCTTTGGTATGGAAGGTTTTTATTTGGCCTTCGGTTATGAAGGAGAGTATAGCTGGGTACAGTATAATTGGATGATAATTGTTTGTCTTTAGGGCATGGCAGCTCTTCTTGCTGTAATTTTCTCCACTGAGATATCTGAAGTTATTCTAATTGGTTTCCTTTTGTAAGTGGTTGATCTTTTCTCCTTGACTGCTTTAAGGATTTTTTCCTTGGAATTGATGCTGTGGGGATTATAATGTCACGGTGTGATATCCTGTCATGGTCTGTTCTATTTGGGGTTCTAAAAGCTTCTTGAATCTGGTGTTGTGTTTATTCTCAAATCACTTAGTTGATCGGTTATGGTTTCCTTGGACTCCCATTCCTTCTGTTGGGCTCCATTCAACATTCCCTGTCCGGTCTCCCTGACTTCTTTCAGCTGTCTTTTATTGGATTCCATGAATCCATTTTTGTGCTAGAACACTATTTTAAGGCAAGCATCAACCAAAGTCCTGTAGTTGCACAGTCAAAAGTCTGGGCATTTTGTCAGTATCAATTTCTGGGCCTTTGTCAGTATCAAAGATGGAGCTCTCTGGTGGTGGGAGAGGGGCCACCTTCCTTCCTCTGCTTTCTGAGAAGGAGTGAGGATGTCAGGGTTCTATTCATGCCAGAATCTTGGTGACTGGGCCCTCTATGGTCTGTGATATCCAGCATGAATATATCTGTTCCTTGTCAGTTCTTCCTGGTGTTGAGTAGAATACGCACACTGTGTCTGGCATCTTTTTGACTGGACTCTCTCTGTAGGCATGTTGGCTCAGGCCGCTGATTCTCAGATCTGTTTCCTTGCCTGGATATTCCATCTCTGGCCAAACTCTCTGTACTGTGATGGCACACTGGGTGTGATTCTCTAGCCTAGGACTGTTGACTGGAACACTAAAACTGTTGTCTACATGATAGCTCGTTTAGCCTAGACCTTCTGCCATCTTCATCCGAACTCTAGATTATGACTTTTTATACTCTAACTTGGGACAATGATCTGCTGTCAGTTACTTTCCTCTCTTCTCCTTCTTTTGCCCTTCCACTTACATAATTTTTATTTAAAGAAACATATTTGAGCTTGTATTTTTAAATTCTTTAAAATTATCTGAATTTCTTCATACTTCTGGCAGACTCCTATATCTTTCTCAAGGGAATATTTTGTCACTACCATTTTTATCCTATATAATATTAGATATCTTCCTGCCTAATTCAGTGCAAGATATAAATTACATTCATCCAGATATTTCAACACTTATACCACCATAAAATCCTTTCTTAAGAAGAAATCATGATTTTAGTATTTCTGGGGAGGTGTCATCTGTCATTTTTGAATGACCCTAAGTAATACTTACATGCAAACATTTTCAAACCAATATGCCATTCAGTAGATGAACGAATCAACAAAATGTGATATATATATGTATATATATCACATTTTGTTGATATATATATATATATATATATATATGGTTGAATTCTATGCTTCCAATTCAAAAGGAAATGGAAAGATTTTTAAAAATCCTGCTAAATAAAATAAGCCAGACCCAAAGAAACAGATTCCATAGTTTCCCTCATTTGTAATAATAGGATATGTATAGAATAACACTAGCAGATGAGCAGAATGGCTCAAAAGCTTTGCATATAGGATGAGCAAAATAAACACCTAGATATGGAAATAGTGGTTTTTCTTTGTGGTTGTTTTTTTTTTTTTTAAATGTACTACGTGATTTCTTTTTTCTTTTGTGTTTTCCCCTATAGTTTATCCCCTGCTGTATTTGATTTCAATACTGTGTGTATTGCACATGCATTTACCTTAATTTGAGAAGGCAAGATGAACAGCAAATTGGGGAGACAAAAGACAAAGTGCAAACCAGTGCAGTAGCAGTACTCACAAGACAAAATGTTGGAAATTTACATTACAACTTGTGAGGGGTTTGGGGGGAAAGGAAAAGTGTGAGAAAAATGAGGTAGTGGGTAAAATTTCGACATGTTATGTATTCACTACTTTAAAATTAATGCAACCCCTGTATATATCACCTTAAAAATAAAATTAAACAAAACTAAGTTACATAAAGTATAATTTCACTGTATTGCTATAGTAAATATTATCCTATGTGCATTACCTTTTAAAAAATGAACACTATTTGGCATCTAATTTGAATTAATTACACCTTTCTTTATCAGAGGTTCATCAACTTGAATGTTATCCAAATATACAATATTTTCACAATATATCTGTCATAATTTTCAAAAAAATTATAAGTTAATATTGTCCCATAGTAAAACAGAAAACAGTTTAATTCTATGGAAACTCCTAACTTTTAAAACTGAATAATTGTTAAAAGGACATAATATATGTGTTCTTCAAAGTTCTTACAAATACTAACTACTCATTTTCAAATTCTGAACATTCCATATCAGAGATATTAAAAACAGTACCTGTTTGTATGTTATTTAATTCTGCAATAACTGCAGTTTCTAATTGGGTGCTACATATTGAGAAATCAACAAAAAAATAGCCACATTCTGGTGGAGGATATAACTACGAAGTATGTGTAATAATTAATTCCTCAAGAGTAAACATTTGTTCATCAGAGTAAGCTATTATTTCTGTGATCATCAATCCCAAGTTTTTATGCCATAAAGTCTTCCTAGCCCAACAGTTTCCAGTTTGTATGGTGCACCTTAAAATTCCCTTAATTCACATCATGAATAGCTTATCACTATTGTGAAAAAATACTACACTTGTGCTAATATGATGCCTTTCCTATTGTGGAAAGTACACTACACTAAACTTTGCTGCAACATTTTTCTGATTTCTAGAAATCAGAGCACTTGCAAATATTATTTATATTTTTATCTATCTTAGATATTCAGGAGGCTACGATCAGAAGATTATGGTTCAAAGCCCACCCAGTCAGGAAGTTTCCTTAGATTCTTATCTCCAATAAACTTCTCAGGAAAAGCCAGACTCAAGTGGCACTGAGGTTGAAGTTGTAGGGCATGAGCCTTGAGCAAAAACTGGCTCAAAGAGAGTGGCCAGGCCCAGAGTTCAAACCTGAGGACAAACCAAAAAATAAAACCAACTCCAACCTCGCATTTTTCTCATTGTATACAGAGGCATGTAATTAAGGAAATTTCTTCCTGTATTACAAATAGATAGAAGAACCAAGACCTCACACAATTACTGTCTTCATACCATGTTACACCAAAGCCTCAAAAAATTGCTTGTTCTAAATTAATAAATTAATATCATCCATTTGTTGGCAACTCTGTGCAGATTATTCACACTATCTCATTTTATACATGAACTGTTGGAATTATCAATTAACTAAGTTCTAATTATACCTCGCTTGAAAGAATATTTTAAGCAACTAAAATGCCTGATTCATGTGTGAATTTGTGAATTAAAACCTCTACTTAAAAAGAATTTTGTAGTATCCTATAGAATATGAAATTAGAAACAAAACCAAAATATTTATTTTAAATATAAATTCTAGTTTAGCAAGATCTACAAAGTCCTACATTAGATGAACTTGTATTTTTCCAGGCTTAAAATTTTGTAATCCTTCATTATTTCTTTGAAATCCAACAGAATGATGCTTATTTTTTCAAATTTTTGATTGGGAATCATAAGCCATTTTGCATCTAGGAATGTTGTGTAATGCAGAGAGCATTTAAAACACAACTGAGGATTATATATGAGTTGCATTTCAATAGGAAACTTGCCTTCTCAAAACATAATGACAAAATTAGCCCAAACTTCCAACTGTGTATTCCTTTCTTGTTGTTTGGTTTGTTTCATTGAGACAAAATTATACTACCTGGTCCAGGGAAGGTATCACTATGTAATCCCACTCTCTAATCTCCTGTCTTAGCTTGAGTGTTAGAATTCCAGGCTTGTATCAAATTGCCCTTCCATAGTTTGGTGGTTTATTTAATCTAGATACAGACTAGCAATTCTCAACTTCTCCTATGATCTTATTCATTAGACTGACTCATCAAGTTGTTTATGTACTATTTTCAAAGATGTTCTATCATTTCACACAGGATATGAACATTTTCAGATGCACCTGCAGGGGTCTCTGATTCATTCTTCCATGGATCCTATCCCTTTAATAATGATTAATTGACTTTCTTTTTATCTCTGGTCCCTAGGTATGTAATATTATCAAACTTTGAATAAATTTCACTTGAGGACTTTCTAATATTAAAAATTATCACTTGATCTAGTCTTACTCAGGATATATTTTCTATTGTTTTCTAACATTTCTCCATATTCTGAGAGTTGTTTTATTTGTGCAGGTGTGTTTGCACATATATGTGCCTCTGTGTGTATGTGTATGTTTGTATGTTTGTATGCAAAAGCCTCAGCAACCTCATTCAGCAATCTTGCTCATCACTAGTATTCCATCACTTGAGTTCACGCCTATAATTATAGATACTCAGGAGGCTGAGATCTGAGGATTGCAGTTCAAATCCTGTATGAGTAGGAAAGGAATGTTCTGAGGCACTTAACTCCAATTAACCACCAGAAAACTGGAAGTGGCGCTGTGGCTCAACAGGTAGAGCACTAGTCTTGAGCTGAAGAATGGAGAGATATTTCCCAGGCTGAGTTCAAACCCTGCCTCAACCATAAAAAAAAAAAAAAAAAAAGAAAGAAAAAAGATGAAAGAAAGAAAAAGAAATGAGATCTTGGCCACCAGTTCATTGCTAGTATAATTCCTGCTTTCTCACCATGGACTTTTTTTCCAGTTAAGTCCATGCTCTTATATCTAACTTACTTTGGAACCAGAATTATTCTTCAATTGTACATTTTACAAATTTGCGTGATTAGCAACCATGATTTAGAGATAGAAGTTGAAAGAGAGTGGCCTCATCGTTCATATTCTTCTTAGTATTAATTATTTCTCTATGTCACTCCCATAGATCTACATAATGGCCTTGGCTTTATTGGTTCAATGTTGTCTTATTTGCAGAGTCTTCCATAGTATATGAACCATTAGACTTAAACACAGAACTTTTCTTTCTCTTATTATTCCTATTGTTTCTTCTACTGTTAACTTGTGTACACTTGGGAAATAATTCACAACAAACACACAAATAAATTTTTCTGAGAATCTTCTCCAAGTTAAATTTAATTTAAGAGCATTTATGGAATTTGAAGTTAATGTACTCATGGATAATGGTTTCTTTTATGTTTTTATAGTAAAAAATAATGTACAGAGGGCTTAGAGTTACATAAGTAAGGTAATGAGTACATTTCTTATTGTTACATCCTCTTTTGTTTTTTCTGTGTTATCCATTCCTCCCCATCTGACCAATTCCCCCTCCTCTCCACAAGTTGTAAAATTCGTTTTCTACATAGTGTCTTGTTCATATCATTGTTACAATAGGTCATCCTGAATCTTTGTTTCAGCATTTTGTTGTTTCCCTTCTCCTCCCCACACTAGAAAAATGTATATGCAAGATGCAGGGCACCAACATCCTATCCAGTGAAAACAGGAGTTATATCATGCGGGAAGAACATGGAGGAGAAACGAAAAAATCACATAGTACATTTTAGATACATTAAGAACAATTTCAATAAAGAATAAACAAGTTGTGTCCCTATCTTGGGTTTCATTTTTCTTAACATTATCTTATATGGCCATATGTACATGAATAATGTTTTTATAAGTCATTTAAATTTTATATTTTGTATTTACTAAGTTGTCTCTGAAAGGCGTGTTACCTCATGTCCAAAGATGTCTTTGTGCTAGTTCTATGAAGCCTGAAAACATTCATTTTACCTGAAGAGGGTGTCTTTCTTCAATTTTTTTAGCTCTCTTATCGAAGATTAGATGGCTATAGGTTTGTAGGTTCATTTCTGGGTTTTCAATTCTATTCCAGTGGTCCTGAGGTCGGTTCTTGGAGATTCCTCAAAAGACTCCACACAGAGCTCCCCTAAGACCTAGCAATCCCACTTTTGGGCATTTACCCAAATGTTCACAAACAAGGCCACATTAGAGGTACCAGCACGACTATGTTTATTGCAGCCTTATTTACCATAGCTAAGGTATGGAACCAACCCAGATGCCCCTCAGTAGATGAATGGATCAAGAAAATGTGGTATATATACACAATGGAATCCTATGCCTCCATCCGAAAGAATGACATTGTCCCATTTGTTAGGAACTGGAAAGACTTGGAAAAATTACATTAATTGAAGTAAGCCACGCCCAAAGAAACATAGGTCCCATGGTTTTCCTTATTTACAATAACTAGTATATGTCTGAGTCAAACAGAAAAGATCAGATAAGTTGATTTTAGGGAAATGAACCCTAAGATATGTATTCGAATGTTTTTTGTTCTTTCATGTGACTTTTTCTAACACATTTATAAGATAATTTCCTTGTAGCTTTTTATGTCCCTTCCCCACGGGATAACAATAACCCCTGATTTCACTGTATTTGATGTCGGTATAATTTCTGGAGGGGAACAGAAAAAAAACAAATCATTTAAATAGGGATACAGGTGGACCCATTGCAACAATGAGATGTACAAGTCGTTATTTCAAAAACGAACTTTACAACTTTGTTGTTGGGGGGAGGAGGATTGGATGGAGGGGGGAGGGGAGGATGGGAAGGGGAAACCAAGGAATAGGCTATATTGCTTGATAAAAAATGTACTCATTCCAGATCTTAGCTGTAAATAATGCTGCAATAAACTTAGTTGTGCTCGTAGCTTTAGTGTGGTCTTGTTTGTAAACATTTGGGTAAATGCCCAAAAGTGGGACTGCACATGCCCTCCAGCATCTGTTGTTATTAGAGTTCTTGATTATACCCATTCTAACTGGGGTGAGGTGATATCTCAATGTTGTTTTGATTTGCATTTCTTTTATGTCTAGGGATGGGAAGGGGAAACCAAGGAGTAGGCTACAATGCTTGATAAAAACTGTACTCATTATCTTGCACATGTAATTTTTTCGAGTGTGTTCTTTATTCATATAAAAATTGTCTGAAAACTTCTTCTTGAAAGTATTTCAAAAGGAAACAATGTGCCAATTGAAGGCCAGCATAGAACAAAAGGAAATAAACATTGTTTTAAAAGCTTTCTTTTGCAAGGAAACAAAGACTTGGAGGTTTTAATTTGTCTTATGCATGGATGTTTCACTATTGAGATGATTCTGTTGTTGCAGGAGTCACTTATTAATTCATTTAGTCTTGTCCTGAATTCTCCAGCGCAATTAGTATTCCAAAAAAGCAGGATTCAGTGAGTATGATCAGCAAAAGGAGTCTGTTCTCAAACCAGTGCTTTATGGATGGTCCCAAAGAAATATGTGCGTTTTTTTCTTGTTTGTTTGTTTAGTTTGTCCTGGTTCTGGAGCTTGAACTCAGAGGCTGGACCATGTCCCTGAAGAAATGTCTTCCCTGGCCAACTTCCCCCAAAGCTAGGACTCTACTACTTGGGAGAAACTCCACTTCTGGCGTTTTTGGTGTTTGGTTACAGATAAGAATGTGACAGACTTTCCTGCCTAGGTTGGCTTTGAACTGAGATAGTAAGAAAGCCAAGTGACATCAACTGTATCAAGATTTCTGTTTTGAACCAAGAAATACTAGACAAAGTTTATTATAAACTAATATTTGACAATTTTTAAAAGAAAAGAATATGTCTAACAAAGAATCCATAACTTAAATAACTCCACAAATGTAGGGGCACTGAATCATTTTGGACGCATTTTTTCATCTGCTTGGGAAGATAACTATTGACTTCATAGATTCCTTTTGGGGAAACTTAGTCATATTTGTCTGTTGTCACTGGCTTTGTACACATGCATGCTGTACATACTTCTAAGGGCCTTACATAAAGGAATTCTTGAAATTCTCAACAATATTTAAATAAGATGCTCCAGCCTAGGGTTAAGATTTTAGGTGTGGACATTTATCAACACTCCTGATTCAGACTCTACTTGATATAATTTTTAATCAATATTTTGTTTTTAGTTTTGCTCTTTGTAAATTCACATGCACCTATGAAAAATTGTGTGGCCATCCCAATAATATTCTCAAAGTACCTCTTAATCATGACTCACAAAAAGTTGTTATAAATAAAGAAAACAATAATTAAATATTAATGATTACTAAAATAAAAAACAAAACAATTACCAGGGTTTTCAGTATTTGAAGTGCACATAGTAGAGTTTACTATTTTCTCATATTCCTGTACATTTAAAACTGGATAAAGCTATAAGTAGCCTTTAAATTTACTCACTAAGATTACTATTTATAGTTCATCTCATCATTTGTATGTGGATTATATCATTATTTGTTCACCACTAACATATAACGTAAAGGAGCCCTAAAGATTTAACAGAAACTGTGTACTTAAAATCTTAACTCTTCACTCTGCTTCTTTACACAGTCTTTGCAACTTCTCATTAGTAAAGTTTCTATAAAATCTGAAATGTACATACTTACTAGTACATGCTACCAGAAATATTATATACGTTATCAAAAATTTTTATGACTTAATTTTGCCATATATAAGCAAATCCCAAAATTAAACATATTTAAAACATTAAAACTTTTAACAAACCTTAACATTTGCTGCAATGATCATTATGACAAGTGCCTTTTGTAGAATAATTGAACTCCTCCTCCTACAAATCTCATGAACAACAAATATCTGGAATTATTTTGTTTTTGATATGTCAATCTTGACTTTATTCTTAAATGTGTGCTTATATAAGAAACACATGGTTCTAAAATTTCACAATTCTTTTGAACTTAATTTTGTTGAATTGTCTAGTTTAAGAAAATCAATTACTTTTTATATATAAAAAATGTTTTGTGCTCAATTTGGCTGCACATACACTAAAATTGGAACATACAGAGAAGATTAGCATGGTCCCTGCACAAGGATGATGTACAAATTAGTGAATTGTTCCATATTTTTACAACAACAGATGCTGGAAGGGATATGGCCAGAAGGGAAGCCTACGGCATTCTTGGTGGGAGTGTAAACTTGTTCATCCACTTTGGAAAGCAGTTTGGAGGTTCCTCAAAAGCCTCCACATAGAGCTCCCTATTATACAGCAATCCCACTTTTGGGCATTCTCCCAAATGATCACAAACCAGTCCATACTAAAACTACCACCACAACAATGTTTATTGTAGCATTATTTTCCATAGCTAAGATATGGAACCAACCCTGATGCTGCTCAGTAGAAGAATGGATCAAGAAAATGTTCTCTCTCTCTCTCTCTCTGTCTCTCTCTCTCTCACTCTGTGTGTGTGTGTGTGTGTGTGTGTGTGTGTGTGTGTGTGTGAATGTACACTTACACAACCACTTTGGAAAGCAGTCTGGTGAGTCCTCAGAAAGATAAATATTGACCTTCCTTATGGCCCACTCATACCACTTCTAGGCATCTATCCTGAATAACAGGTACCAATATTCAAGGACAAATGCACTTCCATGTTTATTGCAGCACTGTTCACAATAGCCAGGATATGAAAACAACCCATATGTCCCACCAGAGATGAATGGATCAAAAAACTGTGGTAACTATACACAACGGAATATTTTCCAGCCATTAGAAAGGACAAAATAATGGCATTAGTAGGGAAATCAATCAAGCTACAGGAAATCATGTTGAGTGAGTTAAGCCAAAAGCAAAGAGACAAATGGCACATGGTCTCCGTGATAAGCAGATGTTAAATCCAAAATGTAAGGTGATATGACAAAATTAACAACACTTAAGAAACCAAGAACTTCCACTCATCTGGTCGAATCACTACTAAATAACCCCATTCTGCCCGTCATATGTGCACACTGAAGGGAAACCAGGAGGACGACACAGAACTAGAGGGAATCAGGAAAAAACATACAACAGTGGGATCCATCAGCTGTGCTGGACATTGACCAAAATGAACTAAGCAACTCAATGTCACTGGAAGGAGGGAGGGAACAAGTGGGAAAGAGGGAACAGCTGATGCTACGCAATACAAAAGAAATATACATATTTCAAAACAAGAAAAGTTTACATATGGAAGAAATAACTCTATTGCAAAGCTCATAGAATTCATAAATGTTGTAGACCATAATAGACAATTTGCTCCATCGAAGTTAGAATGTGTTTGTGACTTAAACTAAGCATCACTATCCCACAATATTGTGAAATTTGGGAAATTTGTAACCACTTAATCACAATAAAAACATTTGAAAAAATGATGAAGGTGGAAAACTAAGTTGCTCTAAAAAACAAAAAAGGAAAATGTTCTGTGTGTATTTGTGTGTACACACACACGCACACACATATACTATATATATATATATATATATATATATATATATATATATATTAATTCTATGCCTCCATCAGAAAGAATGACATCGCTCAATTTGTTAGGAAATGGAAAGACTTGGAAAAAAATTATATTAACTGATGTAAGCCAAGTCCAAAGAAACATAGGTCCCATGGTATCCCTTATTTGCAATAACTAGTATATGTCTGGGATAAGCAGAAAAGTTGAAAGCCTATGTGTATATGACTAGATAAGTTGATGTTAAGCTAAATAACCCCCAAGATATAGACACAAGTGTTTTTTTTTTCTTTCTTGCTGTTGTTTCTCACATATTTATAATGTACGACGTGATTGTTTTTCTTTTTTATACGTTCCTCCCCAACAGTATTACCCTGTTTTCACTTTATTTGATGTTGGTGCACCTGCATCTTGAATGTACACTTCTCTAATTTGGGGAGGGAAAGGAAAAAAACAACATGCTTAAATAGGAATACTGTTTGACCCATTGTATAACAATAGATGCACAAGACATTATTTTGAAAAACGAACTTTACAATTTAGGCTAGGGACATTTGGTGGGGCTTTGGGGTATGAGGAGTGTACTTGTGGAGGTGTAAGGGAAGGAATGGTGGGGGAAAAACAAAGGAGGAGGTAACAATGCTTGATAGGAAATGTACTTATTACTTTGCTCATATAACTATAACCCCTCTGTACAGTATTTTTACAACAAAAATGTATAAAAATGTTTTGAGATGGAAGAGTTTATGAAGCCCATTTTACCCATATAATATCGTTAACAAAGAAATTAATGCAAAACACTGATATGAAGATATTTTGAAAAAGTGAGTGTGTGTGCATTCCTGCGTGTTGGCATGCTCAGAGTTTGAAATCAGGGCTTCAACATCTCGCTACGTCTTTCTCTCTAGATTGGTGAGTTATTATATGAGCTACATCTCCATTCCTGGCCCTTTGCTATTTCGTTAAAATTTTGAAAAATAATCTCATGAATTTATTTTGTCCTGTTGGCTTCCCAATATTATCCACAGATCTCAGGCTCCTTAGTAGGTATCCCGAGTAGTTAGGATTACAGGTGTGACAAACCAGTACCAGGCTTTCAGAATAATTTTAAAAGTAGAAAAAAATTTACTTCACAGAGGCCTGTTTTATCATACCCTAGTCTTAAAGCATTTTGGAGTGATTATATGTGAAATTTTTCATTCTTGAATTATCAAAATACAGTAAGTGATGATATTTAAAAGATTTAGTACTTTTTAAAAATGATACTGGAACTATGGGACAGAAGAAATTTGCCTCTCTTTGGACCATAATTTATAAGTTCAGCTCTGTGCATGATAACCCAATGTCACCAACACAGTCTGTGTTGAAGACAAAATGTAACAGAAAACAATTACCATGGGCAATAATTGCTATGCTATTATTTCTTGGACAGTATGAATATTGAATTGAGAGTATCAGTGAATGGAGAGAATTTATCTACCTTTTGTGTATTGCTGGAAGACTTTTGGAAAATTTGACTCATTTCCTTCCTCACTGTGTGTCTTGGGCCATGCACTTAGTGCCTTTAATTACAATTTTTCCCAACACTAAAATGGTAATAACATTAGCATTATAGCAAATGTTATCTTAAGAATTAAGGGTCCTTAGAATGATGAACTCTTTTCTCATTCTTGTAGAGGCATTATCAGATGAGAGGAACTGTATTTTTTTGTTTGCTTACATCCATTTATTCTTGAGTTTGAAATCTGAACTTCTTAAGACTGAAAGAAACCAAAATTAGACACGCAGGCTTTGGAAAGAGCAATCAATGTAAAATAAATAAAATATATATAGATATGTAAAAGGTCTAAATAAATTGTTATATAGTCTCAAGCATAAACAGAAAATGATTTAAGCAATATCATGTTATTGAAAATTGAAAAATGTTAGGAGTTGCTTAATTTTTTACTTTTTACTACCTTGAATTAATTATTTTTGTATAGAGAGATTAAAGATGAGATTAACAAGAAACTTGATTAAAAATGGACAAAAGTTGGAATAGACATGTTTTCCATAAACCCCTCTATATCACCAGTGGGTTTACACAGTTGTGATTAATACAACTTCTGTACTGGCTTAATGCTGTGAGAAGAAGTCATTAGAGAAATGTAATTAAAAATTACTATGATACTACTTTATAACTATTATAACTGTTATCAAAAAAAATCAAAGGAACCAGGTGTGGTGGTAAAAGTTTGTAAGTCCAAGCATTTAGGAGGTTGGATTTCGGTCTTAAGCCAGTCTAGGGTACTGAAGATAGTAAAATTTGCCCTTTATTCCCTTTTGAATAAAAGGTAATCATGTTGGTGAGAGTGTGAAGAAAAGGAAATTTTCTACTCTTGGACAAAATCCAGGTTAGTATTCTCCTTGTAGAAAGTAGTATGCAGTTTTCTAAAGAAATCATATTTGAAATATCATCTGACCCACCAATCATGTGATTATTTCTCTCTGGGTAACTCGTAAATATATCTGTAGTTCATTGTTATTCACATTATTCACAACAACAGCCAAGATGTAAATCGAAGTTCAGTGTTCAACGACACTAATAAAGCAACTGTGTTACATGCACAAATATCTTTTTCTGTTTCATCCTTAAAATAACAAGAGACTGCTCCCATTAGCCACAACTTACAATGACCTGTAAGATGTATTCGAAATGAAGAAAAATGTTATGTTCTGATCTTTGTAAACATACACACACACACACACACACACACACACACACACACACACACAAACCATCCTCAAACATGGACAGAATTTTTTTTTAAAGTAAAGCATTTAGTTCGGGCATTTAGTTCACAATGCATAAGATACTAGGTATACATTATGACCAGGTATAGAGTTGTAATGTACAACATGAGGATACAGGGGACAACATTGGACTTACATAGGAATGAAGCTAAGTAGGAGTTGTTCTTCCTAGTAGTGGTTACTCTTTTAGTTGTTCTTCCTTCAATAATGGATAAGATGAATGTAATTCTTTAAGTATACCTTCAATAATGGATAAGATGAATGTAATTCTTTAAGTATACCTGCCTATTTGCAGAAATAATAACAAAAAATATAGCAATAATGTTGCGCGCTCAACATAGAACAAAATGTCAAATTAAAATATGTGAGATTATCATTCATGTAAACTAATTATTACAAATAAAGGAAACCGTGGGACCTATGTGCCTTTAAGTCTGGCTTACTTCACTAATATGATTTTTTCCAAGATCTTCCATTTCCTTACAAATGAGGTGGTCACATTCTTTGTGATTGAAGCATAGTTTTCCATGTGTGTTTATCTGTGCATGTGTGTGTGTGTGTGTGTGTGTGAGAGAGAGAGAGAGAGAGAGAGAGAGAGAGAAAGAGAGTGTGTGTGTCATTTTTGGTAAATATTACTGTGATACACAGTAGTAGCTTTACTGTGGCCTTGTTTGTGATCACCTGGTTATATGCCCAGAAGTGGGATTACTGGGTAATAGGGGAGCATTATTGGGTACATCAAGGATAATCTTAGTAGATGAGCAGAATAGTTCAATAGCTATGTACATATGATTGTATAAGGTGATTCTAAGTGAAATGAACTCCAAGACATGTTCTTTGTTGTTGTTGTTCTTAATCTACTGTGATTTCTTTTTATGCTTTTGTGTTTTCCGCACCTAAGGTTTATCCCCTGTAGTCACTGTATTTGATTTTGATACCCTGGGTATTTTAAATATGTTGGTCTGAACTAGGGAAGGGAAAGAAAAAAGAAACAAAATGGTGAGACAAAGGACAAAGGGGGAACCTATGCAACAGTGGTAATCACAAGTCAATATGTTGTAAATAATCTTGGGGGGGGGCGTTGGGAGTGAAGAGAGGGAAAAATAGGGGAAAGGTTAACAAGTTAGAAAAGAAATAAATTAATTACCTTACCTATGTAACTATATCCCATCTGTACATTACCTTGACAATAAAATTTAAATAAAAAATAAAATAAAATATATGAGAGCAGCAATACAGGAGATGGGAGTGGGGGAAATACTGTAGCATCGTAGAGTAGAACAGCTGTGGAGAGCAGCAATTTGACTTTAATGTAGGAAGTAATAAACTAGCATACAGATTTTCAGCCTCATGTCGGTCATTAAAAAGGGAAAACAAAACGCACAATCAGCAAACCAATTGAGATAAAATAGAAAACTAAACAATTAAGATGAAGAGATGACTTGGACCAAGAATAACAAATGACACAATTAGGAAACAAATAACAAGCTGCTGGGCTGGGAAGGTGGCTCAGTGCTAGAATGCTTACCTTGTATGCCTGAGGCCCTTGGTTCGATTCCTCAGCACCACATAAGCAAAAAGAAAAAAGCTGGAAGTGGTGCTGGGTCTCAAGTTGTAGAGCGCTAGCCTTGAGCTGAAATGATGAGGTATAGCGCCCAGGCCCAGAGTTCAGGCCCCACGATCGGACCCAAAAAATAAAATAAAAAAAAAAAATAATAAGCTGCTAAGTTTAAAAATGATCACTTGTTTACATCACAATTTGTTAGAAGTATAATTCAAATCACAGTTTAATAGTATATCATTTTAATAATAGTTTACTTATTATTGATTTCTTAACATTGAATGTTTAATATATAATTTTAATTTCATCAGCTATAGAAAAGAAGAAAGTGAAAATAATTTTAATAATATATTTAATGAATTGTAAAATTGAGAAGCATTAGAATTTAAACAAATAACAAATCATTGCTTCATTTCTGTGAGTTAATGTAATAATTCAAAGTGTATTCTACACTTAGCAATCATCTTAACATCAAATAATAAATTATTACACATGACCCTTGGTATTATTTGGAAGGGTTCAGCACTGTGGCAAAATTCACACCACATAGTACACGAGGGTACGATCCCTCTCATATAGCTTAAATTGTGGAAATTTGATTTCTACATGCATGTTAAATTCTTGTCTTGGTGACATTTATAAAATTATTTACAATTATATACACGAGGACTATTTCAGATGATAATTAAAAGTGATATTCATTAATTAAATTTTTATTATTTCATACCAAATAAATATTTACAGAGAGACTGAATTTTTCTGTAGATGATGGTTTATGTGTGCCAGATTATACGTATTAAAGCTTATTTTATATTCCTGACATTGTTTCTAGAGTTGAATTTATTTGTCCACTACGGGTTAAGTGTATTATATTGGATATATGAAAGTAAACTGAATGTTTATTCCATTAATCCCTTGTCTAATCCCAATATAAATTATCCATGTGTTTGAAGTAATGAAAATAACAACAGATAAAAGCAAGATAAATCAGTCTGTAGTAGACAAGTATTTACCCCGTATTTACAGAATATTCTTGGGAATATGTGCTCCAGGCTGGCCACAACTGAAGAATATTATGGTTTGAACTATCATAAGAGACGGAAGGAAGGGGAACCTTCCTTCCAAAAGTCTGATCCCAGGAATGTGATCTGCTTTATGGTGCCTACTTAGAAATGAATATTTTTCACAGTCAACTTTGAAAAGCCATCTTGATAGACGACTTCTGTAAGTGGTTACAAAGCATTATTGATGGCTTTGCAAGGATGCCTGATTGCCTCATTTTGAAACAATTAACAGGAATTTAGTCAGTTGTTCTTTGTATCCTAAGGAGTATAACTCATTGACTCTAGACCAGGGGATCACAGGGGCCCAGAGAAACTACTACCTTGAATAGTAATCCTAGATATCTAAAACAAAACATACACACACACACACACACACACACACACACACACACACACACACACACACACACTCCAGTAAGCACAGCCAGGCAGGGTTGCTATCACAGCCTACAAGAAGTCAGGCAAAAAACAGAAGCTGAGAATCATTTAGCTGATAACTAATATCTTTTTTATGAGGCAGACTCAAATGAGACTCCAGAGAGAGGATCAGAAAGACTGATCAGACTAAAATTGGTCACACAAAGATTGGAAAGTAGAATTCCTTGTAGTACAAATAAATCATAGAAAGCTTGTGCATGTAAGAACATGACAGAAGACCAAATTCCAGAAATGCACATTTTCTTAGAAGTCAGCTTAATCAATTTTCAGTGCAAATCTTTGAATTCTTAAATATTTGACCACATGTGGGAGAAGGTTGAAAATAAAGAAAATTTTATCACTCTATTAGGAAGTCCAATATCACATTAGGGAATAATCAAGCACAGATTTGTAATAAAAAGAGAAAACAATTATTCCAAGTGCGTGTTTCATTTCTTCTGATGTAAAAGTTCTTAAATTAGGTGCTAACAATTACCATACAATTGATCCAGTCCCCCAGCTGAGTTGATATTGACTGCAGTATTCCCACATGAAGGAAAAGAGAAAATTTACAAATGTCTGATGAAATGAGGTGAAGGTGAAGTGTTCTAATAGTAATATCTGAGGTTTAGACACAGGTGAAGAGGTGGATTTTCATTTCTAAAAATCCCCCATTTTTACCTGGTGCCAGTAGCTCACAGCTGTAATCCTAGCTACTCAGGAAGCTGAGATCTGAGGACTACAGTTCAAAACCAGCCTGGGCAGGATAGACCCTGAGACTCTTATTTCCATTTAACCATCAGAAAACCAGAAGTGGCACTGTCACTCAAGTGGTAGAACACTCACCTTGAGTTGAAGAGTTCAGGGACAGTGTCCAAGTCCAGACATCAAGCCCCTCGAACAACAACAACAACAAAATCTCCCTTTCATGGACTACCTACATCTCTTCTTAACATTCAACAAAGGAGCCATTTTATCACCCACTAACATTTAAGTCCTAATCTAGCTACTGCAAATAGATTGATTTGGTATCTTATATAAAACGGTTCATATTTACGGAAACAAATACCAGCAGTGGTAACATTTTTCCAGTCCTTGAACTCTGGGCCTGAGCCCTGAATACGGTTATGCTGGTAGCTTTCATGTGAGCTTGTTTGTTATTTATTGGATTACTGCCCATGAGGGGAATTACTGAGTCTTAAGGGAGATCCATATTTGCTCTTTTCAGGAAACTCCGTACTGCCTTCCACAGTGGTTGAACATGTTTAATTTCCCACCAACAGTGTAATAGAGTTCCCAATTGGCTACATCCATGCCAGAATTTGCTATAGTTAATTTTCTTAGTAATGGCCATTCTAATGGACGAGGTAGAATCTGTCTTGTTTACTTATAGATTTGTAAGCATCTTCTAGCTATCATAAATGAATGAATCCATGAAACCTATATTGCTCTGAGTCTGCATTACTTTGTCTTTTCTCTTAATATAATTTTCCCAAACCTTTCATTTTCCTTACTACTGGTGAAAAGTCATCTTTCTGATGGGTGAATATAATTCCATTGTGTGTGTGTGTGTGTGTGTGTGTGTGTGAGCGTTTGTGTTGGTAAGATGACTATAGGCCCATGTATTCATTTCTAAGCATTCTGTTTCATCTGTAATTTTGTAATTCCATATTATAGTTGCATTGCTTCTCTTCTACTTTGAAGAATATTGTTGGGATTTTGATGAGTATTGCATTGCCAATTGTTTAGAGGAAGTATTGCAGTTTTCAAAATGTTAATTCTTCCAACCAGGAACATTGAAATACTTTCTATTTCTTTGAATCTCCTTCAATTTCCCTGTTTATATTTTTAAAGTTTTCACATATAGGGCCTTCACAATTTTAGGTAAATTAATTAATTCCTAGTTTTGTTGTTGTTGTTTTGTTTAGATTTGATTTGATTTTGAGGCTAGTACATATGAGGTTGTTTTTTGGATTTCAGCGTGGATCTTCCCATTGTTGGTAACAGAAAAACTACTGATTCTTGTGGTTTTTATACCCTGCTACATTGCTGAAGGTTAGCATCACCTTTACTAACTAGAGGGAGGAATCCACAGGGTCCTTTAAATACAGGATCATTTCAATTGTAAAATGGGATAGTTTTACTCCTTCCCTATTTGGATCTGCTTTATGTTTTTCTCTTGTCTATTGCTCTTGCAAGAAAGTCCACTACCATATTGACGAGTAGTAGAGAGTGGACATCCTTTTCTCATTCCTCATGTTAATGTCTTCATGCTTCCACCCTTAGGTAAATGCTAATTATCTGTGTCATATACATACTCAGTTTAATATTGAGGAATGTTCCATGCATTCCTAGGTTCCCAGACCTTTTAATCATAAAGGGGTATTGGAGCTTGTTAAAAGCTATTTCTCCATCCCTATTGACGATCATGTGTTTCTTGTCCCTGCTTTTGCAGATGGTTTGTATTATGTTTACTGACAAGAATATTGACTCAAATCATATCCAAGATGATTCCTATTTGATCATAACATATGATTTTTTTGTTAGTTGCTGAAATTGGTTAGTGAGAATTTTATTAAGAAGTTCTGGGGGAGTTCCGGGAAGATGGCGGAGGAGAAGCTGGAATCTGAACAAGCTCTCGCATAGAAAGCAGTTTTAGAGTTCCAGTGAACAGTCCTAAGCCAGAGAATCACACCAAGTGTGCCATCACAGGACAGAGAGTTAGACAAGAGAGGGGAAGCCAAGACAAGGAGACACATCTGACCGCCTGCCAGCAGCCGCGGCGGCGGCGGCGGCAGGGTCGCAGCGGCTACCGCAGCCGCGGCCATACCTGAGCGCTCACACAGAGAGTCCGGGACGAAGGAGCCAGACGCAGAGGGCGAGAGGATTCTACTCAACACCAGCAAGAACCGACAAGGAGCGGACAACTTCATCCTGCACTTTGCAGACCAGAGACGACCCAGGATCCAAGACTCGGCGTGAGTAGCCCCACTTCCTCACTCCTTCTCAGGGAGCAGAGAAGGGAAGGCCACCCCTCCCCCCCCAGCACCGGTGATCTCCATCTTGGATACCGACAAAGCTCAGAGGAGCTGCTAGCTCCAACTCAGGCCTTGGAATAAAACGAGTCATTTAACAGGTCACAAGAACTTAACGGCGAAGTGACCTGCCAGACTCAGCTCCATCCAGGGAAAAGTCACCCAGCTCAGGCACCAGCCATTGGAGTGGCTTTCCTCACTGGGTAACCAGAGCCAGAGGCTGCCCCTCCCTCTAGCAGCCTCCACAATCAATTGAAAAACAGAAACCCTGAGAATGGCTCCAGGGTGGGCTCTGTGAATTTTTCACAAAATAGCCCCAGGGAAAAGCTACTGTTTGTTGAAAGGCCTCAACTCTACCAGAACCTAGCCTCATCACCCCTCTTTTGTGATTCTCAAAGCAGATCACCCTCCCATTAAACTAACCTGGGAGGGGGATCTCAAAATCTTGGGTAAAGCAGAGCATTTTTCTGCCTGTTCGAACAAACTGACTTAAGAAACCAATCAAGCCACAGGACCTCAAGCTGACCAGAGACTCCAACAAGAGGCTGGTAACAGACAAAAGGGAGATACAGGATTCTTCCCAAACCTCCCAAAAAAAAAAATCAAAAAAAAAAAAATCAAAGAACTTTTTTTTTCTTCTTTTCTTTTTTCTTTTTTTTTTTTTTTTTTTTTTGGTACCTTATATATATAAAAATTTTTTTTCCTTTTCTAAAACTTTTATTAATCTTTAATTTTTGCCTTTTTTGAAAAAATAATTGTTTTCCAGTAACTTTTTTTTCCTCTTATAATTTTTATTTTAGGAATAGGTGAATGTACGTTTTCCTTTCTTTTCTTGTCTTCTCTCTTTTTATTTCTTTCTTTCTTAATTATCTTTTTGTTTTTTGTCTAGCTCTACTGAACTTCTGATCTTTTTTTTTCTCCCTTTCTTATCCTTTTCACCTTTTCCTTTCTTTTGTTCTTCTGTATGTGCCTTAACTCTTGTCCTGCACATCCTGATAAACCCATAGTTAACTAGTAGACCCTATCCCCCATTGTGTACACACTTAATCCACAAATTTATTACTCAATCCAAAACCTCTGAGACTTAAATTCCTTAATAGCAGTACTACCTCTTTATACCTATATAATATTTTAAGCATTTTTTAAGTTTTTCACATCTCCTCTATCTCCCTCCTGTTTTCTCATTATATTCACATTCCTCTCTAAATAGATGGTCTTTCAATCTCCATAACTATATTAATTTTTACGTTTCTAATTTTTTTTCTGGTCTCTTTTCATTTCCCTTTACCTTTCTTCTTTTTCTCTCCCTCTCTACTTGCATCCTACCCAACCTATTTCCTGCATTGAGATTAGGACATAGTTAACTCTCCCTGTGCCTCCCCACACCAATCTATTCCTAATTTTTACCCACATCTCTCCCTAACCCTAAAAATTTCTGGTTTCCCAAATTCTTCTCTGCGGTTCGAAGCCCATTAACATATAGTTGTTTGATGTTGAATAGATGTATCTGTTGAACTAGATTGTATCTGTAGACTATTGACTGTATAAATGCAAACGTTGGTTGATGGTTGCCTTAAGATAGTGTTCTAGCACAAAACTGGTGCTATTTTCATCTCAAATGGGCAGAGTAAGCAGAAAAACCACAAGAAAAATGGCAAATCCAGGTATCTCAATTCCCAATCTTGATAATCAGGGGTCAGATCAGATAATGAACAATCCAGAGGAGAGTTCCCAAATAGCTCTACAAACACTGGTGGCAAATATGATAAATGAGAAGTTTGACAACTTACAAAGGACTCTGTATGAGCGTGATAGGGAGAGAGAGGAGGCATCCCAAAAGTTTATGCAGGAATATAATAAGCGTGAGGAAGCTACTCAAAAAATGATACAGGATATGCGTGAACAACTTGAGAATACTCAAAGAGAAAGGGAGGAATGGCGTGAGCAGGCTGAGAACACTCAAAGAGAACTGCAGGAATCCCAGGAACGGGAGGAAAGAGAACTGCAGGAATCCCACAAACGGGAGGAAGCTAATCAAAGAGTAATTCAGGAATTGAGAGACCAGGTAGAGAACACACAAAGATCAGTAAAGGCATTCATGGAATCCATTAACAAAGAGCTGAAGGAAGTCAGGGAGACCACAAAGGGAATGCTGAATGGAACCCAACAGAAGGAATGGGAGTCCAAAGAAATCATAACCAATCAACTAAGTGATTTGAGAACAAACACTGAACACCAAATTAAGGAAGTAAAGAAATTCATACAAGACCTAAAACAGAGCTTCAACAAAGAACTTGAAGCCATCAAAGCTGACCAATTAGAAGGAAAAGAGATAAAAAACAAAGTAGAGAGTCTTGACAGTAGGTTAGACCATGCAGAAGATCGAATCTCAGGGATTGAAGACAGCCTAGATATTATAGAGAAAGAACATACAACCATCCAAGACAAGTCCAAGAAGTATGATAGATCTATTCAACACCTAGAAGACACCATCAGAAGGCCTAATCTAAGGATAATGGGTGTAGAGGAGCACCTAGAAACAGAAGTTAATGGTCTAGGAAATTTGTTTAACAGGATCCTAGCAGAGAACTTCCCAAACATACAAAAAGATAGGCCTATTCAGATACAAGAAGCTTTTAGAACCCCAAATAGACCAGACCAGAATAGGACATCCCACCGTCACATTATAATCCACACAGGATCAACTCAGACCAAGGAAAAGATCCTTAAAGCTGTCAAGGAGAAAAGGTTAATCACCTATAAAGGGAAACCAATTAGAATCACCTCAGATTTCTCAGCAGAGACAATCAAAGCAAGAAGAGCCTGGAATGATGTATGCCATGCCCTAAAAACAAACAACTATCAACCAAGAATACTGTACCCAGCTAAACTCTCCTTCATAACTGAAGGCCAAATAAAAACCTTCCATAGCAAAGAAAAATTGAAACAACACATCTCCACCAAACCAGCCCTACAAAAGATTCTTAAAGATGTCCTACACATAGAAAACCAACAAGACCGCAACAAAGGCCAAGAAACTGCACCCAAACTGAGAATCCAAGAACCATAGGAAGAACCTAGTTTTCGCAGCCCCCAAGAAGGGGAATAACATGGCAGGAACTCCCAAATACCTCTCAGTCCTATCTCTTAATGTTAACGGACTGAACTCTCCAATTAAGCGACATAGACTGTCTAGTTGGATTAAAAAACAAGACCCTTCTATCTGCTGCCTGCAGGAGTCACATCTTGCCCGTAAAAACAAACACATTTTCAATGTTAAAGGCTGGAACAAAATCTACCAAGCAAACGGCCCCCATAAACAGGCGGGAGTTGCAATCTTAATATCAGATAAAATAGACTTCAAATTAAAATTCGTGAGAAGAGATAAAGAAGGTCGCTACATACTAATTAAAGGATCTCTCCTTCAGGAGGATATTACAATTCTAAATATCTATTCGCCAAACAATGGAGCACCCAAATTTATCAAAGAAACACTACTTTCCCTCAAATCCCATATAGATCCAAAGACATTAATTGTTGGGGATTTTAACACACCACTCTCCCCACTAGATAGATCAACTTGGCAAAAACTCAACAGAGAAACCGCAGATCTAAACAGCTGCATAGATCAACTAGACTTAACAGACATCTACCGAACATTTCACCCAGCAGCATCAGAATACACGTTTTTCTCAGCAGCACATGGAACGTTTTCTAAAATAGACCACATTTTAGGCCACAAAGCAAACTTGTCTAAATTCAGAAACATTGAAGTTATACCTTGCATTCTCTCTGACCACAAGGGAATAAAATTAGAACTCAACACCAAAAGCCACCAAAGAAAGTCCAGTATCACATGGAGGCTGAACAACACACTGCTGAATCAAGAGTGGGTCATGGAAGAGATTAGAAAGGAAATTCAAATGTTCATGCTATTCAACAAAAATGAACACACAAATTACCAGCTCCTCTGGGACACAGCAAAGGCAGTACTCAGAGGCAAGTTTATAGCTCTGAGCTCCCATATCAACAAATTGGAGAAATCTGAAACTAGCAATTTAATGACACATCTAAACCTCCTTGAAAAAGAGCAGCAAGATAAACCCCAATCCAGTAGACGGAAAGAAATAATCAAAATTAAATCAGAATTAAATGAATTAGAATCCAAAAAAACTATAGAAAGAATCAACAAAACAAAGAGTTGGTTCTTCGAAAAACTTAACAAAATTGACAGACCCTTAGCAAATCTTATCAGAAAAAGAAGAGAACACACCCAAATTAATAAACTCAGAGATGAAAATGGAAACATCACCACGGAAACAACCAAGATTCAGAACAGTATAAGGGAATACTTCTCAAAACTTTATGCTAATAAGTTTGAGAACTTGACAGAAATGGACCTTTTCCTAGCAAATATTGACATGCCAAAACTAAACCAAGATGAGTTAAACCAGCTTAACAGGCCCATATCAAGCATTGAAATAGAAACAGCAATAAGAGACCTCCCAGCTAAGAAAAGTCCAGGACCAGATGGTTTTACAGCGGAATTTTACAAGGCCTTCAAAGCAGAGCTCACACCAATACTCCTCCAACTCTTCAATGAAATTGAAAGAGAAAGCTCACTACCGAACACATTCTATGAAGCCATCATAACCCTCATCCCAAAACCAGGCAGGGACTCATCAAAGAAAGAGAACTATAGACCCATTTCTTTGATGAACATTGATGCAAAACTTCTCAACAAAATTTTGGCCAATCGACTTCAACAATTCATCCAAAAAATCATACACCACGATCAAACAGGATTCATTTCAGGGATGCAAAGCTGGTTCAATATACGCAAATCAATTAATATTATTCATCACATCAACAGGAGCAAGAATAAGAACCACATGGTTATCTCAATAGAGGCAGAAAAAGCATTCGACAAGATCCAACACCCCTTTATGATGAAGGTTTTGGAAAAATTAGGAATCCATGGAACATTCCTCAATACGATAAAGGCTGTATATGACAAACCTACAGCCAGCATTATAATCAATGGTGAAAAACTAAAGCCATTTCCTCTTAACTCAGGAACAAGACAAGGATGCCCACTCTCTCCACTTCTCTTCAATCTAGTATTAGAATGCCTACCTACAGCAATAAGACAAGATGCAGACATAAAGGGGATCCAAATAGGGAAAGAAGAAATAAAACTCTCCCTCTTTGCAGATGACATGATCTTGTATTTAAAGAATCCCATAGACTCCACTCCCAAATTACTCAAGCTGATTCAAAACTTCGGCAAAGTAGCAGGTTATAAAATTAACCCCCAAAAATCAATGGCTTTTCTGTATGCCAACAATGAGAAAAGTGTGGCTGAAATTAGGAAAGCAACTCCATTTGTAATAGCCCCACAAAAAATAAAATACCTAGGAATTAACTTAACTAAAGAAGTGAAGGACCTCTATGATGAAAACTTTAAAATCTTGAAAAAGGAAATCAACACAGAACTTAAAAAATGGCAAAACCTCCCATGCTCCTGGATTGGAAAGATTAACATCGTGAAAATGGCAATACTTCCCAAGGCTATCTACAAATTCAACGCAATACCTATCAAAATTCCACCCTCATTCTTCAAGGAAATAGAAGAGGCAATCCAAAAATTCATATGGAACAATAAAAGACCCCGAATAGCAAAAACGCTCCTGAATGGAAAGAACACTGCTGGAGGAATATCAATACCAAACTTCAAACTCTACTATAAAGCCATAGTAATCAAAACAGCTTGGTATTGGCATAAGAACAGACCTCAGGACCAATGGAATAGAATTGAAAACCCAGAAATGAACCCACAGACCTATAGCCATCTAATCTTCGATAAGGGAGCTAAAACAATAGAATGGAAGAAAGACAACCTCTTCAGTAAATGGTGCTGGCAAAATTGGTTAACTACATGTAGAAAACTTAAGCTAGATCCTTATATATCACCCTGCACCAGAATCAACTCCAAATGGATCAAAGACCTTGAACTCAAAGCAGACACTCTGAAAACATTACAGGATGGAATAGGAGAAACCCTAGGTCTCCTTGGCTCAGGCCGAAATTTTCTGAATAGAGACCTGGAAACACAACAAATCAAAGAAAGGTTGGACAAATGGGATTGCATAAAGTTGCAGAGCTTCTGCAGGGCAAATGACATAGCTAGCAAGATCAATAGAAAGCCCACGGATTGGGAGAAGATCTTTACTAGCCATACAACGGACAAGGGTCTCATATCTAAAATATACTTGGAACTCAAAAAATTAAACCACCCAACAACAAATCCTCAAAGAAACAACTGCCCAATAAATAAGTGGGCGAAAGGCTTAAAGAGAAACTTCTCTGAAGAAGAAAGAAGGATGGCCAATAGACACATGAAGAAATGTTCAACATCCCTAGCCATAAAAGAAATGCAAATCAAAACAACATTGAGATATCACCTCACTCCAGTGAGAACGGCAAAAATCAAGAACTCTAACAACAACAGATGCTGGAGGGGATGTGGACAGAAAGGAACCTTAATTCATTGTTGGTGGGAATGTAAACTTGTTCAACCACTTTGGAAAGCAGTATGGAGGTTCCTCAAAAGACTCCACATAGAGCTCCCCTATGACCCAGCAATCCCACTTTTGGGCATTTACCCTAATGTTTACAAACAAGACCACACTAAAGCTACCAGCACAACTATGTTTATTGCAGCATTATTTACCATAGCTAAGATATGGAACCAACCCAGATGCCCCTCAGTAGATGAATGGATCAAGAAAATGTGGTATATATACACAATGGAATTCTATGCCTCCATCAGAAAGAATGACATTGCCCCATTTGTTAGGAAATGGAAAAACTTGGAAAAAATTATATTAAGTGAAGTAAGCCAGGCCCAAAGAAACGTAGGTCCCATGGTTTCCCTTATTTGTAATATCTAGTATATGTATGAGTCAAGCGGAAAAGGTCAGATAATGTGATGTCAGGAAAATGAACCCTTAGATGTGTATTTTAATGTTTTTTTCTTTCATGCATGTGTTTCTAACACATTTATAAGATTATCTCTTTGTTGCTTTGTATGTCCCTCCCCCACAGTATAACCCTTGCTTTCACTATATTTGATGTCAGTATAACTTGTGGAGGAGATGGGGAAAAACCAGTTGTTTAAGGATACAGGTGGACCTGTTGCAACAATGAGAAGTACAAGTTGTCATGTCCAAAACGAACTTTACAATGTTGGTGGGGGGGGGGGGCTGGGGGGAGGGAGGAAGGAGAAGGATTGGGATTAGGGGGGGAGGGGGGAGGCTGGGAAGGGATGTGAAGGATAAACAAAGGAGGAGGCTGCAATGCTTGGTAAGAAATGTACACATTATCCTGCCCATGTAACTGTAACTCCTCTGAACAGTATGTTCACAAATAAAATAAAATTAAATTAAAAAAAAAAAAAAAAAAAAAGAACAGATTGACATGCAAATGGCAGTATGCTAATAAATTTATGTCTTTATAGAGTGCCAGAGATGTCTATATATTATTCGGTTACATAGAATATATTCCTACCAATTCCTGGGTATTTATTATGCGTCCATGTTATTAATGTTATTGTTTTCATCTTTAAAATATTAATGAAAGCACTCAGTGTCCTGAAATTATTGTGTTCCTGTAAGTAATAATATTCTTTTAATGCTTCATAAATATTAAATAAAATCAACCAGCCTTCTGAAATGATGCTGTTTAATTTTATAGGATCATGATTCACGATCAACTCATTCAACTGTGACATTGACAAAATTCTAGTGTTATTCCTTTGGATGGGAACCAGTTTCTCATTACCTCCTGCCATTGGTTGGTGTCAGGACGGGGATTCGAAATGAGGGTCTATGTTGCCACGTGGGCTTATGGCTTCCCTGATAGTCTGCCAGCCTTCAGCAATGCAACATGAAGTAACCTTTGCAACAGTGTCATTCAGACCCAGAAGGGTCACTGTGCAAAGGAAAAAAACATAAAAGGCCACATTTTTCTGTGCATTGTTTTCCCTACAACACCTGGGGCTCTAGGACCCCAGCAGCACCTGTGTGTCCAGTAGCTGCACCCCATCCTAGGGTTATCAAAGCTAAGGCGGACTTGCTACGACCTGAGTTCAGGCCCCATGCTGAGAAAGATATTAGCTCCCTGGCTTGCAATTCATACAGTTTATACTTACAGGCTTTGAATTTGAACTCAGGATCTGGGTAAATCTGCAGCAATGTGGATAAAGGGGAAGATCACCTTACATGAAGATAAACAAGTCAGGCCTATTCACTAGTCCTGAATTCAAGACCCAGCCCTGGAAAACATACTATTTATATGTATTGTAAAGATAGGATTTATACTTACCTATAGATGTTCAGTCCATACATGTTTTCTGTGGTTGTTCCTTGTATCTTTTGTTTTATTCATTTATTTACCATTGAGTTTACTATGATGAAACACATTCTGTTTAATACATTGATGAAAAACTATCACAGAACATCTAGATTTGGAGAAATGTTCTCCATTATGCCTGACCCCCAGAATTCTCAGAGAAAAGGAAAACAAGTTTCACACTCTCCTTCTTATTCCATAATCCACTTGTTGGTAGTGCTGGGATCTGAATTCAGGGCAGAGCAAAACAAATTGGCCAATCAGTCAAGGTGATCATACGAACCTGTGAGCAACTAAGGAGTATGGCCATTCCCAGAATCTGACATTGATCCCCAGGGTGGGCCACTATAGTCATAAGTTCATAATTTAAACATAGGATCTATATTGACATACATGTTTGGACAGCATCTTGTGTTCAGTGCAATTATTCTCCTTATTTTGTCTCTAATTCATGGAGGTATTGTGTATTATAATAAATATGGTGACAGGTATAACTGTGCTGACATGGATGATAACCTGTTCTGATAGTTACAGGGTAGTCTATCGTATTCTCCATCGTATTTGAGACACAGGACTTTCAAAGGAGAGGATAAAAGGCACAACGACTGGCTTCTGACATCAGGATGAATCTTTTGTCAGTGCTGGGATTTTAGCTCAGGTCTGGGTAACTCTGTTGCACTGTGGGAGAAGGGGAAGCTCACCATCTTTGAAGAGTAGAATGTCAGGTCTGGTGCAAGGCCTGATTTGAAGCCCCAGGACTGGACAAAATAGCAAGCTCACCTTTTTAAAACATAGGATTTCTCTTTAACTACAGGTGTGGTATGCATCTTGCATTCAGTGTAGTTATTCTTTTTATTTTGTGTCTTTTTCAAGGTTGTATTGTGTATTTTATTGCGTATGGGGTGACAGATATAATTGCGCTGACATGGATGACAACCTATTCCCATGGCTGAGTTGCCTATATAGCATTCTCCATCCTCAATGAGACCCAGGACATTCACAGGACAGGAAAACCTGTGCCACCATAGGCTTCTCACATCAGTATGCATCTTTTGGTAGTGCAGGAATTTGAACTCAAAGCCTAGCAGGCCCAATTGGTGAATGTGTCATGGTGAGCACACCAGGCTTTCAGCCACTAAGGAACTAGGCCATTCCTGGGACCTGAGATGGAGCCCTTGTGGAGGCCAATATAGTCATAAATTCATAATTAAATAGAGGATATATATTTCCAAACATGGGTGGGCGGCATCTTGCATTTGGTGCAGTCATTCTCTTTGTTTTGTGTCTTATTCATTGATGTATTGTGTATTTCCTTGAGTATAGGATGACAAATATAACTATGGTGAACTGGATGACAACCTATTCCCATGAGTATAGAGTTGCATATACATTCTCCTTCCTAGCTGAGCCCCAGAACTTGCACAGTACAGGAAAACAGGTGCAACAACTGGCTTCTCACATCAGGTGAATTTTTGGCAGTGCTGGGATTCGAACTTTGGGCCTAGGACGCCCAACTGCCTAATGGGTCCATGTGATCACACCAGACTGTGAGGCACTAAGGAGCTGGACCATTCCCAGGAACTGAGATCGAGCCCCAGGGAGGCCAAAACAGTCCCCAATGATCATTGAAACATGGGATGTATATTCACATCCGTGTGTGGACTGCATTGAGTGTAGTTATTCTCTTTATTTTGTATGTTATTCATGGGTGTATTGTGTATTTTCCTGAGTATATGATGACAGGAATAACTGGGCTGACATGGATAACAACTTATTCCTATGGCGACAGGGTGGCCCATGCATTCTCCGACCTAGCTGAGATCCAGGACTTGCACAGGACAGAAAACAGGTGCAACGATTGACTTCTGACATCAAGATGAATTTTTTGGCAGGGTGGGGAATCTGAACTCTGGACCTAGCAGGACCAAGTGGTGAATGGGGTCATATGAGCACACCAGCCTTTGAGCCACGAAGGAGCTAGGCCGTTCCAAGGACCTGCGATTGAGCCTCCGCCCCCGAGGGGACAGCGGGGAGCACAACAGTCATCCATTCATAAGGTGAAAGTAATATGGAAATAAGTACACATTAATATAGAGTAGGAGAGATGGTAACCTGTGGTGGAATCCAATCTGTGTGACTACCGATTCTTGGATCTTTCCTGATGCCTCCATTTCATACTGTGATGATTATTGTCATGCTTCATCAACTGTTCTTTACAAACAATCGATACCCCATGAGTCGTGCCTATCATTTCCTACTTGCATCATGCACAAACTACTCATTCAAGGATGAGATCAACCACATTCCATGACTCATCCCAGGTCCAGAAATGAGTATCTCAGGATCTGCTGCCATTTCTTCTGCATAGAGGAGCTGAATTCAAGCCTCAGGCCTGAAAAAGATAATCCATATATATATATATATATATATATATATATATATATATATATATATATATATATATATATATATAGGTCCACTCTTGGGCCTGAACTCTGGGCCTGGGCGCTGTCCCTCAGCTCTTCACCTCAAGGCTAGCGCTGTACCACTTGAGCCACGGTGCCACTGCCGGCTTTTTTTCTGCTTATGTGGTGCTGAGGAATCGAGCCCAGGGTCTCATGCATGCAAGGCAGGCGCTTTACCATTGAGCCACCTTCTGAGCCCTCCTTATATATATTTTAAAGATAGGATTTATACTTCCATACACATGTTCAGTCTATATTGTGTTTGGTGTGGTTATTTATTTTATTTCTGGTTGCATTCATTTATTTAGAATTTATTTTATTGACTCTGATGACATCTATACCATTTATTACATTGTTTACATCCTGTCACATAACATCCCAGATGTAAGATGTGTTCTCCATCATGCCTGGCAGTGCCAAGATCTGAACTTAGTGCCTAGCAGGCCCAATTCATGATTGGGTGAGTTTGAGCATGGCAGCCTCTAGCCAATGAAGATGTCAGGTGGTCCCCAGACTCTGAGATCGACCCCCAGGTTTGTCCAAAACAGTGATACATGGATAGGCAGACAGAGGTATACAAATATATATATATATATGTATATATATACATATATATATATATATATATATATATATATAGGTAAAGGGTTCCATAGTCGTCTATGATAGAATGACACCTACTATGTTCCTACCAACTCTTAGGCATTTATTATAACCCAATTGAAGAAATATTATTCTTTTCATGCTTAATAAACTATTAATTAAGCTCAATCAGCATTCTAGGATTATTGCATCCAATTTTAGCGTAGACCGATGTATAAAATACTCTTTCAATCAGTATTCCTATGCTTAGGAATGAGTCTCTTGTATTCTCCTGAGATTGATGTCAGGAATGCGATTTGAACCCAGGGCCTATGTTGACAGGTTGGACTATGGCTTCACTGATAGCCCACCAGCCACCAGCAATGGCAGCTCAAGTCCATATTGCAGCTTTGTCATTCAGACACAGGATGGTCACTGTCCAAAGAAAAAAATCGTAAAACCCAGCTCTCTGCAGGTCACCACTTTTTGTGCTTTCCAATGATTTTTTCTTCCTGAAAGCCCTCTGGGCCCAGGATCCGAGGATGGGCTATGGGACCAGAGACTGCACACCAGCAAAGGGAGATCCAAGCTGAAGTAGAATTTCCATGACCTGTGTTCAAACCCCATGCTTGGTCAAAAAAAAAAAAAAAACCAATATATATATGAAATAATTATTTAACTAAATTAGAAAAATAAAGCTCTCTGGTTTGGAATTTCTGCCAGTTTTCTTTTCTAGCCTGGGATTTGAACTCAGGGTCTTGGTAAATCTGTAGCAATGTGAGCGAAGAGTTGCCATTACTTGAGTTCAAACCCCGTGCCAACCAAAAATGAAAAACTGAGTCACTGACCTCGGCAGGGGGAGGTAGTTGTGGAGATGGGAGGGAAGGGATGGTAGGGGAAAAACACAGGAGTACTAAACAATGCTCAATAAGAAATGTACTCATTACCTTGCTCCTGGAACTGTAACCCCTCTGTAGAACATTTTTACAATAAAAAATATACAAAAAAAGAGAAACAATGTAGTTCTCAGAGAAGCACTTTGGAGGTAAGGGAAGGACGTTTGAATAGATGTACAAAACTCTAAACTGCTTTTTTTAATGTCCAGTATGGGACTGAATAAACATAACTGCTTCCATCAAAAAAATTAAGTTACTCTCTTGGAACTGGGGCTAGTATTTCTGCCATTGCTAGTTTTTGAACTTACCGTCCAGGTAACTCTTTTGCAACATGGGTGAATGCGAAGCTCATTGTCCTTGAGGAAAAGAAATTCAGGATAGTGTTCCCAGGGCCTGAATGAAGGCCCTGCAATGGAAGAAATAATTCTATACATGTGTAATATATGATATATACATATATATGCATGTTAATTTCATATTATGAATTTTATTATTGATTTTGTATTGTATTTTTCTTTGATTCATTTATTCATTATGGTATTTAGTATTATTATACACATAATATTATATTTTGCACATCTATTATAAAATTATACAGAATAATTTAGAGCATTGACCCATTTTAATTAACATTTTATTAACGGTTGAAACATGATACATAATTGAATGGAAGCATTTGTCCCAGTCTTCACATATTTAGAGTCCCTCCTATGTATGAGCTTTGAGTTCAAGCCCAAGTCTGGCAAAAAAAATTGAGCCTGGTGAGATATATTATTCTGGAACTCAGAGGAGGGCCGAAGTTATAGTAAGAGGTAGGATAGAGACGAGGTGCTGGAGGCTCACCCCTGTAGTCTACTCAGGAGGATGAGATCTAAAGATTCCAACTGCAAGCAGGAAAGTCAATATGAGACACTTTTCTCCAGTTAAACACCCCATAAGCCAGAAGTAGAGCTGTGGTTCAAGTAGAAGAGTGCTAGCACGGAGCACAAAACCTCAGGGATAGGATAGCATCCAGGCCCTGAATTCAAACCCCAGGACTGGCACACACACACACACACACACACACACACACACACACACACACACACAAACACAGAAACACACACACACACACACAAACACACACACACACAAACACACACACACCAATATAGACCATTTGCCAGACAGCCTGCACAAGTTCCATCTCTAGCAACTCAATATGAAAAAAAAGATGGAGAAGGGAAGGAAAGATTTGCTCCAGGAAGTGATATAGCCAGTGCCAAAATTCCACAGTAGTTCTAATATGTGGGTACAAGACAGAGAGCCTCAGGCAGAAGGTATAGCATGGGCAAAGGTCCTGAGATGTGCTGTAGATCAGGTGGTGTGAGTGGTATGAAGGTTTTTTGGCTTCAGAAAATTGTGGCAGGAAATTTAAGGCTGGGTCAATGATGACTTGAGTCATAGGGCAGAGGGTGGGGTCCTAGAATGGTGGCCAGGGGGAAGCTTAGCTTGGCTTTTCGCCAGGGACCCAAAGCCATTTCCTGTGGTTGGAAACCTGTTTTCCCAGCTCCTGACCCTCAGGTCTCCTTTGCATGGAGGAGTCAGGGCAAACGCAGGGAAGAACTCTTGCTTTAGAAAAGCTTCTAGCCCAATGCCACCAGTGGCTCAACCCCTGTAAATCCTAGCTATTCAGGAGACTGAGATAGAGATCGAGGGTCATGCCAGCTCTGGAGAGGAAAGTTAATGAGAGTCTTCTTGCCGATTAACTACCAAAATCCAGAAATGGAGCTGTGGCACAAATGGTAAAATGGTCACCTTGAAGGAAAAAAGAGACCAGAGCCAAGACCCTGAGTTCAAACCCCAATACTAGCACAGGAAAATTAAAGAAAAGCTTTCAGGAGCTCCTAGTGCCAGATCACCAGGCACAGGTGGTTCAGCCTGTCCTCCTAGCTCCTCAGGAGGCTGAGATGTGAGGACCACGTTTCAAAGCCAGCCCAGGCAGTAAAGTCTGGGAGACTCAGATCTCCAAGGAACCTACAGAAAACCAGAAGTTGCTCTGTGGCTCAAGTGGTAAGGTGAAGAGCTGGGGGACAGTGCCCAGGCCCAAAGTTCAAGCCCCATGACCAACACCTGGCTTGCTTAGACCTTACTCTCTAGCTCTAGGCAGAGTTCTTTCCAGTGGGTCCCTGAGGGTCTCCTAATGTCTAGGTGTCCTACAAGTCTTGATAGCAGCCTGTTTGGAGGCCATTGCCTACAGAGCAGGACACAGTAGCAGAGAAGTATCCAGCCGTGGGGCATGAAGATCATCAGAATGGCATCTGTCATGAGTGCAATGTGGATCAGAGCAGTAAATCACTATCTCAGACCACAGTTCTGGGCCAGGAGGGGCAAGAGCTGTAAGATGTCACACCAGATAATGAGAGACTGGGATAGCCAGTACCTCAATGTTCTGGGGCATTAGTTTTGCCCTGGATGAGCTGAGCCCATCACATGAGTATCACAAGAGTGCAAATTTGTCATTCAGACCTTGGGCAGGTGTTGAGTTGGGCTCATGAAAGTTTTGTAGGCTCAGGAGCCCACAGCCAACTGGCTGCTGCTTGTAGCAGTCACTATCCCAGGAGTCCGAGGGCTCAGTGCCCTGCTTTCCTCATCAGTGCTTGGAGAAGGGGGGCAGATGAAGGTCTGGAATCATGGGCCGACTACCAAAGAGCAACCCTAGTGTCCTTCACTTGATCCTGTAGCCCCATGTTGAGATCGAGGGGCAGGTTCCATAGAACTTACTGCCATGTCCCAAACCCCTCAGCCCAAGAAGTACTTAGGGAGAAACCACTTGATCTGGCTTGAGAGTTTACTGTGACTATGACTCAGGACTGCCCCCCAATTGTAGCTCAGCTCATCCAGGGCAAAACTAATGCCCCAGAACATTGAGTTACTGACTATCCCAGTCTCTCATCCCCAAGTCCCCTGGGCCTGGAATCTAAAGTATATGCCTCTGTATTCTGGGAATCTAGAATTGTCTAGAAGGACCTGAGAGGGCCAGCTGTTGCCAGAAGATAGATTTGCCTACAATAAGGTATGTTGACATTTCCTAGACATCGAACAATACATCCAAGCCACCTTGGCCTCACCTCTCATGTAGCCCCAGATTATCCTTGTTTGGGGAGCCTTCAGTTAGCTATCAAGGTCGAGTTGGCCAGAGCCACTGGCAACCACCCTTCCCCCACACCACTGCCAGACTGCTGGGAGTGGGAAATGCAGCCAGGGTCCCAGCTGAGAAAAAGACAGGACACAGCATGAGTCACCCTGGCTCCCAGAGGCAGGAGAGAACATATGCCAGCCGGCCCTGAGGACCTAGAATCCCCTGGATAAGGACAAAGATATGGACAGCCAGACTAGTGTCCCAAGGAAAAGTTGGAATATGCAGGTCTCTGGCAATTTGGGACTCATTGTAGACCATGATAGGGGACTAAAGACAAGGCCATCCAAGGTCAGGCAGAGGCAGACAAGCACCCAGGAAGTGGGTAGAGAATGATCAGGGAAAAATACACACACATAGAAACACACACACACACACACACACTCAGACACACACACACACACACACACACACACCACACACACACGGGTAGCCCAAGGACTCAGCAGTCCCTGAGCAACTGAACATCCCAAACTCCAAGAAGATGGCACTACCATACCATCCTCAGACCAAATGTTGACAAAACTCAGAGCCTCTCACACATCTGGAATGGCTCATAAAACAGCATGGCATTTCCTACTGTACACCCCACTATGAAGAAAACTCAGCCACAGCATTTTGGTTGTCAGTCATGGGGTTTGAACTGTGTGCCTGCGTGCTATCCCTCAGCTCTTCAGTTGAAGGTATGCGCTCTACCACTAGAGCCACAGCACCAATTCCAGTTTTCTGGTGCTTCCCTTGAGTTAACGTCTCAGAGACTTTCCTACCCAAGCTGGCTTTGAACTGTGATCCTCAGATCTCAGCTTCCTGAGTAGCTAGGATGACAGTTGTGAGACACTGGCAGTGCCCGGTTTCAGCCACCTTCTTACAACCAGGGGAAATCCAAATTGTCAGGCCATAAAGCACATGCAACCCTTCACTTTCAGACTTTGAAACTAGTATCCAAAGCCATTCTTCCTTGGTTGGAGAGAATATAATCGACACTACCCTCCAACCCTACTCCCATTCTCCCACTCCCTGCCTAAGATAGGCCACAACCTCTGGAGTTCTTGGTAAGACAATGCCCAGCCTGCTGTAACTTTACACTTGGGCAAACGTGGGGAATTCTTAGAAATGGCTGTAAACTGAGGCCAGAACTTGGTGTCCCAACAACAGCAAACCCACTCCTAAACCATCTCTGGCAAGCAAGGGGTGTCTTTCTTTCTTGCAGTCCACACACGGATGTGAATATACATCCCATGTTTCAATGATCATTGAGGACTATTTTGGCCTCCCTGGGGCTCGATCTCAGTTCCTGGGAATGGCCCAGCTCCTTAGTGGCTCACAGTCTGGTGTGAACACGTGGACAACAAATGGGGCCATTTCTTGTGTGGGTTTGAACTGAGGATCTGGGAGCTGTCTCTGTGAGTTTTCATGCTCAAGGCTGCTACTCTATCACTTGAACCACAGCTCCACGTCTGGATTTTTGGTGGTTCCATGCATAGAAGTGTCTTATCACCTTGCCAGCTTATGGCTGGCTTTGATCTTTGATCTTCAGATCTCTGCCTACTGAGGAGCCAGGATGTCAAGTGTGAGCCTGAGCCAGACAGGCTCCAGAACCTTTCCTTTGAGCTTCTGTTTATCTCGTGTCAACTAGCAAGCCCTTGTTAAAATAGTCATTTATAGAGGATCATGTTCCTCTCCTAGGTCAGTTAACCCAAGGAGATAAAGTATCTTTGGAAAAGGCTAGTCAGAGTTGGCCTAGGTGAGTGTGTGTGTGTGTGTGTGTGTGTGTGTGTGTGTGTGTGTGTGTGTGTGTGTGTGTATGAGTTTCAGGGATACCTACCCCCATCTCTCGGTGCTTCTTTCACCCAGAGGTGAGTACATCCAGGATCCCACCCCAAGATAGGCGGGTAGTGGAGGGTACTTAAGGTCACATCAAGTGGGATGATCTGAATTCTATCCTGCAACTGAAGCCAGGAGAGATAATAGAGAGAAGGAGAGATTTAGAGGAACATCAAGGGAAACCCCTTACCTTTGGCTACAAGTACCAGAGAAAAGAATGTATCCATCCTTTTTGGTAGTAAGATAACAAGTGTCCACTATTCATTTTCTTTGTGTGTGAGTCCCAGGTCTTGGATTCAGGGACTCAGTTTCATCCCTGTGCTTCTTTTACTCAAGGCTGAGGCTCTATAACTTGATCCACAGCACCAAAACTGGCTTTTTTTTCAAGGTGGGGTGAAGGAGGTCGTTTATGGGAGATAAGAATCTCACAGACCTTCCTGCCTGGGCTGGCTCTGAGTCACGACCATCAGAACTCAGCCTCCCGAATAGGCCAGATGACAGGCGACAGCCACTGACACCTTGTTGGGTCTTCCTCAGCACAAAAGATGGACGGGGTCCGAGGAAAGGAAAGGTAAGTGAGGCGCTCGCCTGTTCCCCAGCCTCCCTCAGCTCGGGAGACAATCAGACACAGCGGGGAGCCAAATCCAGCAGGTAAAAAACTCGTTTATTAACAAAGAGCAGCCCCTTTTAAAGACAAAAAGGGCGGGTGGCATGGTAAGGGAGGAAGAGGAACCAATCACTGTCAAGGTCACACCCTATCATTCACCTGAGCCTTCACAGGCTGGTTAGGCACTGATTGGCAGGTCAATTGGGCTCTGCCCACGCTACTCTCTCCCAGCGACATCTTTGCTGCCCATGTGCTCCACAGTACCTGACTGCCACCATCCATTCATGGTCCCCTAGACCCAGGGCTGGACTACCTGCACTGCATCCTCCTTTTTGTGAGTTGGAAGCAGACCTGTGTGGGTTTGATTCTTCAACCGCCTACCTACCTTCGAGCATTGTTCTGGCTCAATCTGATGCCGGCTTCCTCCTTATCCACAGCAATGACTTCGCGCTGTCACAGAACAAATGTCCCCCAGGAGGTGTCGAACCTGGGGTCTTTCCTCTGCACACTGACTCTACTCCCTGAAATGACACACTGCAGCAATGTGAAGTAGACATAGAGTGAATTCAGTTTCTTATAATCAGGGTCTAGCCAGATAGGTGGCAGTGAGGATCAGAGGCTCAGGATAGTGCTGTGCATTTGGACAATGCGATGCCTCCTCATCCAATTTCCTTTAACTGTCTTAGCAGAGGGTAGTGGGGAAAGACTCACCAGACAGACTGACAATGAGTAACCATCACGGTCTACCCCGGGCACAGAGGGGCTTACCTAAGGGAGCTAGTTCCACAGTCCAAGTGGGAATGATCCTGACACCCAGCCTACCTCCAGAATGAGAGGGTCACCTTGGGTCCCAGCCACATGGGAATGCTGAGCCAACTCCTAAAAGACAAATTCAACAAGTTACTGAGAGAGAGACAGAGACAGAGAGAGAAAGAGAGAGAGAGAGAGAGAGAGAGAGAGAGAGAGAGAGAGAGAGAGAGAGGGAGAGAATTATACTTAAGCAGGCTGCCGGTGGCACAGGCCTACAATGGTAACTACACATTGAGATATGAAGATCATGGTTCATAGCCAGCTGAGGCAGGAATGTCTGTAAGACGCTTATCTCCAAAGAACCACCAGAAAACCAGAAGTGGTGTTATTGCTCAAGTGGTAGAGCCCTAAACTTGATCTGAGCAGCTTGTGGACAGTGCCCAGGCCCAGAGTTCAAGCCCCACGACTGACAATAAGTGGACTTCCCACCACAAGAAATGGACTGAATAGCACCCATTGTCCTAGGGAGCATGGCCGAGAAGTCAGGCCAAGCTTCCTGTCTCCTGGGGGTCATGAGTAGGTCACCCAGCTTTTCTATGCCTCATTTGCCCCAGCTGCAAAGCTGAACAGTGAAGGACCCCCTTCCTCATGAGGATAGGGTAAGGATGAAAGAGAGCCATGTTTTGTTTCATAATCCCATACCTGTAGCATGATAAATAACAGGGCCCTTCTGAGTCCTTTCCAGGTATCTTCTTGTTATATGCTCACAGAATTGCCAAGAAACTTATCTGATGACCGTTGTCTCTATGCCTGGCCCTGCCCCAGATTTCCCCTTGTATTGATCCCTTGTTTCCTCACAACTGTCCTGTGAGGAGACTGAGGACCAATGGTTCCAGGCTGAACCCAGAGCTTCAACTGTGGTCAAAAATCCGCTGCTGTGGACTAAGAGTTTGGGACAGTAATCTAAACCGATGACTGAGCATGGTGCTACATATCTACCATCCCAACTACAGAGGACCAGGCATGGTGACACCTGCCTGTCACAGGAGCACCATGATCCAGCCAAGCCTGAACATATATGGAGTCTCTATCTCAGAAATGCCCAAGACAGAAAGGCTTGGCTCCCATGGAACGATTGGAAAGCCTAAGCTCTTGAGTTCAAACCTTAATATACCAAAAAGAATCTGAGGCCTGGTGCCAGAGGCTCATGCCTATACTGCTACCTACTCAGGATGCTGAGATCTGAAGATCACAGGTCAAGATTTAAAGTAGGGTTGTCCTTGCCCATCAGACGTCATGATGAGATGACCCAGAGTCTGACCCATGCCAGTAAGGTCCATACTAACAGGGCTCACAGCCTTAATAAGTGCTAACCACGCTCTCTGTCCCCCTGGGGAGCCAACCCCTAAGGGCCCCACCCCCAGGTCCTCCCGTGCTCCCTCTGCCACCAACCAGGCCCAAGAGAGTAGACAGTTCCAGATCACAAAGATCCCTTGTTCTTATAATTTAAAGGTGCTGAGTCCCCTTCAAACGTCTCACCCTTCCAAGCCCCCAGACCTCAGCCACAAAGTCCATGCACCCCCCAATGACAGCGGTTAGAAGTTACCAAAGGGTCCAGCACTCCTTGTAACAACCAACTTCTACACACACACACACACACACACACACACACACACACAGAGCCATCACGGGTGGCTCCTGTCTGTCATCCTAGTTATTCAGGAGGCTGAGATCTGAGGATCACTGTTCAAAGCCAGCCACTCAGGATAGTTTGTGAAGCTCCTATCTACACTGAACCACCAAATAGCCACAGGTGGAGCTGTGGCTCAAGTGTCAGAGCTCTAGCTTTGAGCAAGATATCTCAGGGACAGCACCTAGGCCTTGAGTTCAAGGCCCAGTTCTTCTACCTCCAAACACACACAATCACAGACACAGTCAGACAGACAGACAGACAGACAGACACACACACACACACACACACACACACACACACACACACACACATGATAGCCCAAGGATTCCGCAGTCCCTGAGAACAGAAACATGAACTCCCTCAATTAGGATCAGATCCCACCCACTAGAAGGTGGCAGTACCAACATCAGACCCACTGTAGACAAAACATTGAGCCGCACATATATCTGGAATGTCTCATAGACCAGTATGGCACTTCTTATCATGCACATTGCTATGTGGAAAACTTAGTCACCTCTTTTTTTGTTGTTGGTCAAGGTGTTTGAACTCTGGGCCAAGGTGCTGTCCCTCAGCAATTCAGCTGAAGGTGAGCACTCTCCCACTTGAGCCAAAGCAACACTTCCTGTTCTCTAGTGGTCTATCATCAAGTCTCACAGACTATTCTGCCCAAGTTGACTTGTAACCACGGTCCTCACATCTCAGCCTTCTGAGTAGCTAGGATGAGAGTTGTGAGCCACGGGTGGCTTCTGGTTTCAGCCACCTTCATATACACAGAGGAAACCCATCTCGTCAGTCTGCAAACTTTTTGCAACCCTTCACTTCAGATTTTGATACCCAGCATCCAAATCTATCCTTCAATGGAGAAAATAAAGATAAAACAATCACACCTGCACCCCTTCTCCCACTCCCTGCCTGTCACAGGACACGTCCTCTTGAAGCTGTGGCTTCAAACTGGGGCAAACTTGGGGAGTTCTTACAAATATCTTTACAGTGAGGCCAGCACTTGATCTCCCAAACACAGCACCCTCCCCACACCCCCACACCTCCACCATCATTTGCAGGCAAAGATGTCTTACTTACTTTCTTTTTTATGTTGTGGGGCTTGAACTCTGGGCCTGGGTGCTGTCCCTGAGCATTTCAGCTTAAGGCAAGCACTCAATTGCTTGAGCCACAGCACAACTTCTGGTTTTCTGGCAATTCCTTTTAGGTAAGAGTCTGAGGGTCTTTCCTGATCAGGCTAGCTTTGACCCGTGATCCTCAGATCTCACGTCCTGAGTACCTAGGATAACAGCCATGAGCTACTGGCACCGAGCCAAACAAACTTCCATTCCTGTCATCCTCTCCCCCCAGGAGACTGAAATCTGAGGACTGCAGTTGGATGCCACTTAGCAGCAAGGACCGTGAGAACTCTTTATCTCCAATTAAACATCCCAAAAAGCTGGAAGTGGAGCTGTGATTCAAATGGTAGAGTGCTATCTTGGAGCAAAGAAGATAAGATCCATGCACTAGTTTCAAGCTTTTTCTAGCATAGTCCCACCCAAGATAGGGAAGCAAGTGTGCACACGGGAGCTCAAAGCTAACCCATAATACTCAGGACTCCCAGAACAGACCCCATCCAGCTCTGATTCTCTAGATTCTATGTCCTACACCATGGCAGTCTTAGATGGGACTGACCATGCACCAAGTTGGGACATTCAAGTACAATCTCATACTGAAGATCCCCTGACCTTATCACTCAGGATCTCTCGCTGTCCTGCCTGAAAACTAGGCAGTGAGGTAAGATCTAGTTATCCACCACATGATATGGGAACCAAAGGGATTCCTGGTCAAGGGATAGAGACTGGGGGGATCTAGTTCCCTCTTTGGGAGGTGAAAAGGGCTGCTATATCCGAGAAATTTTCCTATGTTGTGAGTATTATCAAAGAAACAACCCTGCTCAGACCACAGTGCCTCTGATTTTTCCACCAGCCTCTACCCAGCTCTGCCCCACCTTCAGCCTGCCTTCTCGGAATCCAAGATCTGCCATCTATACTAAAGAGTGAGCCAGCCAAGAGACGCACTTCCTGCCCTCATTCCCAGGCTGTCCTGTGTCAGTGGCATGCTTACCTCAGTCTTTGGTGAAGGAATGAACACCGGGAGTGATATCGTCAGATTGAGCCCTGGAAAGTCCTAGTCCCTAAGGGTGTACTGCACAGGCATCCTGCAGTGAACGGCAGCCAGGTTGTCAATGATGAACCCAAGGTGCCAGGGCTTTTAAAAGCAGTGTGGCTGGATCAAAGGCTGGTAGTCTATGTTGTCAGGTGAGGTCATGGCTCCAAAGGCCTGACACACATGACCCAGGATCATTCTCCCTCTTCAAATTCCTACTTATACTTTGATCCCCCCCTTGAAACTCTCTCACTCCAATACCTCCTTAGCCCTTGGAAACTTTCGTTTTATCTGACCAGAAAATAAACTCAATGAGGCTGGGCATAATTGAAACCTGGTGACCCACTCTGAGCCCTAGGTTCTACCCGAGGCTGGTTCCCTATATTGTCAGTGACCACACAGCTCCTGGATAGCATGAAGTTTCTGAGGGGTCAGTGACTTGGTCCTCCATACTGGCTTTAGGCTCTGAAACTGTCCCCACATAGATTGTGAATAATTGGCTCCCTTGATCCAGAGACTCCAAACCACGGCTTGCATGTTCTCCCTTCTTCCTTCCTTTCCTTTTTATCTCCCTCTGTCCTTCCCTCCTTTCTCTCTTTACTTTCTTTGTGTCAGTTCTGGGCCTTGTACTCGGAGCCTAGGTGCTGTCCCTAAGCCTTTTTACTCAAGGCTAGCAGTCTATGGCTTGAACCACACATCCATTTCTGGTGTTTTGTTTTTGGTAGTTAATTGAAGACAAGAGTCTTACAGGCTTTCCTGCCCGGGCCAAAAGCCTCAATCCTCTGATCTCAGCCTCCTAAGTAACTAGAATGACAGGCTTGAAGCACTGGCATCCAGATCAATCCAAGGTTTCTTCATGGGCTGTGGAACCAGTCCTGGAACTTTTTGTTGTCTATGACCCCCCAGAGCCTTGTGCACACTGTAATGGTTTGTTGGTTAAATAAATGAGCATCTGTCTATGACAATACTACAGAAAATTCCCATCTGATCCAGGTAAGAATCCTCTGTGGGGGAGTGGGGAGAAAGCCTGATGTAGCTCTCCCACAGTTCTCCCTCCTCCCTCTTACCCACTCCTGGTGCCACAACACTTAACTGTTTTGGCTCTGAGGGTGTGAGCCACTATGTACTCGCTACATTCCAGGGCCTCTGGGATGCCTGTCTTCTCAACGATCTCTGTCCAGCAGCTGACCAGCTCTGTGGCACTCAATTCACCATGGAGGTGTGAATGAGTTTGTTGTGAGCTGAATGGCTGGCTCAAGGGGACTCCTGTCCTCCCCCTGGGGCCAGCCAGGATTGTCCACCACATGTGGCCCCTAAATTTCATGTTGCAGATGAAGGATTCTTGAGGTAGCCTGGGTTCTCTGAATCTCCCAGAGTCCAGTACAGGTGCTGGGAATCATCTCTGCTCATTGCTGGCAGGCTGGGGATGGTGAGGTCACAATGTCTGTTCCCCATAATGTCCTCGATTGGGGTCATCACCCTAGAGAGATGCAACAGCTGCCAGAGAAAGGCAGTCAAGGCACAAGGTTCAAAGCAGATGACAATCTGGCTTGGGAACTCTGCCTGTGCAGCTTTGAACATCATTGTTTGATGGCTGAAATCATCCATCTAATTTGATCCATAATCCCAGGTATTAGTGGAAATTGCCAGCTTAAATTAAAAAAAACCCTGGAAAATGTGGTATTTAATTTGTCCCAATCAAACTTAAAGGGTTCCAAAATCAGTGGTCCCCTTTTCCTTCCAGACTGCCTATAACAGGTTACAGAAACTGGCATTCAGCCAGCCCTAGCTAACTGCCACCTCCTGATTCTGAGCAGGCTCCAGCAGGGGAAATGGACTTGCCTACCACTGCCCAGCTGGAAACAGCCCAGGCGGGACACAGACTGGATTATGCAAGGCTCCAGGGAGGATTGACACTGAGCACTGCCCCAGAGGGTGTCCTCACCACCAGTGGGGGCCCACAACCCTGTGCCAGAATGCCCACAGAGACGTTAATGCCCTAGATATGGTTCCCCTCTCATCCACTGTCATGGTGAACCATCTGTCATGCCACATCATACGCCAGTCCCCAAAACCTCATAGCTTCACAACCCCTGCCTTATCATTTCCCTCATCTCGTTCCCTAATTATGTTGGGCAAACACATTCCAAACCCTTGAATTACCTCCAACTAAACACACAAGAGCAGAGTGTCTGGCTTGAAGAATGTGGCTGTGATCTCATTCGCCTCATGAAACTTCTGGCTGGGGATAGAAGGACAGGTGTCCACTCCAGTCCAGGGTTCACACAGTTCTTCTAGAGGAGGCCCACTCTGGCCCAGCAGCTACTGTGGGCTACAGGAAAGGGGGAAGAGAGAGGCGGAAAGGGGAGGAAAGTAATGTCTACTGAAATCTTCCATAAAGGAGCAATGAAACTGTGAAGGAGAAAACAAAAAGTGTGGTTGGGCTTGTACTTGGTATTGATGAAGAACAACAACAACAAATACACACACACACAGAGAAATAAAATGTTTTTGCTGTTTTTAGACATGGTGACTTAAATATATTTTCATTGTTCTCATCTCCCTGCTCTCCCAACACACACACACACACACACACACACACACACACACCTCCAGAATGGTGACAGATGACACTTCCATGCAGCACCTGCAATTTGCCAACTGATCACTCACCTGAGGACAGTCAGGCTGTACAAGGAGAAAGATTCTCTCTCTCTCTCTCTCTCTCTCTCTCTCTCTCTCTCTCTCTCTCTCTGTCTGTCTGTCTGGCTGGCTGTCTCTCTCTCTCTCTCTCTCTCTCTCTCTCACACACACACACACACACACACACACACAGACTCAGAGTAGTACCTCTCCTAAGTTTGTTGATTCCTCATCGGAGCACGCGTGTTCCCATTCTCCGTTCCCTTGTCAGAACCAAGGACTCCCACACAAGGGGAGCACCACTCTAATGACACAGCACGACCCCGACTCTCCCCTTCTCCAGGGCCAGACCCTTCCCCTTGGGAACAACCAGCCTTAACTCCCCATTCACCAAAACCCTATGCCAGGATGCTGGGTGAAGTAATCCCCAGACAGGTGGGTCCTCAGAGCAGGACTGAAACAAGTAGTGGGTCATGGGGTTCCAAGGGGGGTGTCTGACCCAGGGTGGGGGCGGTGTTGAGGAAATGGATGGGGTCCTAAAGGCTACATACATGCACAGACTCCTACTTCCAGCCTAGATACTTTTGGGCAACTGGGCAGATTCTTGGGGAGGACAAGGAGACCAGATGGACAGGGAACACCGGCAGATGCTGGCAGAGCTGGGAAATGTGATCACCCTGTGAGTAATGTTGACAGCTGGGGTGGGGGGATAGGCCGGGTATATGTGTGTCTGAGGGCGTGTGTTCCTCCCATATATTCACCTACTATCTGACCCCCAGTGCCCTCACCTCCCTAGTGGGCTTTTCTGGGACCCTCCTCAGATGAAAGGGTGACTGAGCACAGAGGACAAGGGCTCACATAGCAAGGGAGGCCTATCTTCTGCGTCCAACATCCCCCACTCCCAGAAAAAAAGGAAAAGACCCAATAAGGCAGGTGCAGAGGTGATGTTCCCCACCTCTGACTAAAGCCACCAGGTTCCCACCAGGGAGAGGAAGGGTGCAGATGTGGGACTGTGTGGCTCCCACTGCTCCAGCCAGGGGCTCAGTGGTGACCCCTTCTCACCCATTCCTGCATCTCCCCATTTCCAGGGATACTGGCCACTAGGGATGGGGGTGAGTTCCCAGAGTCAACACCCACACCCCAACTCCCCACTCCTCGGGCGCATTTGTGGCAGAGTCAGGGCTGGCCTGCCTGGTGCTGGGGAGGCGTCGTTGGGACACAAGAGGGAAGGCGGGATTTGCAGGGGGGGAGTGAGAGTGATAGGGGGAGGTCGCAAAGTGCTGACCTGCGATCGGCCACTCACTCGTGCTGCTGGGAGAATCTGTAAGGCTGTGGTTCTGTGTGCAGCGTGCAGCAATGGTGTGAGGGATGTGCCTGATGTGCTGGCTTTCTGTGCTCTGTACTCCTGGCCCAGACCAATGCTCCCACAGCAGCAGAGGTTTTGAGGCCGCCATCCCTGATGCATGTGCCTGCTCTTCTCTCTGCTCTCTCTCTGCCCCCACTTTTCTCCAGGGCTGCCCGGCCCCTGTTGCACAAGTGCTGCAGTCCATGTGTGCCCCTGGCTGCAGCAGATATGTGCCCCCTCAGCCACGCCCTGTCCTCCCCTGGGTCACGCCTCCTCCCTCCCTCAGCCACGCCCCCATCCCTGGCTTTGTGCTGTCCTGACTCTGCCCTAAGTCTACCAGGCCATGGCAGAAGCAGCCTCACCTCAGGTCAGGGCTTCCCCCCAACCCCAGCAGCTGCCCGGGGGGGGGGGGATCGAATCTCCACTCAGCCCAACGGAGGACTCTTCTCCATCCACCCCACACACCAAGCTGGTGCACGGTGTCTCTGTATGTTTGTGTGTGTGTGTGTGTGTGTGTGTGTGTGTGTGTGTGTGTGATTTTTGGGGATACCAACCTTGCAAGGACACAGAACGATTTTAAAAAATAGCACAAAGAATCCTGTGTAATGGACTCAGCACAATAGCAACCTTTGGGATCCTCATGGTAATCTAATGACTAGTAAGATGAGACATGCCATTTTAACATCACTAAACTTACATATCATAGTATTATGACACCATATGTCATAGTGACATTATAGACATATTGTGAATGCCTATTCTGTGATTTCATTCTATTTCAAGTGAGCAATATTGGTGGATTTCAGAAATCCATTGTGACCTCAAAGCCATTGTGATAGTAACCTGTTGTGACATCACAAACTGGTCCTGTCCATTGTGACCTCATCACCAAGGTGACATCACAAAGCCGTTATGATATCACATTGCTGTTGTGACATTACAATCACCTTGAGACCTCCCAAACCCATTATGACATCTTTAGCACCTTTGAAAAAACACATGGCCTTTGTGACATGACAGTCCCTTTGTGTACCCATATCCTCATTGTGAAATGTCAATTGAGATCAGATATGCCAAAGAAATATCACAAAGCATTTACAATATAATCATAGGTGTGACATCACATTGTCATTGTGACAAAATCAGCTCATTGTGACATCACAAATCTGTAATGACATCATACCACTATGACATCACATTGTCATTGTGACATCATATATACATTATGAATGCCTATTATGTGATTTCATTACATTTCAAATGTGGCATGTGGATTCATATCAAAAACACATTTTGACTTCATAACCATTGTGACATCACAATCCCTTTGTGATGTAACATTGAAATTGTGATATCTCTAAACAACTGTGAGAACTTAAACATGTCCTGTCCTCAAAAGTTTTGTGACATGTTGCCACTGTGTTATGTTAGGCCCATTGATAGCTCAATCTATTTTCGACCTCAAATTATTTCAGGAATGACATGAAATATTAGAAATATACTTTGACATCATGAGCATAGTGACATCACACTGAATGGCCTTTGGGACATCAAGCTCCTTCTGTGAACTTGTATCATTGGGAACTTGTAGCAATTGAAATTTGAAATAATATGTGATATTACAAACTAATTTTGACATCATTAACCCATTTTTATATCATTAACATTTTCACAACCAAAACCTGTTAGGAACTTTAGCACTTTTGACAAAAAACATGGCATTTGTGTCATCACAGTTCATTTGTATATGTCATGGTGACTTCATTCTCATGTCCTCACTGTAAACTAATAGCAATTAAGATCTGACATACCACTGTGACATCACAAACCATTTGTGCCATCATCACCAGTGTGATATCAATCATTATGACACCATCAGCACATTGTGACATCAACAAGCTACAGTGACCTCATAGCATTATGACATCGCATTGCCATTTTGCTTTCTTAGACACATTGTGAATGTATATCCTGTGATTTCATTCTATTTAAAATGTGGCATGTCAGTTGATATCAGTAACACATTGTGATCTCATAACCATTGTAACATTTTAAACCCTGTGTGATGTCATAATGGTGTAACATCACATTGTTGTTATGACATCTTTAGCTTATGGTGACATCACAAAATGGCAATGACATTATAACATTTGCCATTATGTCATTGTGATATCATAGTCACATTATGAATGCCTAATCTGTGATTTCATTTTATTTGAAATGTGGCATGTGAGTTGATATCAGAAACTCATTCTGATTTCACAACCATTGTCAGATCAAAATCCCTTTGTGACATTAATTTGGCAACGTGACATCACAATAGCAATGTGATGGAACTAAGACATCATGATATCAAAATCGTCATGAACACACAATGGGTTTCTGATAACCGACATGCCACATTAAAAATAGAATCAATAACATAATAGGCAAACACAACGTGTCTATGACATCAGAATAACAATGTGATGTGGCAATGCTATGATGTCATTGTAGTTTTACATGTCAAAATGAGCTGATGGTGTCATAATGGCAACATGATGTCACAATTATGATGTCAGAAAGGATTTGTTATGTTTCCTTGGTATGTCTGATGTCAGTTGTCATTAGTTCCCCATGAAGTTATGGATACAAAAAAGGTTCTGTGATGTCACAGAGGCCATGTGTGTTTTCAAAGGTGGTTATAAGTCATAATAGTTTTGGAATGGCACAATGTGATCCATAATGTCACAATGGAATGAGATGTCCCTTTGGGTATTGATGTCACCGTGGTGATGAGGTCAGAATGGCTTTGTGATGTCACAGTTTGTTTGTAATATCAGAATGATCCAATTTCAATTACTCATAATTCAATATGAGGATACCATTTGATAGAAGAAGCTTCATAGTGTGAGGTCATAATATGTGAAAACCCAACGGGACAGTGATTTCACAATGACAATGTGATGTCTCAACATCATGTTATAATAATGTTCTGATGTCACAATTCGTGATGCCATACTGATGAGGAGGTCATAACTTAGTCATAACTTGTGTGAAATGCTGCCATTAGGATATTTTGGCTTTTAGTAAGCTTATAATCTGTTTTGAAACATAATAATTCAGGTATGACATATGATATCAGAAATTGACTCTGACATCATGAACATTGTGACATCATGAACATTGTGACATCACATTGATAGACATCAAGATCATAGTGGCACATTATGAACTCACAAATCTGTTAGGACTTCATCATATTTGTGAAACACATAACTTTAGAGACAACACAGTCTCTTTGTGAACTCATATCTTCATTGTGAATTAATGACATTTGAGATCTGGCATGCCATTGTGACATTTCCAACCAATTGTGACAGCACAAACCTATTATACTAGAAACACATTGTGATCTAATAGCCATTGTGACAGCACAATCCCTTTGTGACCCCACATTTCCATAGTGATAATACTAACCCACTGTGAAATTCCAATCCTCTCAAGCCCAATCCAGGTATGAAATGTGATACTCGAATCCAGTGTGACATCTAGATCATGGTGACATCACACTGATAGATGTTATGAGCATTTTGTCACATTCTGACAACACACACCTGTTAGGACTTCATCACTTTTGTGAAAATACATGCCTTAGGAGACATCAGAGTCCCTTTGTGAGCTCATGTACTTATTGAGTTAATGAAAATTGAAATCACATGTGTCATTTTGATATCACCAACCCATTGTGACATCACACACTTCTTGTGAACTCATCAGTGTAGCATCACAAATTATGATATCAAAACATTATTAAGTCATCATATTGCAACATCACATTGCCATCGTGATATCACTATCCCATTGTGTTTTCAAAAACCTAGTATGTCTTCATAGCATTTTAGGAAATTCATGGCCATTTATACGTGTCTTCTTCTGTGAACTCATATCCTCATTGGCCATGTGAAACTGGACATGTGATTATGCGATGTGACTTCACAAAACTATTTGATATCATCACCACTGTGTCATCACAAAACCATTGTGGGCTTTCATTGCCATTTGACAACACTATCACATTGTGACATTGCAAACCTATTAGGACCTCCTATCACCTTTGAAAAAACACATGCCCTTTGTGACAACACAGTCCCTTTGTGGAACTATACCCTCATTATGAACTGACAATTGATATCAGACATGCCAATTTAACATCATGAACCCTTTGTGACATCACCAGAGTGACATAACATTTTCATTATGACAGCATCAACTACTTTTGACATGACAAAACTACAATGACAAGATAGCATTATGAGATCACATTGTCATTGTGATGTTATAAAAAGATTGTGAATGCCTGTTTTTAATATTTTTTTGTTGGTGGTGGGGCTTGAACTCTGGGCTTGGGTGCTGTCCCTACTCTTCAGCTCAAGGCAAGTGCTTTATCACTTGAGTCTCAGAGCCACTTCCGGTTTTCTAATGGTTTTTTATTGCGAATAAGATTCTCATAGACTTTCCAGCCTAAGCTGGCTTTGAACCACGAACCTCAGATCTCAGCCTCTGGAGTAGCAAGGATTACAGGCGCGAGGCACCAGCGCCCAGATTTTTCATTTTATTTCAAATTTGACATGCGTGTTAATATCAGAAACATAATGGGAACTCATAACCATTGTAACATCATAAATCAGCAATGACATCAAATTGTCATTATGACACCATCAGCTCATTGTGACATAACCAAACGACAATGGCATCACAGCAATATAAATTACTGTGACATTGTTACATCATAGACTTAACAGTGTGAAGGCCTATTCTGTGAATTCATTCTATATCAGAAACCCATTTTGACCATATAACCATTGTGATATCACAATCCTTTGTAACATCACATTGCCATTGTGATATCATTAATCTGCTGTGCCATCACAAACCAGTCCTGTCCTTATAAGTTTTGTGACATACTGCCATTGCCATATATTAGGCCCTTTCTGAGCTCATAATCTGTTTTCAATCTGATATTTCTGGTATGACAGGTGATATCGGAAATCCCCGGTGACATCAAACTGCCAGATGTCATGACCATTTTGTCATATTGTGACCTCACATTTCTAACAAAACATGCCTTTGGAGACATTACAGTCCCTTTTTGAACTCATATATTCATTGCCAATTAATGACAGTTGAGATCTCCCATGCCACTCTGACATCGTGAACCCATTGTGACATCACAAACTTATTGTGACCTCATCACGAGAATAGCATCAACAACTAATTGTTGTATCAAATCATTATTTTGACATGATATTGTGGTATTGCTGTTGTGATATCACTCTCCCATTGTGTTTTTACAAACCTGTTATGGCCTCATCAGATCTAAGAAAATTCATGGACTTTGAGACTTCAAGCTCTTTCTGTGTACTCATGTACATATGACCTCTAAGGCAAGGAGAAAATCTGTCGAGTCACATTTAATATAATAAAACATTTTTCACTAGGAAGGGGACTGTGATTAACTTATCCAGGACTGGATACCCAGGTTCAAGAGCAGCGTTGACCACCAAACCTCAGACCTCCAATGGGCAGCTCCACCCTTTCTTAATTGTTCTGCAAACCACCAACCACAAAATTATGATCTCCAAAGCTCCAAAGCTCAATGGGCAAGGCTTTTTTCTTTTCCATTCTTCCCTCCTCCACAGACCTGTCATTCCTTCCTCGTCTTTCCCTTTTTCCCTTCCACCACTTCCTTCTTCTCTTCAGGCCTCTCCGCTCTCCACAGGCCTGCCCTACTCTGCCCCAGTGACCAATTGCCAACCTTCTGCTCTCCCTCAGCTTCCCCCCTTCTCAGGTTTATCCTTTCTTGCTGTCTCACAACTTTCTTCCATCCAGGTAACTCCCATTTTTATCTCCCCTTACAATGCCCTGAAAATGCAACTTATATATAGGTTGTACCCCTCCTCCCTCCAATGGATCTCAAGACTAACAGCTTTCAGCCATCACTTCCAAAACTGCCCAATGCTCAATCACTTCTTGACAGCTCACAGTGTGAGGCTTGACACCTCCACCTTTGGCAGCATTCCCCACACTCACCAGTGGGCCAAGCCAAGAATTTACAATGAATATCGGCTCCCACAGATAATTCTGGCTCCACTGGTTATTATAGTATCCTCATAGTGAATTAGAAGAAATTGAAATTGTCTATGTCACTGTTATATTACAAACTTGATGAGACATCTTTAACTCTTTGTGACCTCATCACCTCGGAGACATCACAAACTCTTTGTGTTATCACATTGCCATTGTACCAACATGATCACATTGTGAAATCCCAAACCTATTATGACTTCAGAAGCTTTGAAAGAAAGCATGGCCTTTGTGACATGACAGGCCTTTTGTATACTCCTATCCTCATGTTGAGCTCATGACAATTGAGATCAGGCATGCCATTTAACATTGCAAAACCTTTGTGACATAATCACCAGTGTAACATCACATTGTCATCATGACATCATAAAACAACAATGACATCAAATCACATGTAATTGTGATGTCACAGATATATTGGAATGCCTATTCTGTGATCTCATTCTATTTCAAATATTGCTGGTGGGTTGATATCAGAAATACATTGTTACCACATAAGCATTATAATATCACAATACCTTGATGACACCACATTGCCATTATTATATCACTAATGCACTGTGACATCACAAAACAGTCTTATCCTCATAAATTTTTTCACATGCTGCCAGTGTGATCTCTTTGGCCTCCCTGAGTTCATAAATTGTTTAACTCATAATACTTCAGGCATGACATGTGATATCAAAAATCCACTGTGGTATCATGACCACTGTGACATCACACTGCCAGATTTCTTGACACTGAGTCACATGAGGACAACACAAACGTGTTAAGACTCATTACACTTGTGCCAACATATGCCTTTGGATACGTGATTATCCATTGTGAACTTATATAGTCCTTGTCAATTAGAGATCTGGCATGAGATTGTGACATCACCAACCCATTGTCAAATCACAAACCTATGTGACCTCATCACCTGTATGGCATCACCATTTGTAACTTCAAAACCATACTATCTCATGTAATGGTAGCATCACATTGCCAATGGGATATCTCTGTCTCATTTCATTTTCACCAGCCTATTATGTCCTCATAATATTTTACAAAATTCATGGCCTTTCTGACTTCTAGCTCCTTATGTGAACTCATATCTTCATTGTGATCTAGTAGAATGAAATTGGACATGTAATGGTGATATTACACATTCATTGTGACATCACTATCCAAGTGTGACTTTATCATCACTTGACATCACAAACCCATTGTGACATCATATTGCCACAGTGATATCATGATCACCGTGTGACATCCCAAAACTGTTGTGACCGCTTAGCACCTTTGAAAAAGCACATGGTGTTTGTGATATCATGGTCCCTTTGGGTAACCATGTTGTCATTATGAACAAAGACAACTGACATCAGACATGCCAAATTACCATTACAAACGCATTGCCACATCACCTCCAGAGTGAGACCACATTGTTGTTATAATACCATCAGCCCATTGCTACATCCCAAAATGACAATGACATCACGTTTTCATTGTGAGGTCCTAGAGACAAAGCGATTGCCTGTTCTGTGATTTCATTCTATCACAAATGTGGCATATAGGTTTATTTCAGAAACCCATTGTGACCTCACCATCATTGTGACATTACAATCCCTTTTTGACCTCATATTGACATTGTGATATCATTAATGCAATGTAACATCACAAACCTGTCTTGTCCTCATAAATTTTGTAACAAGCGACTACCTTGGCCAGGCTGGATGCGGAGAGCTAAATTCAGTCTCAACCACGAACACTCAGGCCTCCAAAGAGCAGTTCAGCCACTTGTTAACTGGTCTGCAAACAAGCAACCGCCAAAATACTGATCTCCAAAGCTCCACACTTCAAAGGACAAGGCTGTTTTCCTATCTCTTCATTCTCCTTCTCTACAGATCTGTCCTACCTTTCAGCTCTTTTCATTTTTTCCTTCCAGCATTCCATTCTTCGCTTCAGGCTGCTCTGCTCTTGACAGGCCTGCCCTGCCTTGTCCAGGTGGCCAGTTGCCATCCTTCACCTCCTGCTCTCTCTCATTTTCCTCTCCTCCCAGGTCTTTGCCCTCCAGCAGTCTCATCACTTCTTTCCATCCAGGCCTTTAACCTTTTTCTCTCCCCTTCTCTTGCTCTGAAAATGCAGCTTATATATAGGCTGTACCCTTCCCCAACAGCAATAATTTCTTGCCTTCCAGTTTTCAAATATCACTTACCAAATGTCCATGCCCAATCACTTCTTGGCAGCTCACCATGTGGGGCTTGACATCCTATCTCCTTCAGCAGCATGTCCTGCCCCCTCCAGTGTCATGCACCCCCTCTTTCAATTGGTCCAGATTAGGAGGCCATGATGATTATCTGTTCCTGTGGATTATAGGGGCACTGCTGGTTATTACAGTGTCCTCATGGTCAACTAGTAGCAATTGAAATTGGACAATAATTGTGATATTACAAACTCGTGACATAACTAACCCATTGTGACCTCATCACCACTGTGACATCACAAACCCATTGTGACTTCACATTGTTGTTTTTGATACCAAGATCACATTGTGACATTTCAAATCTATTATAACCTCTTGTAACATTTGAAAGTTACATAGCTTTGTGATATCAGAGTCTCTTTGTGTACCCAAAGCCCCACTGTGAAATATTGACAATTGAGAATCAGACATGACATTTTGACATCCAAAACAGTTTGTGAGATCATCATAATTGTGACATCACATTATCATTTTTATACCATCTACTCATTGTGAAATAACAAAACTATAATGATAGAATTATAACTTCACATTGTCATGGTGATATCATAGACACATTATGAATGCCTTTTCTGTGATTTCATTCTATTTCAAATGTGGCATGTAGGTAGACATCATAAAAAATCAGGAACTCATAATCATTGTGAGATCACAATCCCTTTGTATATCATGTTGCCATTGTGATATTACTAAACCACCGTGATATCACAAACCTATCCTCTCATGATAACTTTTGTGACATGCTGCAATTCTGATACCTTAGGCCTTATTGTCCTCATAATCTGTTGTTGATCTCATTAGATTTCATATATGACATTTGATATCACAAATTCCCAGCGATATCATGACCATGTTGGCATCATACTGCCAGATGTCATATCCATTGTGTCAAATTCTGACATCACAAAACTTTTAGAATTTCAATATATGTGTGACAACACATACTTTTAGAGAAACCACAGTCCCTTTGGGAACTCATATACTCATTGTAAGTTAGGACAATTGAGAATCATAATGTCATTGTGACATGCCCAACACATCACCAATATTTTGTGACCTCACAACCAATGTGGAATCATCAACTAATAGTGACACCAAAACAATATTTTGACATGATGTAATGAGTTGACATTGTCATGGTGATATCACTCTCCCATTGTTCATTCACAAACCTAAAATGACCTCCTAACATTTTTAAAAATTCATGTCCATTAGTACTTCCAACTCATTCTGTGAACTTGTATGCACATTGTGAAATAGTAACAATTGAAAATGGATTTGTGTTTAGATATTACAAATCATTATGACGTCAAAAGCCCATTGTGACCTCATCACTACTGTGTATCATAAAGCTATCATGACCCCTATGTACCTTTGAAAACACACATGGCATATGTGACATCATAGTCCCTTTGTGTACCCATATCCTCATTTTGAATTCATGACAATTGAATTCATATATGCCATTGTAACATCACAAACCCTTTGTGACCCCATCACCAGTGGGACAACACATATTCATTATTACACAATTACCTCCTTGCAACATCACCAATTTACAATAACCTCATAGCATTATGACATTTATTGTCATTGTGATGTCATAGTCACATTGTAAATACCTATTCTCTTATTTCATTCTATTTCAAATGTGGCATGTGGGTTGATGTCAGAAATGTATTTTGATCTTATAAATATATGGCATCACAATCACTTTGTGACATCACAGTGCCATGGTGATATCACTAACACACTCTGATATCACAAGCCTGCCCTGTCCTCATAAGTCTTGTGATGTGCAGCAATTGTGATGTCTTAGGCCCTTTATGAGCTCGTAATCTGTTTTCAACCTTATAATATTGCAGTTATGATATATGATATCAGAAATCCACTGTGACATCATGACCATTATGACATCACACTGACAGACATCATAAACATTGTGTCACACTGTGACATCACAATCCTCCTCCGACTTCATAACGTTTGTGAAAACACATGACTTTGGAGATACCACAGTCTGTTTTGAACTCATATTCTCTGTGATTTCATGACAAATGAGATCCATTATGCCATTTGGATATCACTAATCAATTGTGACAACATAGACCCCTTACCGTATGGCATCACCAATTAATTGTGACATCAAAACCTTTTGTAATGTCACAATGTGACACGATGATCATGACATCTGTCAGTGTGATGTCACAATGGTCATGATGTCACAGTTGATTTCTGTTATCTCAAGTCATACATGAAATATGAGGTTGATAACAAATTATGAGGGCAAAAAGGCCTAAGATATCACAATGTCAGCATGTCACAAAAGTTATGAGGACAGGAGAGCTTTGTGATGTCACATTGTGTTAGTGATATCACAATGGTACTGTGATGTCACAAAGTGATTATGATGTCAAAATGGTTTGTAGTCACAAAATTGCGTTTCTGATATCAAGTCTCATGCTCTCATGCCACATTTGAAATACAATGAAATCACAGAATAGGCATTCACAATGTGTCTATGATGTCACAATGAGAATTGTTGTCATAATGAGATTCTGTCATTGAGTTTGGTGATGTCACAATGAGCTGATGCTCTCATAATGAAAATGTGATGTCACACTGTTGAGGATGTCACAAACAATTTTTGATGTTATAATGGCATTTCTGATCTCAATTGTCATTACTTAACAACAAGGATATGGATACACAAAGGGACAGTGATGTTGAAAAGGGCATGTGATTTTCAAAGGAGCTAAGAGGTCGTAATAGATTTGAGATGTAACAATGGAATCATCATGTAACAATGACAATGTTGTCACAATGGCTTTGTGATGTCGTGGCGGTGATGATGTCAAAATGGGTTTGTGATATCACAACGAGTTTGTAATACCACAATCAAATTTCCAATTTCAATTGCTACTAGTTCACAAGGAGGATACTGTAATAATTAGCAGTGCCCGATAATCTATAGGGTCTGATAATCAGCATGGACCCATCTTCTGGCCAGCTGGGGAGGACAAAGAATGCCACCAAAGAAGGTGAGGCATCCTGTGGGAGGGACTGATGCATTAATCACCATGTGTTGAGCTGTTAAGAAGTGATTGGGTTGTGGGCAGTTTGGGATGTGATAGTCGAAAACAGGCAGTTGGAGTGGAGAAGGGGTACAGACATTATATATGCTGCTTGTTCAGAGCAATAGGTGAGAGAAAAAGGAAAAAGTCCTGGAAGGAAAGAACTGGTGTGATAGCATAAGGGGAAAGACCTGGGTGGAGAGGAAGTTGAAAGAGGGCAGAAGGTGAAGGATGGCAACTGAAGAGCCCTGCAAAGCAGTTCAGGTCTGTGGAGAGTGGAGAGCCCTAAAGAGAAGAAGGAACTGGTAGAAGGGAAAAAGGAAAAGACCTCGAAAGAAGTATAGGTCTGTAGCGAAGGAGAGATAAAGAGAAGAGGAAAAGAGGCTGTCCCTTTGATGTTTGGTACTTTGGATATCATAATTTTGGGGGTTGCTGGTTTGGAGAACATTTATTATATAAAACGTATCTCGATGGATTTTCTTGAACTATAGAGGTCTTAATTTTTGAAGACTCCGTCGAGATAATCCATTTGGATTGCATCAGGCCTTGGCCCCAGGGAAAAATCCCCATAGGTGTGAGTGTCAGCCTTCAGGGTTGAGATTCTACCTCGAGTGTTTGTCTCCGGAGGTCCAACATGGACAAAAGTCATTTATGTACCTCTAGAGGTGCATCTTGGCAAGCTTGCCAGCTTGTTTAGGACCCCTCTGGAAGCAATTTGTGGCTTTCTTGGGACGCCATTTGAAACCTACTTGAGAGATAATGTAGGGCTTCCATGGGAAGCCATCTGGAACCTCATCAAGAGTACATCTGCAACTTCCTTGAGAAGCCATCTGAGACCTACGCTGGAGGTCATCTGGGGCCTTCTCCAGAGGCCATCATGGACTTTCTCCAGAAGTCATCTGGGGCTTCCTCAGGAGGCCACCTGAGACCTCTTCAAAAGTAGTCATTGGGTCTTTCTTAAGAGGCAATCTAGGACCACCTCCTGAGGTCATCTGGAGCTTCTTTGGGAGGTCATCTCAGGCTACCATGATGAGAAATCTATGACCATCTTTGGACATCATCTGGGACTTCCTTGAGAAGCTATATAGGACCTTCTCTGGAGGTCATCTGTTGCTTTCTCAAGAGGGTTATTTGGAACTTCCTCTGCAGTTCATATGTGGCCTCCTTGAGTGGCCATCTGGGAGCTACTTGAGAGGTAATGTCAGCCTCATTGAAAAGACATCTGGAAACTCCTTTGGAGATTATCTCACACTTCCTTGGGAATCAATTTGGAACCTCCATGAGAGGTCATCTAGGGCCTCCTAGGGAGGACATATGTGACATCATACAGAGGTCATCTGTGGCCTCCTCAAGACACAATCTGGGACATTCTCTCTGTCATCTGGGACCTCTTGTAGAGGTCAACATTGAGAGGTATGACACATGTGGGTTAAGTGTCTGTGGCTCTTGGTCTTTGTATGTATGCTGATAGTTCTATCTGTGTCCTGCATACACCTGTTTACTCCTTTTCTCAGGATGGGAGAACAAGGCCTTAGGTTGTCATATCCCAAAAATATTCTCCCCCAGGTTTACAGAATTCCTCAGAGGAAGATGCACTGATGTACTCTCTCTCCTATTCTTTGCCATCAGCACCTCTAATATTAAGTCTTCCCCTACCAAAAGTGGTTACTTGTACTAGTCTGAGGTGGTATAATGTGGTATGTTACCCTTATTACCTTTGAGAGAGGAACATGGAGGAGATGGTGGGCAAGCCCTATTTCTAGTATATGTTCCCTTTACAACTAGTGACCTGTATAACTGGAAACAGCAAAATCCATCCTTTTCAGAAAAAAAGGGGCTCATTACTTCATTAGAGACAGTAATTTTCACACACAAGCACATCTGGGATGAGTGTCAGCAAATTTTACAGTCACTTTTCACCTGGTAGAAAAGGGAGTGAATCCTGCTTGGTGACTTGAAGGTGGTCCTTCGACCAGAGAGTAGCCCCACTATTGATCCAGAAAGTCTTTCCATAGACTTACCCAAGCTGAGACTAACAGCAATTGAGGTATGGAGGTGCTTACCTATTATTACCAGGTTCTGTTAGCAGGGATACCGCAGTGTCTAAAAATCCAAATCATCAATCTAAGGTGGGTGAGATGGTACAGTTCCCCAGTGAGTACCCTAATGCTTTTCTGAAACTTCTCCCAGAAGCCTATATGACATATAGGTCTATAGATCTTTAAGTCCTGGAGAATGAAAGAGCCCTAAATATGGCCTTTGTTACCCAGGCAGCCCCAAATATTAGAAGAAAGCTTCAAAAGTCAGAAGGTTTTGAGGGAAAAAGTTTATTCTAATTTGGAAGTAGTTGCCCAGAGTGTGTTTGTTAACAGAGATACGCGGGAAAAAGAGTCTAAGAAGAGGGTTTGAGTTTTGGTAGGAGCATCAGAATAGGGATCAAGAAACTCTTGGCAAAGACAGTACAATTCATTTCCAAATGGCAATAGGGAACCTCTAAGAATACATCACTGTGCTTATTGCAAACAAAATGGACATTGGGAAAACAAATGTCCAAGGAGGAGAAAGATAGAAAATTACAGGTTAATTAATCACATTAACCACCTGGAAAATGTGTTCATATTTCTGGAGAAACATGCAAAGGAGCTTGGGCCTCTGAATTCCAACTATGTTCAATTTAAAAAGCAGCCCTCTGTACTTCAGAAATGTGGCAAAGAAAAAATTCCACCCTTCTATCTCAAAACATAGTCTTATAAAAGACTGTGTCTCCAATATGTGCCAGTCAAAACCCACCAAGAGATTAAAAACACATAGAAAAGCACATTGGAGAAAACAGAGAGAATTATTTGACATGAAGAAAAGATTTGAAGATATAAATTAGGAACCTGTGAAAGTCAAAAATGAGAAGAAAATCCTCAAAAGGAACCTAGAAAACACTCAAAATCAAATGAAATTCAAGTACATTAGCCTGGGTGAGCATGAGGCAAATTAGGGGACCACAGGTCAGAGGCAAACAGAAGCACAGGACAGCAATTTTGCCATCCTTGCTAACCACAAGTGAGGCCAAGAAGAGATCCTGATGTTGCATTAAGAAATCATTGCCATGAAAAAGGAGCTGGACCTCATATAAGAATGTATTAGGCTGAAGTACATGTCAATTATAAGCTTTGAAGTGTGTGACCAGAAATTCAAAGCAAAAGAGAAAGAAGGAAAGGGTAGTTAGCAGAGAAGATGGGGAAGTGCTGTGTCATAGAAGATGAGGCCAAGAAAAGTGAAAAGGAAAATATCAGGCCCAAGTTCTCAATTATTAACTAATGCCCTAGGAATAAATTGGAAGTTACAATCCATTTATAAGCCTCAGAGTTCAAGCACTAGAAAGAATGAATATGACCTTAAAGGAAACTTTAACTAAATTAAATACAGAAACTGGCAATGGCTAGGTAAGCCTCCTCCACTTCACTCTACTTTGAGCAAGATGTAGCCCTTATGTTAATGGATTCAATCCCTTGAAATACTTTAGTGTAGAACACCCCCTTGGGTTCCTAAAATTAGGAAGGCTATATTAACAGAAATGTCTAACTACAATATGCAGGTTTTACAACGTATTCTTTTATGTACCTATCCTTTGGTAACCAAGGCCCAACGGCCGGATAAGAAAAAGTCCAACTGAAGGGGAGGGACCAAGAAAGTGATGGAACAGCAGGGAAACACCACAACTCTCTCCAACCAAATACTGAGTTTGGATTTCAATGCTCTGTTTCTCCAAGTGACCCACAAAAAAAGGCAATTACTAAGAGAGATAAAGGAAGTGCAAAAAGAAAAGGGAAAAACCTACAGAGACAGTAAAGTGGGAAGACCCTTCCCCCACCCTTTGTTGGTGATGGTGCTCCATGTTGCGCAGCTTAAGTGACCGGGTTTTGTGCCAAGCTGCTTAAGTGCCCCGGGTCTGGACCCTCTGAGGACCACACACCCACAAGCATCCCAAGTCTCCCAGGAGACTCCCAAGAGCTGGGCCAACCCAGAATATACAAACAGAAATCTCAGAAGGCAGAGCTGGAACAAAGACTCCCCTCACCCTCTCTGGTACAGCGCCTCTGCCTGCCTGGCACAAGTAGCCCAGCCCAGTCAGGAGCAGTAGCAGCTGTCAACAGTGGCAAACGACCCTAGTCTCTCAGGGTGGCACCTCTGTCCTGCTGGTGTAAATAGCCTAGCCTAACCTGGAACAGCAGCAGCAGCTGTCAGTGCTGGCAAACCACCCAGAATTGGGGCACAATGCCTCTTGGCACTTGCCCAGACCAGCCTGGGGTGGCAGCGGTGGTTGAGGTGGGGACAGCTACAGTGAACAAGTCCAGACCCGTGGTGGTTTGTGCCTCTCCATACTGGCCTGCATAAGTGGCCCAGCCTAACCTGAGACAGCAGCAGTGGTTAACACCTGACTTGTGGTGGGGTGCCTGGCTTGCATAAGTGGCCCAACTGATCCTGGGGCAGTGGCAGCAGCTGGGGTAGTGGCAACAGCTGTGGCAGCAGCAGTGGCATCAACAGTGGCAACAAACAACTCTGGACCCGTAGTGGGTGTGGCACCTCTCCATACTGGTTTGCATAAGCAGCCCATGGTGGCAAACGTGGTGAACAACCCTAGACCTGAAGCAGGGTGTGGTGCTGAGCAACCTTAGAAAAGACTCCTTGGGCTGGCTTTGAACCTGAATACACAGATCTGAGCCTCCTGAGTAGCTAGAATTAAAGGTATTCACACCAGTAGGGTCTTCCTCTTGCAACCCCCCTAACTTTTTCTAAAACAGATAATTTCTTAGTTCATACATGGAATTTAAGCAAATACAAAAGGATTGACATAATACTCTGTATTCTATCTGAGCATAGTGGAATCTCCCAGACTTTCCTGCCTGGGCTGGCTTTGAAACGTGATCCTCACATCTCAGCCTCCTGAGGAGCTAGGAGGACAGGTGTGAGCCACCTGTGCCTGGATGATCTGGCCTTACACCACAGTGGACTAGGAGGCCCTGAAATCTTTTCTTTAATTTTCCTGTGCTAGTTTTGGGGCTTGAACTCAGGGTCTTGGCTCTGGTCTCTAAACTTTTTCCTTCAAGGTTACCACTTTACTATTTGTGCCACAGCTCCATTTCTGGATTTTGGTAGTTAATTGGCAAGAAGAGTCTCATTAACTTCCTCTCCTGAGCTCGCTTGACCCTCGATCTATATCTCAGTCTCCTGAGTAGCTAGGATTTACAGGGGTTGAAACTGGTGGCATTGGGCTAGAAGCTTTTCTAAAGCAGTTTTTCCCTGCGTTTGCCCTGACTCCTCCATTCGAAGGAGGCCTGAGGGTCAGGAGTTGTGAAAACAGGTTTCCAGCCACAGGAAATGGCTTTGGGTCCTTGGAGAAAAGAAAAGCTAATCGTCCCCCTGGGCGCTATTCAGGGACCCCACCCTCTGCCCTGTGACTCAAGTCAACGTTGACCCAGACTTGAATATCCTGCCAGACTTTTCTGAAGCCATAAAACCTTCATACCATTCACACCACCTGCGCTACAACACACCTCAGGACCTTTGCCCACGCTATACTTTCTGCCTGAGGCTCTCTGTCCTGTACCCACATATTAGAACTACTGTGAAATTTTGGCACTGGGTGTATCACATCCTGGAGAAAGTCTTTCCTTCCCTTCTCCACCTTTTTTTTTTTTTAATATTGAGTTGCTAGAGATGGAATTTGTGCAGGCTGACTGGCAAATGCTCTATATTGGTGTATGTGTGTGTGTGTGTGTGTGTGTGTGTGTGTGTGTGTGTGTGTGTGCGTGTGTGCGTGCGTGTGTGTGTGTGTGTGTGTGTGTGTGTGTGTGTGTGCCAATCCTGGGGTTTGAATTCAGGGCCTGGATGCTAACATATCCCTGAGGTTTTGTGCTCCAGGCTAGCACTGTACTACTTGAACAACAGGTCTTCTTCTGGCTTTTTGGGTGTTTAATTGGAGAAAAGTTTCTTAAATTGACTTTTCTGCTTGCAATTAGGATCCTTCCTCCTGAGTACTTACAGGGGTGAGCCACCAGCACTGCCCTCTACCCTACCTCTTACCTATAACCTCGGCCCTCCTCTGAGTCCGAGAAGAATATGTCTCAGCAGGCTCAATTTTTTTTTGCCCAGTCTTGGTGCGTGAACTCCACGCTCATACTTGGGAGAGACTCTAAACATGTGAAGACTGTGACAAATGTTTCCATTTAATTATGTATCATGTTTCAACACTTAATATAATGTTAATGAAAAATGAGTCAATGTCCTAAATTTTTGTGTATAATTTTATAATAGATGTGCAAAATATAATATTATGTGTATAATAATACTAAATACAATAATCAATAAATGAATCAAAGAAAAATACAATACAAAATCAATAATAAAATTATAATATGAAATTAACATACATATATAAGTATATATCATGTATTACACATGTATAGAAATATTTCTTCCATTGCAGGGCCATCATTCAGGCCCTGGGAACTCTATCCTGAATTTCTTTTCCTCAAGGACAATGACCTTCACATTCACCAATGGTACAAAAGAGTTACCTGGATGGTGAGCTCAAAAACTAGCAATGGCAGAAATACTGGCCCCAGTTCCAAGACTGACTTAATTTTTTTAATGGAAGCAGTTATGATTATTCAGTTCCATACTGAGCATTAAAAAAATAGTGTAGAGTTTTGTACAGCTATTCAAACATCCTGTCCTTACTTCCAAAGTGCTTCTCTGAGAACTACATTGTTTCTCTTTTTTTGTATGTTTTTTATTGTAAAAATGTTCTACAGAGGGGTTACAGTTCCAGGAGCAAGGTAATGAGTACATTTCCTATTGAGCATTGTTTACTCCTCCTGTGTTTTTCCCCTATCATCCCTTCCCTCCCATCTCCACAACTACATCCCCCTGCTGAGGTCAGTGACTTAGTTTTTCATTTTTGGTTGGCACAAGGTTTGAACTCAAGTAATGGCAACTCTTCGCTCACATTGCTACAGATTTACCAAGACCCTGAGTTCAAATCCCAGGCTAGAAACGAAAACTTGCAGAAATTCCAAACTAGGGAGCTTTATTTTTTTAATTTAGTTAAATAATTATACATACATATGTATATATATATATATATATATATATATATATATATATATATATATATATATATTGATTTTGGCCAAGCATGGGGCTTGAACACAGGTCGTGGAAATTCTACTTCAGCTTGGATATGCCTTAGCTGGGGTACAGTCTCTGGACCCATAGCCGATCCTGGGTTCCTGGGCCCAGAGGGCTTTCAGGAAGAAAAAATCATTGGAAAGCACAAAAAGTGGTGACCTGCAGAGAGCTGGGGTTTTACGATTTTTTTCTTTGGACAGTGACCATCCTGTGTCTGAATGACAATGCTGCAATATGGACTTGAGCTGCCATTGCTATTAGCTGGTGGGCTATCAGTGAAGCCATAGGCCAACCTGTCAACATAGTCCCTGGGTGAAATCGTAGTTCTGACATCAATCACAGGAGATCACAAGAGACTCATTCTTATGAATAGGAATACTGATTGAAAGAGTAGTTTATTCATCGGTCTACTCTAAAGTTGGATGCAGTAATCCTAGAATGCTGATTGAGCTTAATTAATGGTTTATTAAGCATGAAAAGAGCAATATTCCTTCAATGGCAGTTTAATAAATACCTAAGAGTTGGTAGGAACATAGTGGGTGTCATTCTATCATACATAGACGGCTATGGAACTCTTTACAAATATATATATATATATTTGTATACCTCTGTCTGCCTATCCATGTATTCCTGTTTTGGTCAAACATAGGGGTCGATCTCAGATCCTGGGAACCAATTGACATCTTCATTGGCTAGAGGCTGCCATGCTCAAACTCACCCAATCTTGAATTGGGCCTGCTAGGCACTATGTTCAGATCCTAGCACTGCCAGGCATAATGGAGAACACATCTAACATCTAGATGTTATGTGACAGGATGTAAACAATGTAATAAATGGTATAGGTGTCATCAGAGTCAATAAAATAAATTCTAAATAAATGAATGACACAAGAAATAAAATAAATAACCACACCAAACACAATATAGAATGAACATCTGTAAGGAAGTATAAATACTATCTTTAAAATATATATAAGGAGGGCTGGGAAGGTGGCTCAGTGGTAGAGCTCCTGCCTTGCATGCATGAGGCCCTGGGAACAATTCCTCAGCACCACATAAGCAGAAAAAAAAGCCGGCAGTGGCGCTGTGGCTCAAGTGGTAGAGCACTAACCTTGAGATGATGAGCTGAGGGACAGCGCCCAGGCCCAGAGTTTAGGCCCACAAGTGGCCCCCCAAAAAATTATATAAGGAGAATCTTTTCTACGCCTGAGGCTTGAATTCAGTCCCCCTATGCGGAGGGAATGGCCGGAGATCTTGAGGTACTAGTTTCTGGCCTGGGAACAGTCATGGAATGTGATTGATCTCATCCTTGAATGAGTAGTTTGTGCATGATGCAAGTAGTAAATGATAGGAAAGACTCATGGAGTATCGATTATTTGTAAAGAAGTTGATGAAGCATGACAATAATCATCACAGTCATGAAATGGAGGCATCAGTAAAGATCCAAGAATCTGTATTCACGCAGACTGGATTCCACCACAGGTTACCATCTCTCCTACTCTATACAAATGTGTACTTATTTGCATACTACCTTCAGCTTATGAATGGATGACTGTTGTGCTTCCCGCTCTCCCCTGGGAGGGGGGCTCAATTGCAGGTTCCAAAGGCTGGTTTGCTCATGTGGACAAATTCACCACTTGGTCCTGCTAGGCACCGAGTTCAGATTACCCGACCTGTGAAAATATTTATCTTGATGTCAGAAGTCAATCATTGCACCTGTTTTCTTTCTGTGCAAGTCCTGGATCTCAGCTAGGATGGACAATGCTTTAGCCACCCTGTGGCCATGGGAATAAGTTATTATCCATTTCAGCCCAGTTATTCCTGTCATCATACACTCAAGAAAATACACAATACACCCATGAATAGCATACAAAATAAAGAGAATAACTACACTCAATGCACGATGCAGTCCACACACAGATGTGAATATACATCCCATGTTTCAATGATCATTGAAGACTATTTTGGCCTCCCTGGGGCTCGATCTCAGATCCTGGGAACTGCCCAGCTCCATAGTGGCTCACAGTCTGGTGTGATCACGTGGACCCATTGGGCAGTTGGGCCTCCTAGGCCCAAAATTTGAATCCCAGCACTGCCAAAAATTCACCCTGATGTAAGAAGCCAGTCGTTGCACCTGGTTTCCTGTACTGTGCAAGTTCTGGGGCTCAGCTAGGAAGGAGAATGTATATGCAACTCTATAGTCATGGGAATAGGTTGTCATCCAGTTAACCACAGTTATGTTTGTCATCCTATACTCAAAGAAATACACAATACATCAATGAATAAGACACAAAATAGAAAGAATAACTACACTGAATGCAAGATGCATACCACACCTATAAATGAAAAATCCTATGTTTTAAAAAGGTGGGCTTGTTATTTTGTCCAGTGCTGGGCTTCAAATCAGGCCCTGCACCAGGCCTGACATTCTACTCTTCAAAGATGGTGAGCTTCCCCTTCTCCCACAGTGCAACAGAGTTACCCAGACCTGAGCTAAAAATCCCACCACTGACAAAAGATTCATACTGATGTCAGAAACTAAAAATCCCAGCACTCACAAAAGATACATACTGATGTCAGAAGCCAGTCGTTGTGCCTTTTATCCTCTCCTGTGAAAGTCCTGGGTCACAAATATGATGGAGAATGCATGGACAACACTGTAACCTTGGTAACAGGTTCTCATCCATGTCAGCACTGTCATAGCAGTCACCATACTTATTAAAATACACAATACCTCCATGAATTAGAGACAAAATAATGAGAATAAATGCACTGAACCCAAGATGCTAACCAAACATATATGTCAATATAGATCCTTTGTTTAAATTATGAATTTCTGACTATAGTGGACCACCCTGGGGATCAATGTCAGATTCTGGGATTGGCCACACTCCTTAGTTGATCACAGGTTCATATGATCACCTTGACTGATTGGCCAATTTGTTTTGCTCTGCCCTGAGTTCAGATACCAGCACTATCAACAAGTGGATCGTGGAGTAAGAAGGAGAGTGTGAAACTTTTTTTCCTTTTCTCTGAGAATCCTGGGGGTAAGGCATGAGAGAGAACATTTCTACAAATCTAGATGTTCTGTGATAGGTTGTCATCAATGTAATAAACACATTGAGTACATAAATGAATAAAACAGAAGATACAAGGAAAACCCCACCAAACATGTATGGACTGAACATCTATAGGTAAGTATAAATTTTATCTTTACAATATATAGAAATACTATGTTTTCCAAGTCTGGGTCTTGAATTCAGGACTAGTGAACAGACCTGACATTTTTATCTTCATGAAAGGTGATATTCCCCTTTATGCACATTTCTGCAGATTTACCCAGAGCCTGAGTTAAAATCCAAAGCCTGTAAGAATAAACTGTGTGAATTGCAAGCTAGGGAATTAATTTTTTTCTCAGCATGGGGCTTGAACTCAGGTCGTGGCAACTCTGCCTCAGCTTTGATCACACTAGGATGGGGTGCAGCCACTGGACACACAGGTGCTTCTGGGATTCTACACCCCGACGTGTTGCAGGGAAAACAATGCACAGAAAAAATGTGGCCTTTTATGTTTTCTTCCTTTGCACAGTGACCCTTCTGGGTCTGAATGACACTGTTGCAAAGGGTACTTCACCTTGCATTTCTGAAGGCTGGCAGACAATCGAGAAAGACATAGGCCCACGTGGCAACATAGGTCCTCATTTTGAATCCCCATACTGACACCAACCAATGGCAGGAGGTACTAAGAAACTGGTTCCCACCCAAAGGAATAACACTGGAATTTTGTCAATGTCACAGTTGAATGAGTTGATCGTGAATGATGATCCTATCAAATTAAACAGCATCATTTCAGAAGGCTGATTGATTTTATTTAATATTTATGAAGCATTAAAAGAATATTATTACTTACAGGAACACAATAATTTCAGGACACTGAGTCCATTCATTAATATTTTAAGGATGAAAACAATATCATTAATTACATGGACGCATAATAAATACCCAGGAATTGGTAGGAATATAGTCTATATAACTGAATAATGTATAAACATCTCTGGCACTCTATAAACACACACACACACATATATTAGCATACTGCCATCCACATGTCAATCTGTTCTTCTTTGGTTAACCTCTGGGGTTCTAAGGTCCTGGGAACAACCAGCACCTTAATTTCCCCCAGGATGGCATGTTTGCACTCACCCATTCATGAATTTGGCCTTGTAGACCATGAGTTCAGATGTCAGTGGTCCCAAACAATGAATTGTGGAGTAAGATGATGATGGTGACACATGGTTTCCTTTACTGTGAATCTTCTGTGTGTCAGGTATGAGGTGGAATACATATATAGACCTATATCCTATGTAGACAATGTTTTATGTGATATAATAGTCAATACAATAAATGGTCAATACATGAATAAAACAAAAAATAAAATAACTACACTGAATGCAATACGGAGTCAACATATGTATAAAAATATAAAACATATATGTAAATTGTACAGGAATAAGGTGTTTTCTAGTGCTGGTGATCGATTTCAAGCCTAAGGAACAGACTTGAATTTCTTGACTTTAAGGAAGGAAGCTTCCTCTTCCCACACAGTGCAACAGAGTTACCCAGACTATGAGTTCCAATCCCAGTCCTGGTAGAAAAATGTCACCTTTATAGTATTTGAGGCCCAATTCTTAGGTATTTCATTATGCCTCCATTTGATGAATGTGATTGCTTAAATGCTTAATAAAATATTAACTAAAATCAATCAGTGTCGTGTAATATAATTGTGTATAATTTTATCCTAGAATCATTCAAGAACTGTTCATTCAATCATGACTTACATCACATTACATTGGTAATCATATGGATAGGAACAAGTTTCTTAGGATATCCTACCATTTGGAGGTGGCACGACCAGGATTTGAATTGTGGTCTCCAGCTCCCACCACTTCAACCCGAGGATCGGGAACTCACCAGTCTGTCCATGAACATCAACAAGACCAATGATTAGGCAGGCACCAGTGGCTCTCAGCAGTCCTCCTTGATACTTACAAGGCTGTGATAGGAGGATCATGGTCACAGTCATCCTAAGGAGTAAAATCCTTGAGACCCCTGTCCAACTTCATTGCCAACAAAGCCAGAAACCTTGTGGCTCTAGTGTAGAGGACCAGCCTTGAGCAAAAGGAGCTCATGAACTGTGCCCAGATCCTAAGTTCAAAGTCTGGGACTGGCAACAAACAGAACTACACAACAATCTGTGTAGCCATCCAGTTAAAGCAGGTCACCCTCTTCTCTCCAACTGAATTGGACAGAATTTCCTGGGAAAAAGGCTGGGAGAACCACTGTCATCTTGACTCGGCCCATGCTGCTTGCTTCACAGGATTCTGGCCACACCCCCATTCTTTCATGCTTCTTTGTGACCAATGGGATACAAGAATGGTGGCCATGCCCACATTCCATGCTGCCAGGTAGCACTGGGATTCCCTCTGTTAGTTTACACCACTACCAGCAGTTCAGGAAGGTAGAAGGGGCTGAGTGGTGAGAAAGAGACTCAAGGTGACTTTGGAGTATAGTAGAAAATTGATGCTCCTACCCCCACCTGACTCCTCCCCTCCCTTCACACAGTGCCAGGTTTCAAACCTCAGTCAATGTCTAGCTGCCAGCCGGCCTAAATCCCCGACCTGGTCCCTGCCCCTAGTCTTCTGCTCTGGGCCCATGTGTCCACAATGCTGGTGCCATCGCTGCTGCCCCAATTGAAGCAGCTGCCAACAGCTTCTCCCAGCAGCACAGGTGAGTTTCTGTCCCAACAACAACCTACCCTGGGTCAAACACCCCTCTGGGGGCACCATGACCCCCTGCTTGTTTCCTCTCCACGACGCTGATGAGCCACCTTTCTGTCTTGAGGATTTCTGAGATAGAAAATAAAAATATGCTCAGGCTGGGCTGGATCACGGTCCTCCTGTGAAAGGTATGCTCCAACAGGCCTGGTCCTCTGTAATTGGGATGGTAGACATGTGGTGTCATGCTCAGTCATCGGTGTAGATGGATTATCCTAAACTCAGTCCATAGCAGCGGATTCTTGACCACACATGAAGCTCTTGGTAGGGCCTCAACCATTGGACCTCAGTCTCCTCACAGGACAGTTGTGAGGAAACAAGGGATTTATACAGAGCGATCTCTGGAAAAGAGAGGGAATGGCCTTCAGATAAGGTTTTGGCAATTCTGTGAGCATATGACAGGAAGATACCAGAAAGGGCTCAGGTAGGGCCTGTTATTAATCATGCAACAGGTGTGGGATTATGAACCGAAACATGGCTCTCTTTCATTATTACCCTATCCCAATGAGGAAGGGGATCCTTCACTTTGTTCAGTTTTGCAGCTGGGGAAACCGAGGCACACAGAAGCCAGGTGACCTACTTATGACCTCAAGTTCACAGGAAGCTCGGCCTGACTTCTCTACCATGCTCCCTAGGACAATGGGTGCTATTCAGTCCACTTCTTGTGGTGGGAAGTCCACTTCTTTCAGTCGTGGTTCTTGAACTCTAGGATTGGGCACTATTCCCGAGCTCCTCAGCTCAAGGCTAGCGCTTTATCACTTGATCCCACAGTGCCACTTCCAGTTTTCTGGTGGTTCTTTGGAGATAAGATTCTCACAGACGTTCCTGCCTGGGCTGTCTATGAACCATGATCCTCATATCTCAGCCTCCAGTGTAGTTAGGATTAGAGTTTTATGCCACTGGCACCCGATTTAAGTGTAATTCTGATTTTCTATCTCTCTCCCTCTCTCTCTCTCTCTCTCTCTCTCTTTCTCTCTCTCTCTCTCTCTCTGTCTCTCACTGTCTCTCTCAGGAATGGGTAGAATTGGTGCTGTAGGAGGTGGGCCAACGTCCCCAGGTAGCTGGAACCCAAGATGGCCCACTCATTCTGGAGGTGGGCTGTTGGTCGGGAGCTGTCTCTTTCAGCGTGTTGATACATCTCCATGAGATAAGCCCTCTGAGCCCTGGCAAGACTGTCAGGGTTATTCATTTACCATCTAGCCTTACTGTATTTATTATATTGTATTCTTTTCTACATTATTTTCTAGCACCTGGCCAATATTATGGTACATAGTTACTGAATGAAAATGTAATGTCAACTTAAGAAAGTCATTTAGGGATCTGGGAATGTGGCTTCATGATATGATAAATGCCTAGCATGCATGAAACCCTGAATTCTATTCCTCAGTACCACATAAACAGAAAAACACTGGAAATGGTGTTGTGCCTCAAGTGGTACAGTGATTGCCTTGAGCAAAAAAGCAAAAAAAAAAAAAAACCCAAACCAAAAAACATTTAATTAGTAAATGCAAAACAAAGAACCGATACTTGGAATATATAATTGCTCCTGCCATACTGACACCTGACAATAGTCCATAATTCATGTACTTTTTCTAATATTAGGATATTGTGTTGAAAAAAAGTTTTGTTCATTAGGTCCCAGCACTTAATGCCTTGAATGTGCGTAGATGTCAGGTGAAGATTAATTCTGCAAATTCAAAGATTCCAAGTTTTTGAATGGTCTCTGCTAATCACAATGAGAAGGGTAGTCTAAGTGAGATTTGGAAATCTTTTTGGTTATTCATGGCACCACAACGGCAGAGGCAAATTAACAGTTGTGACAGAAGAGAAGGAATAACTCCAGAGTTAATGAATAAATGATAGTTACTAATGTATGCCAGAAACGTTTATAGAGAACGATTTTTGGTTATTGAACAAATAGTTATCAACTAGTCTTATTCCTCATTACCTTTAGCATTCTAAATCTCTTAGGCTACTTCTTAATCTCTGTGTAATACATGTATCTCCTTCTGTGCTGTTTTTTCTTACCTTAACTTCTTTGCTTTCTAAAAATCTGTCTTTCTATATTTCTCTATGAACATTTCCTGATACTAAATACACCTACTCAGACAGCAGAGAATGCTAATTAAGCGTCCCATAGCTCATGAGTCATTAATGAAACAACATAGAAAAGGAGGACATATTTATTGTTACCTCAAATTTTCTGAAAAGGTGCAATGCCATCATTTGATTCAAATTTCCATTATTTGTCTACATAGTGTCATTCATTGCACATAAATGCAAATATGAGCTGGGTGCTGGTGGATCACGCCTGGAATCCTAGCTATTCAGGAAACCAGAGGATTGTGGTTCAAATACAGAATGGTCAGGAATGTCCATGAGACACTTACCTTCAATTAACCACCCGAAACCCAGAAGTGGTGCTGTAGCTTAAGTGGTAGAGCACTCAATTTTAGCTGAAGAGCTGAGGGAGTGCGCCCAGGATCAGAGTTCAAGCCCCACAACCAACAAAAAGTGCAAATATTACCTTAAGTTTCCACAAAAGGAAGGACAAGATCAATAATATTCCCAAACAGAATAAATAATTTCAAAATGATTCAGTGCACCTACTTTTGCCGAGTTATTTAAGTTATGGCTTCTTTGCTAGACATATTCTCTTCCTTTATAAATTGTCAAATACTAACTTTACAATAAACTTCATCTAATATTTTTTGTTTCAAAAGAGAAGTCTATACAGTTGATGTCACTTAGCTTTCTTACTATCTTAATTCAAAGCCAAACCAGGCAGGAGAGTCTGTCAAACTCTTACCGCAAATTGAACACCAAAATACCAGAAGTGGAGTTTTGGCTCAAACAGTAGATTACTAGCTTTGGGGGCAGGTGCACTGGAAAGACAACTGTTCAGGGACAGGATCCAGCCTCTGGGTTCAAGCCCAAGAACCAGCACAAACTAAACAAACAAGCAAACAAAAAGCCCAGATTTTTCTTTAGGGCCCTCCTTAAAGGTGTACTGGTCAGAAAAGAGGCTTCTTTTGCTGATCATATTGACTGGATCTTGCTTTTTTGGAATCCTTATTACTCTGGAGAACTCAGGACCAGACCAAAGGAAGTGATAACTGACTCCTGCATCGAGAATCATCTCAGGGGTGAAATATCCATCTATAAGACACTTTAAAACCCCTATGTCTTTGTTTCTTTGCAGGAGAACACTTTTAAAACAACGTTATTTCCTTTTGTTCTATACTGGCCTTCAAATGGTACATTATTTCTTTTTGTAACACTATGAACTAGAAGTTTACATAAAAAATTTATATGAGTAAAGAACACACTCAAAAAGCCAGGGACAGAGTTTCCTTCAAGCCTTGGGATACTTTTCTTGTACAGTAAAAAGGAAAGCACAAGGTAACTTGAACGTTATTTTTCCTCTATGTTCCATTCCTCTCCTGTGGTCAGTTTCCATATCCAGTAACAGTTACTTCCAGTAACAATCGATGGTGCTGCTTGAGGTATAATGAATGTTTTCTGGCTTCACTGCAATAAGACGAGAACACCTATGGACCTGAGGTAAAACGTGTTTCAGAGACAATTTAGTAAAGAGAAAATATGAAATTTATATTGCTTTAAATATATTATACATGAGTACATTGAGTTCAAACTTTGTAAGTTCTCTGTAAGTTAAGGCGAATTTTAAATGGGAAGATGGTTTTCAGAACATTCTTTTTGTGAGTGTATGTGCTGTTCATTATTTCCCAAGTGTACATGGGCTAACAGTAAGGAAACAATAGCAATAATAGGAGAAAGGGAAGTTCTGATTTTAAGTATAAGGGTTCCATACAATATAGAAGACTACAAATAAGCAACATTGAAACAATAAAGCCAAGTCCAGTATGCAGATTTATGAGAGTGATATACAGAAAGCAAGACTCCTATGTGGAACATGAAGTATGAGGCCACTCCCATTCTAAATCATGCTTGCTAATCATGCAACTTTGTAGAAAGTAGAATGGAAGAATAATTCTGTTTTCAATGCAAGTCAAATATAAAAGCATGGATTTAACTGGAAAAATGTCCATCTTGTGAGAGCAGGAATTATGCTAGCAATAAACTGTTGGCTAAGATCTCATTTCTTTTTTTTTTCTTTACACACACACACACACACAGACACACAGACACACAGACACACAGACACACAGACACACACACACACACACACACACACACACACACACACACACACACACACACACACATATATATTTGTTGGCGGTGGTCTTGGCACTTGAACTCTGGGCCTGCGAGCTGTCTCTCTGCTATTCAGCTCAAGCTAATGCTCTACAACTTGATCCACAGTGCCAATTCCAATTTTCTTTTAGTTAATTTGAGAAAAGAGTCTCTGGGACTTTCCTACCGGGGCTGGCTTTAAACCTCAATCCTCATATCTCACCATGACCCAGCTTACGATCACATTCCTAACAGTGTACACTCAAGATATGTAATGTGTCTGTTCATCTATCTTTAAAAGAATTCTTTAGTTAAGGCTGAGGAGGTGTTTCAGAGGTACAGCGCTTGCCTTGCATGCATGAGGCCCTTGGTTCGATTCCTCAGCACCACTTAAGCAATAAAGAAAAAAGCCGAAATTGGCGCTGTGACTCAAGTGGTAGAGTGCTAGCCTTGACCTGAAGAGCTGAGGGACAGAGCCCAGGCCCAGAGTTCAGGCACCATGACCAGACACCCCACCAAAACAAAAAAAAAAAGAATTCTTGAGTTAAAAATCTGGGCTACAGCTTAGACATTACCCTCACAAAAATGTTTGTCATTTAAAAGTTGATACTCCTGGAGAAATAAAACCTAAGAATGTAAAGGAGTCTGGGAAGTTCAATTGGCATCCAGCCTGGGCAGAACACTCTTTGCAACAGTATATAAAATTAAGCAGTCAAAATCTGGATTGGAAAAATGGCTCAATTGATGGAATACCAGTCATGAGCAAGATTGCTGAATAAGAGCTTGAGGCTTTTGCATATATACATATAAACATATAAAGATTAGAGAATGGAATTACATAGTGATATATTCCCTGGACCAGGTAATTTTGTCTTAATAAAACAAAACAAACAAGAAAGGAATACATAGTTGGACATTTGGGCTAATTTTGTCATTATGTTTTGAGAAGTCAAATTTCCTGTTGAAATGCAATTCATACTTAATCCTCACTTGTGTTTTAAATTCTCTCTTCATTACAGAACATTCTTAGATGCAAAATGACTCATGATTCCCATCCAAAATTTGAAAAAATAAGTTATCTTCATTCTGTTGTAACCCAAAGAAATGATGAAGAATTACACAAGCTTAAGCTTGGAAAAATAGCAAAGTTCGTCTAATGAAGGATTTTGAAGATCTTGCTAAATTAGAATTTAGATTTAAAATATTTTGGTTTTGTTTGTAATTTTATATTCTATAGGATTCTACAAAATTGTTTTTAAGTAGAGGGTTTAATTGGCATTCACAAATGATTTTGCATTCTATGTGCCTATAATATTCTTTCAAGACCTTGGTTAATAGATAATTCCAACAGTTCATGTATGAAATGATAATGTGAATGTTGTAGACAGAGTTGCCAACAAATTGATGATATTAATTTATAAATTTAGAATAAGAGCAATTTTTGGAGTCTTTGGTATAACATGGTATGAAGAGAATAATTGTGTGACAACTTCTTTCTTCTACCTGTATGTAACACAGGAAGCAATTTCCTTAATTATTTGCTACTGTATACACTGAGAAAAATGTTACATTTGGGGTTTGATTTTATTTTTGTTTTTGTTTTATTGGTTTGTCCTAGCACTTTTACTCTGGGCCTGGACACTGTCTCTGAGCCTGTTTATGCTCAAGGCTTACCAGAACATGAATGGCATCACATTAGCAGCATTGTATTTTTTCACAATAGAGATAAGCTATTCATCATATGAATTAAGGGAAGTTTGAGATGCACCCTAAAAGTTGGAGAATTTTGGGCTAGGATGACTCTATATCATAAATATTGGTATTGGTGGTCATAAAAATAATAGCTTATTGTGATAAAACATTGCTTACTCTTGAAGAATTAATTATTACCGATGCTACATAGTTTTATCCTCTACCAGAACATGGTTATTTTTCTGTTGTCTCTCAATCTGTAACACCCCATTGGAAAGTGCATCTATTGCAGAATTACATAACATGCAAGCTGGTATTGTTTTGAATCTCTTAGGTATGGAATCTTCAGAATTTGAAAATGAGTAATTACTAGTCATTGGAATGTTGACGAACACATATATTCTGTCTTCTTAACAACTTATTTACTTTTACAAGTTATTTGTTTCCATAGAATTAAACTGTTTTCGCTTTTAGTATGAGAAAGTACTATATTTATTCTTTTTTCAAAATATTGGTAAGTATATTGTGAAAATATTGTCTAGTCGGATAGCATTCAAGTTGATGGTCCTCTGATTAAAAAGGGGTAATTAATTCAAATTAGACACCAAACAGTATGGATTTTTAAAAAGTTACTACATAAAGAATAATATGTACTTTACCAATACAGTGAAATTTTATTTCATGTAGCTTATTTTTTAAATTTAATTTTATTTTCAAAGTGATGTACAGTGGGGTTACAGTAATTTTAAGGTAGTGAATACATAACTTTTCAAACTTGTTACCCCCTCCCTCATTTTCTTCACAGTTTTCCTTCACCCCAGTACCCCTCTCAAGTTGTAATGTACATTTCCAACATATTGTCTTGTGAGTATTGCTATTGCATTGGTTTGCCTTTGTCCTCTGTCTCACCATTTTGTTGTTCCTCTTCCCCTCCCTAATTAAGGTAAATATATACACAATACACAGGCTACCAAAATCAAATACAGCAGGGAAATAAGCATAAAGGAAAACCCCAAAAGAAAATGGAAATCACATAGTACATTAAAAACAACAATCGCAAATAATACTCTCTGTGTGAGCCCTTGTCCTCTGTGCTCCGTCACCCTTTCACCTGAAGAGAGGTCCCAGAAGAGCCCAGTAGGGAAGTGAGAGTGCTGGGGGTCAGAGCAGAATGTGAATATCTGGGAGGAGCACCCCCTCCAAACACACATACACATACACCTAGCCTGTCCCCTCCCCCCAACTGTCAACAGTTCTCACAGAGTGATCACATTTCCCAGCTCTGCCAGCTTCTGCTGGTGCTCTCAGTCCATCTGGTCTCCTTGTCCTTCCCAAGAATCTCCCATAGGCCCAGAAGCATGTAGGCTGGAAGTAGGGAGTAAGTCCATGTATGTAGCCTTTAGGACCCCATCCTTTTCCCCAACACTGCCCCCACCTCGGGTCAGACACCCTTCTGAGGTCACCATGACCCCCTGCTTGTTTCCTCTCCTGGCTCTGAGGAGCCACTTGTCTCGGGACTCCTTCACCCAGTGTCCTGGCCTAGGGTTTTGGTGAATGGGGAGTCAAGGCTCTGGCCTTGGAGAAAGGGATAGGCAGGGTGGTGCTGCATCATTAGAGTGGTGCTCTCCTTGGTTGGGAGCTCCTGATTCCTCCAAGGGAACCCCCATGCTCTAGCTTGTACATTGTACCAGATGAGGAACCAACAAACCCTGGAGAGGCACTGCTCTGAGACTCTGTGTGTGTGTGTCTGTGTGTGTGTGTGTGTGTGTGTGTGTGTGTGTGTGTCTGTGTCTGTGTGTGTGCATGAGAGAGAGAGGGAGAGAGAGAGATATCATCTTCCTCCTTGTATAACCTGACTGTGCTCAGGTGAGTGATCATTTGGAAAATTGCAGGTGCTGCATGGACGAGTCTTCTGTCACTGGTCTGGATTTGTGTGTGTGTGTGTGTGTGTGTGTGTGTGTGTGTGTGTGTGTGTGTGTAGAAGTGGGTTGTAATAAGGAGGCTGGGTCCTTTGATAACTTGTGCCTTATACATTTGGGGGATGCATGGGCTCTGTGGCTGAGGTCTGGGGGCCTGGAAGCGGACTCAGCAACATTAAATTATAAGACCAAGGGACCTCTGTGCCTTCGAGCTGTCTACTCCTTTGGGCCTGGTTAGTGGCAGCTGGAGCTTGCGAGGACCTGGGTATGGGACCCACAGGGGTTGGCTTCCCAGGGGGACAGAGAGCATGGCCAGCACTTAGTAAGGAGGTGAGCCCTACTGGTATGGAGTGCACCAGTATATGTCAGACTCCGGGTTTTCTCATCTTGACTTCTGATCGGTGAGGACAAACCTATTTTAAATCTTTTGCTGTGATCTTCATATCTCACCCTCCTGAGTAGCTAGGATTATACCCATGAGCCTCTGGCACCGGGACTCTAGTTCTTTTTGGTGTATTAGGGTTTGAACTCAATGCCTTAGGCTTGCCAGTCAGGTCTTCTACCACGGTAGCCAAGCCTTTCTGTCTTGGGCATTTCCAAGACAGAGACTCACTCAATATGTGCTCAGGCTGGGCTGGATCATGGTCCTCCTATCTGTGACAGGCGTGCGCCATGAGGCCTGGTCCTCCTTAGTTGGTATGGTAGACATATAGCACCATGCTCAGTCATCGGTTTAGATGATTGTCCCAAACTTAGTTTACAGCAGCCATAAAGTTCTGGGTTGGGCCTCCACCATTGTACCTCAGTCTCCTCCTGGGACAGTTGTGAGGAAACAAGGGCTCAATACAGGGGGATCTCAGGAGCAGGGCCTGGCACAGAGAGACCGGCTGTCAGATATGGTTCTTGGCAATTCTGGGAGCATACGACAGGAAGATAACTGGGAAAGGGCTCAGATGGGGCCTGTTACTAGTCGTGTTACATGTACGAGATTATGAAACAAAACATGATTCTCTTTCATCCTTATCCTATTCCCATGAGGAAGGAGATCCTTCACTGTGTTCAGTTTTGTAGCTGGGGAAAATGAAGCACGGCGAAGACAGGTGACCAACTCATGACCTCCAGTTGACAGAAAGCTCAGACTGACTTCTCTGCCATGGTCCCTAAGAGAATGAGTGGTATGCAGTACACTTCTTGTGGTGGGAAGTCCACTTCTTGTCAGTCGTGGGGCTTGAACTCTGGGCCTGGGTGCTGTCTTCGAGCTCCTCAGCTCAAGACTAGCACTCTACCACTTGAGCCACAGTGCCACTTCCAGTTTTCTGGTGGTTCTTTGGAGATAAGAGTCTCATGGATCTTCCCGCCTGGGCTGGCTATGAACCATGTTCATTATATCTCAGCCTCTTAGTTAGGATTATAGTCCTGAGCCACCAGCACCCAGCTTAATTGTAATTATGGCTTTCTTTCTCTCTCTCTCTTTCTCTCACAGGAGCTGGTTGAATGGGTGCTGAAGAGGTGGCCCAGTGTCCCCATGTGGCTGGAACCCAAGGTGACCCTCTCATTCTGGAGGTGGGCTGTGGGTCAGGAACTGTCTCACTCAGCCTGTTGAACCAGCCCCATGAGGTAAGCCCCTCTGTGCCCTAGCTAGACCGTCCAGCCTTATTGTCCATCCAGCCTTATTGGACTTAGTATTGTTTTCTATGTCCTTTTCTAGCAACTGGCCAAAATTATGATACATAATTATGGAATGAAAATATAATACCATCTTAAGAAAGTCATTTAGAGCTCTGGGAATGTGGCTTCATGGTACAGTGATTGCCTGCCATGCATGAAAACCTGAGTTCAATTCTTCAGTACCACATAAACAGAAAAAGAAACACTGGAAGTGGTGCTGTGTCTCAAGTGGTAGAGTGCTAGCCATGAGAGAAAGAAAAAGCCCAGGAATAATTCCCTAGCCCTGAGTTTAAGCCCCAGGACTATAGTACTGGCAAAAAAACCCCAAAAACATTAAAAAATTTAGTTAGTAAATGCAAAATAAATAATCCATACTTGGAATATATATTGCTCCTTCCATACTAATACCTGACAATATTCCTTAATTCATGTACTTTACCTATATTAGGATACTGTGTTGAAAAAAAAGTTTTGTTCATTAGGTCACAGCAATTAATGCTAGGAATGTGCTTAGATGTCAGGTGAAGATTAATTCTGGAAATTCAAAGATTCCAGGCTTTTGAGTGGTCACTGCTAATCACAATGAGAAGGATAGTCTAAGTGAGATTTGGAAATCTTTTTGGTCAGTCATGGCACCAAAAAGGCAGAGGCAAATTATCAGTTGGGACAAGAGAAGGAATAACTCTAGATGGAAGGAACAAATGATAGTAACTAATGCATACCAGAAACCATTCTAGGGAACCATTTTTGGTTATTGAAGAACTAGTTATCAACCAGGCTTATTTTTCATTGCCTTTAGCATTCTAAATCTCTTAGGCTAGTTCTTAATCTCTGTGTGAAAAATGTATCTCCTCCTATGCTGTTGTTCCATACCTGATCTCTTTTGCTTTCTAAAAATCACAGTCTTCCCTGATACTAAATACACCTACACAGATGGCAAGAGGTTGCTAATGTAAGGGTCCCATAGCTCATGAATCATTAATGTAACAAACTGGAATAGGAGGACTTATTTATTGCTACCTCAATTTTTCTGAAAGCTGCCATGTCATCATTTGATTCAAATTTCCATTCTTTGTCTACATAGTGTCATTAAGTGCACTAAATGGAAATATGAGCTGGATCCTGGTGGCTTAAGCCTATAATCCTAGCTAATCAGGAGGTTGAGACCACAGGATTGTGGTTCAAAGCCAGCCTGCTCTGCAAAGTCCATGAGACTCTTATCTTCAATTAACAACCAGAACCCCAGAAGTGGTGACACAGCTAAAGTGGTAGAGCACTGAGCTTGAGCTGAATAGCTGAGGGACAGCACCCAGGATCAGAGTTCAAGCCCCACGACCAACAAAAAGTGCAAATATGACTTTAAGTTTCCTCAAAAGGAAGGACAAGGTCAATAGTAATCTTCCAAAGCAGAAAAAAAAAATAAAAAAATAATGCAGTGCACTTACTTTTGCTGAGTTATTTAAGTTATGGATTCTTGGCTGGACATATTCTCTTCTTTTAAAAATTGTCAAATATTAGCTTTATAATAAACTTCATTTAGTATTTCTTGGTTGGAAACAGAAGACTTGATACAGTTGATGACACTTGGCTTTTTTTTTTTTTTGCCAGTCATGGTGCCTGAATTCTGGGCCTGGGCACTGTCCCTAAGCTCTTCAGCTCAAGGCTAGTGCTCTACCACTTGAGACACAGCACCACATCCAGGTTTTTCTGCTCTTGTGGTGCTGAGGAATCGAACCCAGGGCCTCATGCATTCAAGGCAAGCACTCTACTCCTGAGCGACCTTTTCAGCCCGTCACTTGGCTTTCTTACTATCTCAGTTCAAAGTAAACCCAGAGTCTGTCAAGCTCTCATCTCTAATTAACCACCAAAAAGTCCAGAAGTGGGGGTTTGGCTCAAGCAGTAAAGTACTAGCTTTGGGGGCAAGTGGACAGGAAAGACATCTATTCAGGGACATGGTCCAGCCTCTGGGATCAAGCCCCAGAACCAGCACAAACTGAACTAACAACCAAACCAAGAAACAAACAAACAAACAAACAGGTATTTCTTTGGGACCCTCCTTAAAGGAGAACTGGTCTGAGAAGAGACTGCTTTTGCTGATTATACTCACTGGATCCTGCTTTTGTGGAATCCTTATTGCTATGGAGAACTCAGGACCACACTAAAGGAATGGATAACTAAATCCTGCAACAAGAGAATCATCTCAGGAGTGAAATATCCATCCATAGAGCACTTTAAAATCTCCATGTCTTTTTTTCTTTGCAGTAGAACACTTTTAAAACAATGTTATTTCATTTTGTTCTACGCTGGCCCTCAAATGGCACATTATTTCCTTTTGTAATACTCTCGACCAGAAGTTTACAAACAAGCTTTATATGAGTAAAATACACACTTGAAAAGTCAGGGATAGAGTTTCCCTCAATCCTTGGATCCTTTTCTTGTACAGTAAAAAGGAAAGCACAAATTAATTTGAACTTTGTCATACCTCTACGTTCAATTCCTCTCCTGGGATCAGGTTCCACCTTCAGTAATAGTTACAATTCCCGTAACAATTTATGGTGCTGCTTAGGTATAAGGAATGTTTGCTGGCTTCACTGAAATAGCACAAGGACACCTTTGGACATCATGTAGCAATTTTTCAGAGACAACTTGGTAAAGAGAAAATATGGAATTTAAATTGCTTATAAATACATTATCCATGAGTACATTGAGTTCAAACATCATAAGTGCTCTGTAAATTAAGGTGAATTTTAAATGGGAAGAAGGTTCTCAGATCATTTTTTTGTGAGTGTATGTGCTGTGCATTATTTTCCAAATGTACAAGAGTTAACAGTAAGAGAAACAATAGCAATAATAGGAGAAAGGGAAGTTCTGTGTTTAAGGGTTCAATACAATATAGAAGACTCTACAAATAAGACAACATTGAAACAATGAAGCCAAGTTCAGTACGTAGATTTACAGAAGTGATATAGAGAAAGCATTTCTCCTAAGTGGAACATGAAGTATGAGGCCACTCCCTTTCTAAATCACACTTCCATCGTGCAAATTTGTAAAAAGTAGAATAGAAGAATGATTCTGGTTCCATGCAAGTCAGATATAAGAGAATGGACTTAACTGGAGAAAAGTCCATCTTGAAAGAGCAGGGATTATACTAGCAATGAACATGGAGGCAAAGATCATATTTCTTCTTATTTCCTATATATATATTTATATGTAAATATAATATGTATATAAATATATATATTTATATAAGATTTCCTATATATATATATATATATATATATATATATATTTTTTTTTTTTTTTTTTTTTTTTGCTGTTGGTCGTGGCACTTGAACCCTGGGTGCTGTCCCTCTGCTATTCAGCTCAAGGCTAGTGCTCTACCCCTTGAGCCATAGTGCCACTTCCAGTTTTCTTGTAGTTAATTAGAGAAAAGAGTCTCCGGGACTTTCCTACCTGGGCTGGCTTTGAACTTCAATCCTCAGATCTCACCACCACCCAGCTTAAGATCACATTTCTAACAGTGTACATTCAGCATATGTAATGTGTATGTTCATCTATCTTTATATGAATTTTGAGTTAAAAATCTGGGCTACAGGTTAGACTTCACACTCACAAAAATGTTTGTAGTTTAAAAAGTTGATACTCCTGGAAAAACAAAACTTAAGAATGTAAAGGAGTCTGGGAAGTTCAGTTTGCATCCAGCCTGGGCAGAACAGTCTTTGAGACACTATCTATAATTAACCAGCCAAAGCTGCATTGGAAGAGCAGTTCAAGTGATGGAATACCACTCATGAGCAAATTGTTGAATAAGAGTTTGAGGCTTTTGCATACACACATACAAGCATACGCATACACACAGAGGTACTTATATATGCACACATGAATACACAAATGAAACAACTCTCAGAATATGTAGAAAAGTTAGAAAGCAATAGAAAATATGTCCTGAGTAAAACTAGAATCAAGTGATAAATTTTAATATTAAAAAGTCCTCAAGTGAACTTTCTTCAAAAAATTTGAGACTATTAGATAGGTAGGGATCAGAGATAATAAGAAAGTCAAGTAATCATTATTAAAGGGATCGGATCCATGAAGGAATGAATCAGAGACCCCTGCATGTGCATCTGAAAATGTTCATATCCTGTGTCAAATGTTAGAACATCTTTCAAAATTGTACATAAACAGTCTGAGCAGTCAATGGATAAGATCATCAGAGAAGTTCAGAATTGCTAGTGTGTTTCTAGATTAAATAAACCAACAAACTATGGCAGGGCAATGTGATACAAGCCTGGAATTCTAACACTCAGACTAAGACAGGAGATTAGAGAGTGGAATTACATAGTGATACCTTCCCTGGACCAGGTAGTATAATTTTGTCTCAATAAAACAAACCAAGTTACAAGAAAGGAATACAAAGTTCGAAGTTTGGGCTAATTTTGTCATTATGTTTTGAGAAGTCAAGTTTCGTATTGAAATGCAACTGATATATAATCCTCAGTTGTGTTTTAAATGCTCTCTTAATTACAGAACCTTCTTAGATGCAAAATAGCTCATGATTCCCATCCAAAATTTGAAAAAGTAAGTAAGTTTCATTCTGTTGGATGCCAAAGAAATGATGAAGGTTTACAAAACTTAAGCCTGGAGAAATAGCACAGTTTGTCTAATGTAGGTCTTTGTGGACCTTGCAAAATTAGAATTTAGATTCAAAATAAATAGTTTGTTTTTTTTTGTAATTCCATATTCTATAGGATACTACAAAATTCTTTTTAAGTAGAGGTTTTAACTGACAAATTCACAAATGATTCTGGCATTCTATTTGCCTAGAAATTCTTTCAAGAGAGTTATAATTAGAACTTAGATAATCCCAACAGTTCATGTATAAAATGATAATGTGAATAATCTAGACAGAGTTGCCAACAAATGGATGATATTAATTTATAAATTTAGAAAAAGCATTTTTTGAGGGTTTGGTATAACATGGTATGAAGAGAATAATTGTGTGACATCTTCTTTCTTCTACCTATATGTTACACAGGAAGCAATTTCCTTAATTATGTGCCTCTGTATACAATGAGACAAATGCTAGGTTTGGGTTCACTTTTATTTTATTTTTGTGGGGGGGTCTGGTCGTGAGGCCTGAACTCTGGTCCTGGGTACTGTCCCTCAGCTCTCCAGCTCAAGGGTAGTGCCCTACCACTTGAGCCACAGCGCCACTTCCGGCTATTTTTCTTTTTGCTAATGTGGTGCTGAGGAATCGAACCCAGGCCCTCATTCATGCAAGGCAAGCTCTCTACCACTGAGCCACCTTCTCAGCCCAATTTTTGTTTTTGCTTTATTGGTTTGACCTAGGGGTTGAACTCTGGGCCTGGACACTGTCTCTGAGCTCAAGGCTCCTTCCCTACCATTTCAACCTCAGTGCCACTTGTGTCTGGCTTTTTCTGAGAAGTTTATTGGAGATAAGGTTCTAAGGGACCTTCCTGCCTGGATGGGTTTTGAACCATAATCTTCTGATCTTAGTATCCTGAATATCTATGATAGTTAAAAAAGTATAAATATAAATAATATTTGCAAGTGTTCTGATCTCAAGAATACCACTGGGGGAAAAGTGATGCAACTGAGTTTATTGTGGTGTTCTTTGCAGAATTAGGAGGGCATCACAATACCAGAGGTGTAGTATTTTTTCACAGTAGAGATATGCTATTCATGATGTGAATTAAGGGAATTTTAAGGTGCACCTTTCAAGTTGGAAACTGTTGGGCTAGGATGACTTTATGGCATAAAGCTTGGGATTGCTTACTCTTGAAGACTTATTACAGATGCTTCATAGTTTTATCCTGTAGCAGAATGTGGCTATTTTTCTGTTGACTTCTCAATCTGTAACACCCCATTGGAAACTGCATCTATTGCAGAATTATATAACATGAAAACAAGTACTGTTTTGAATCTCTCAGGTATGGAATGTTTAGAATTTGAAAATGAGTAGTTATTAGTCATAGGAATTTTGAAGAACACATATATTCTGTCCCAACAACTTATTTAATTTTAAAAGTTATGGGTTTCCATAGAATTAAACTGTTTTCGATTTTATGTGTGTGAAAGTGCTAAATTTATTTTTTCCAAAATATGCAAGTATATTGTGAAAATATTGTCTAGTTGGATAACACTCAAGTTGACGACCTTTTGATAAAGAAAGGGTAATTAAGTCAAATTAGACGCAAAATAGTATTGATTTTTAAAATTTTACTACATAAAAAATAATATTAACTATACCAATACAGTGAAATTTTATTTTATGCAGCTTATTTTTTAAATTTAATTTTATTGTCAAAATGATGTACAGTCGGGTTACAGTAATTGTTAGGTAGTGAATACATAACTTTTCAAACTTGTTACCCCCCTCCTTCACTTTTCTCACAGTTTTCCTTCACCTCAGTACCCCTCACAAGTTGTAATGTATATTCCCAACATATTGTCTTGTGAGTATTGCTAATGCATTGTTTTGCCCTTTGTCATTTGTGTCACCATTGTGATGTTCCTTTTCCCTTCCCTAGTTAAGGTAAATGTATACAAAATACACAATGTACCAAAATCAAATACAGCAAGGGATAAACCAACCGGGGAAAACCAAAGAAAATGGAAATCACATAATACATAAAAAACAACAACCACAAATAAAAATCTCTGATTCCATATCTTGGAGTTCATTTTGTTCAGTATCAGCTTATGTGGTCATATATTTGCATAACGAAGCCACTGGAAAATAATAGTTGCATGGACACTACATCGTGAAAACAACATGTTAACAGTTTTTGATGGTAAAGGTGGAATTAGGATTGATGAATTCGCGATTCTGATAAAGGAATTTCAAAAGAGTTTTAAAATTATGACACGTATATTTTAATTGTTCAAACTTTTTAACAACGTAGCCTATTAAGAACATTTAAAATTGCCTGAGAAAATAGGCTTTCATGCAAAGAAATCCATGGAGACTTAGTGGAGAGGGAGCAATGTGAGTGAAGATGGCTCATTTTCACACTAAACAAACAAACCTCAGAAACCTTGCTGTAAATCCTGTAGCTTCCCTTGAAAATTGTCCTTACCCAGGAAATATATTCACTGTATGAAACAAGGTTATAGTGCAATTTAATTCAAATTTCTTTAAAAAAAGACATCAAAATTTGTGAATTGACCTTTAATTACCAAACAGTAATTCTCTGAAAAAGATAATTTGGGTCAAAATATTTAGGGAGAAAGTGTCCTCCACAATGAAAAAAGGTATTGGGTTTACACTTTTCTGTTTGTAATACTTTCCACAATGTCTTTGCATGTGAAGCACTGAAACACAGAAAAAAAATCTGATTGGATACTTCAAACCAGTGATTTCACATTTCTAAATGGCTCACAAATATAATATCCTTATTAACATGAGATAGCTTATTGCATAAGCTATCTCAAAAAGTTTTGGGTTCAGAAAAAAATTGAGCACATGGAAAAGGTCAGAAATCAGTGTTCTTAGAAGCCCTAGCTAAGCAAATTGGCTTCAGCAGTGGAGGGAGGCCAAAACTTTTGACATAGATTGTAATATTTTTGCTACCTAAAGTGATTTTACAGAGCTTATTTGGCTCACTACAATGCAGAACTGATTGAATGAAAACATGAAAATAAATCCCACATCCAAAGGAGGCAACTTCAAAGAGTTTTAAAGGAGAAACCATGGAGATGTAGCAGTGGGGGAGGCCTTATAGTCCTTCAGCTTCTCTAGACTTGAAGTCAAGAAGCTGTGATTAATTGGAAATCAGGCAAGAGCTAAGAGGAGGACATAGAAGGAGAACATAGAAGCATTGTCCTTTGTAACAGACACTGTTATCCAAGGTATGGGTGATTTAACTTTATTCTCTTCCATACATCTTGTTGAGCAAATGCAAGACTAAGGGAAAAATAATCTATTGAAATAATTTTGCAAAGAATAACTTCACTGTTCCTGATATGGTATCTAAGGAGAGTCTTAAGAGAAGATAAAAGTGGAGTATTCTGCAGTTTCCTCTAAGCATCTTGTTAGCAAAATATATCTTTGAGGTTAGAAGTGATTGAACCAAAAAGTGGTGGAGTACTTATGTTTGTTAGCACTTTAGACACAAGAAGACTTTCTTTTTTTTCTTTTTTCTTTTCGGGGGGGGTCTGTTCGTGGGACCTGAACTCTGGGCTTGGGCGCTGTCCCTCAGCTCTTCAGCTCAAGGCTAGTGCTCTACCACTTGAGCCACAGCGCCACTTTCAGCTTTTTTCTTTTTGCTTATGTGGTGCTGAGGAATCAAACTCAGGGCCTCAGGCATGCAAGGCAAGCGCTCCACCACTGAGCCACCTTCCCAGCCCGACACAAGAAGACTTTCAAGGTAAAAGAAAAAAGAAAAATGGATATCCAAATATTTGTGATCACAGTTTCTTGGACTGGTTTTTTTGGAGACAAAGTTTTACATTAGAGTTTGTCCTGATTAACATCAATGTTGGGTTTTTATGGCAACCAAATGCAGGTGTGAAGTTTAATGGTCTCCCTTGAACAAGTAAACAGCATGATAAAAAATGGCAAATAATATTTAGTGAATTACTTTCACCAATTACTTTTCCAGAACAAAGAAGGAAATATATTACTCAAAATCAATTGACTTAAAAGTATGAAGAAAGAGTAGTGAAGAGAGATGAAAGAAAACTTAGAGGATTGTTTTCTCTCCAGCAGAGTAATGGGTTCTTGATATTTTTCTCTTCCATTCTATCTTCACAAGATATCAAGTGTGTCTCAGGACTGGAGTATCCAGTTCAGTCAGAGAGAACTCACAGAAGGAAGATAACATTTGAAGCAGATATAGTTGATTTATAACCTGAAACAATCTATATAAATCTGTTCAAATTTCTCCCCTACCTCAAATGCCCTCTTTTAATAGTTTTGTTTGCTTTTCCCAAGACTGCCCTTCATTAACTGCTTAAAATTTTGAGAGGTCATATTCATAATTTCTAGAGATTGCTGTTTGGTTGTAATTTTTGTGTGTTTTTTCACTGAATTTCAAAAGGTTGTGCAAGTGTGTTACAATTAAATATGTCCATCTAATTGTCCAATGCTCCTGGATCAGATTCACTCCTTCCATCATTGTCAACCAACTCCTTCTCCAAGATTTATTTCAGATTAACCACTTTCTTTATCACATGTGTACATTGATATTCTAGCTGAACTTGCCCCTTGTTCTATTTTTCATTCATTCTATGTATTTACTATTATTCCATTCTGGTTTCAACTTCCTGATAGTCATTCTGTTAAACTGTCTGTTAAAAGTTTGAAAGGTTTATATACATTCCATGGAGTTTCAATCCTGCATATACTTGAACTTATGTCAGCTTATATTTCCATAATTCATTCATCTGCAATAATAATTTGCAAGACTGGAGGTGTGAAGCACCTAGACATGATTTAATTCTCATCCATTTGGAAGATTAATCTTTAGTCAACAAGAAAGTTTAAAAATGGTTTAGAATGTATTCTAAACTACCAATTTTTATAAATGGCTTTGTACAATGGTGTGTGATCATTTAATTTTACATGGGATAATATTTTCTACTACATTTAAGTTTTGAAAAAAGAAAATTAAAATGTACTATAATAGAGGAATATGATAGAAATAGAAGACAGATTTTATGTTTGTCATATCTCTGATGAGTACCCATATTCAAGACTTACTATGTTAGATAAGGAAAACATAAAATAACATATTATAAGGCAACTATTTGTGACTTTTTAAAATGTACCTTATTAAATGATGAAATTTACTTTATTAGCTAACGTTTGGGTTTGAAATATGGGAGGCTGATATATTTAACAAATTTTGGAAGGCATCTAATGACCAACACAAATGGTGGGTGGCACTATTTCTACAGTTTAATGAATGGTTGAACCTGATTGGCATTAGTGCTGGGTAAACAAATCAACTCTATTGTAACTCTATTGCCACTAAGTATCATCTATTTGTCAAATGTTATTTTGGTGAATGTGAATTTTTTTTAGAAGGTCGTGGGGCTTGAACTCTGGGCTTGGGCACTGTCCCTGCACTCTTGAGCTCAAGGCGAACACTCTACCACTTGAGCCACAGTGCCACTTCTGATATTCGAGTGGTTTATTGGAGATAAGAGTCTAACGGACTTTCCTGCCCGGGCTGGCTTTGAACCGTGATCCTCAGATCTCAGCCTCGTGAGTATTTAGGATTACATGCGTGAGCCACTAGCGCCTGGTTTGCGAATTTGATTTTTCAAAGATTATTTGAAAAAGAATACAGTGGGGGCTGGGAAGATGGCTCAGTGTTAGAGCGCTTGCCTTGCATGCCTGAGGCCCTGGGTTCAATTCCTCAGCACCACATAAGCAAAATGAAAAAAAGCCGGAAGTGGTGCTGTGGCTCAAGTGGTAGAGCTCTAGCCTTGAGCTGAAGAGCTGAGGGACAGCGCCCAGGCCCAGAGTTCAGGCCTCACAACCAGATCCCCCCCCCCCCAAAAAAAAAAAAAGAAATGTAAAAAAAAAAAAAGAGAAAGAATACACTTTCAGGAGATTAAATATTTTGAGAATGACAACATTTTTATACCACAGAATCAAGTTTTACTGAAGTACCAGTGTTTTTTTTAATTGTGAAAATACTGTTCAGAGGGGTTAAAATTACATGGGCAAGGTAATGAGTACATTTCTTATCAAGCATTGTTGCCTCCTCCTTTGTTTCCCCTTCCCATCCCTTGGCATCCTCCCCCTGCCCCCCGACCCGATCCTCCCCCCCTTCCCCCCCCCCCCCCCCCCCCCGCCCCCAGCACCAAAGTTGTAAAGTTTGTTTTCGACATGACAACTTGTACATCTCACGGTGTTATTAAGCACTAAGGATCTTCTCAATTCATGTTTTTTTCTGAATTACATTTGACTTCTAAGTCAAGTTTTCCTGGCCTTAATAGACCAATTGTGGATCTATCCTTCCAGGAGCTATTTTGCTGGCCCACTTATGCTGGACTGAAATCTTTCATTAATCATTAGGGGAGGGGTATTAAAAATAATCTTGTGACACTTTGTGATTTTGTTATCTCATATGGGCTGGTCATCTGTAAATTGAAAGTTTGAATTGCAGTACTTTCTCTTAGATTTTGTGATCTCATCCTTCATTTTAAGTTGACTTGAATTTCACTATTGCTTACTGCTAATTCCTGTTTCTCAAGGAATTGGGGCCCTGAAATATTATAGGAAATGAGAAATTGACATGACTCTTCAATTACTTTCTGTTGGCATGTTGCCTGGGCCTAGTTGAGAAGTCTTGACCCTGTTATCTGATGATGCAGGTAACTGGGACATAGGATCCTAGGACCCATACATCTTGCAGAAGAATAATATCTTTTATACATCATATCAGAAAAATTTGGGTATAATCAATAGGAATGCTTCAGAAATATGGAGAAAAACATTTTGGAACCAGTGAGTTAAAACAATAAACAGAGCAGCAGAGTAAAATCCCTTATAGATTAGAGGAAAACAACATTTTTTTCCATGTGAATTCAGAAGAACAAGAACACTTAGAAGGTATCACAGGTTTATAGTGAAGACATTACATTGATACTTTTTACATTCTAGTATGTATTCTAAACCTAATTATTTATATTCCAATTCTCTTTATTGGAATAAATAATTATCAATTTATTTGTCAAATTATCAATTAATTCTACTAAGTTTCACTGTGTGAAATATGAAATCAGCACATATAAATATAAAATATATAACTATATGTAATATAATAAAAAGGGCACATGTTTTGCATTGTTCTGTTGTGGTTAGGGTATCAAAGACAACTCTGTTTTAAAGTATTATTGCATTATCTGTACCTCAGTGTTAGGTAGAGTTAGACCTAAAGCTTTACCATTTGTAGATTTAAAGCCTGGAGGCAAGAGGAAACACTGTGATTAAAACATTACCAATTTAAGGCCTAATAATGAGGAGAAACATGGACTTCTCCTGGAGCTATGGAAATATTTGGTGATAGAAAGGAAGTAGTGTAAGTTCCTGCCTGGTTGGAAGGTACACAGGCCAGACATCAGGAAATCACGCATATGAAGAATTTTTTCACCTTGGCGTTAGCTACTTTTGAAATGGTAGGTATAATAAACACTTAAATTTTGATAAAATACCTTCTAGTCTGAACAGTTCTGTCTGAACTGTTCATCTCTCTATGATCCCTTGTAACTAAGATTAGTTTTGTTCTAGTAAGACAAACTATGCTGTCAGGGTAGGATATTCTGGTTGGTATGTTCCTACGTGGAAGAAGGATAAAGGGTAGACATTTGTGCCAGTAAGACCTCATTTGGGAAAATTTCAGCTGCAGAAGTTTAGAAGTAGCTCTTAAGCAAGGCTTACTTTGAATCTATTAGCTCCACAAAGCTAACTCATTCACGTAAATAAGTACTTGAAAAAGTCATCACCTTAGGACCTAGCTATAAGTGCTTCAAAGTATGATCAAATCTAAAATGAAAAAGACTTAAAATTGTCATTGACAAAAAATGCAAATGTGAGCAATCGACCGAACAATATAATTTTTTTCCCACTATACACATTATTTTAGGGAAATAAGATCAATAGTATTGTTAGGAACAATAACGTTTCCTTGCTACAAATAGGCACCCAAGGATATAAGCCTATATAAAGATTGCATCATTAACTACTTAAATTTAGAGGATACTACATGCTTCAGCAGCACGTATACCCAAATTACAACAATACAGAGATTAACATGACACTTGCACAAGGATAATATGAAAATTCGTGAAGTATTCCATATTTTTCATTCTTCAGTTGCAGAAATGAAAAACAGTTATTTAAAAGTTGATTACAAAATTACAAGTGTAACAATATATGCAAGTGTTAGAATTAAACATTAGTTTGACATCAGTGTATTAAATCTTCACCTTAGAAAGGCCTTTACATGGAATAACCTTTACAAAACTTTTGAAATTAGTTAACATTGTCATTTTATCCAAAAAAAATATACTACTATAAGAACCTAGAAAAAGGGGCTGGGAAGGTGGCTCAGTGGTAGACCGCTTGCCTTGCATGCTTGAGGCCCTAGGTTCGATTCCTCAGCACCACATAAGCAAAAAGAAAAAAAAAATGGAAGTGGTGCTGTGGCTCAAGTTGTAGAGCGCTAGCCTTGATCTGAAGAGCTGAGGGACAGCGTCCAGGCCCAGAGTTCAGGCCCACGACTGGACCAAAAAAAAAAAAAAAAAAGAACCTAGAAAAAAAATAATCTTAAATTTTCTATATGAAATACAATCTGAAAGGACACATTTATTAATGAATATATATATTATAAAACAATGTTGAATGTAAAGTATATCTAGGAAAGAATGAAATAGATTATGGATATTATGCAAACACAGAATATAGAATATTTTAAAATATACTTTTTTCAGACAAGAAGCAGAAATATCTTTAGTTTCTGTACTACTCATTTCAACAGATAAGATCAAATTATTTCTGATTAAAAAATCACAAACTGCAGAAATCATTGTAGATGTACACAAACAACTCAAATACATTTGACATCAAAGTCAGGCAATTCACTTGGAAAAATTCCACAGAATTTTTACAGTAAGATATTGCTGTTATTTGAATTCTGAAAATATTTTGTATGGACACAAAGAGTGGACTGGCATTTTGATGTTTAAGAAACGTAACTGATATCTTAGCTATGCTAAATAATGCTGCAATAAACATAGTTGTTTTGGTAGCTTTTGTATGGTCTTGTTTGATGCCCCTAAGTAGATGAATGGATTAAGAAAATAGAATTCTATGGAATGGAATTTTATTCCTCCCTCAGAAAGAATGTCAGTGCCCCATTTGTTAGGAAATGGAAAGACTTGGAAAAAATTATATTGAAGTAAGCCAGGCCCCAAGAAACATAGATCCCATAGTTTCCCTTATTTGTAACTAGTATATGTCTGAGACAAGCAGAAATGGTCAGATAAGTTGATGTTAGGTGAAATGAACCCCAAGATAAGGATTCAAATGTATTTTTTTCTTTCTTGTGATTGTTTCTAACATATTTATAAGATGATTTCTTTGTTGCTTTGTATGTCCCTCTCCCACCGTATAATCCCTGCTTTCATTGTATTTGATGTTGGTATGATTTGTGGAGGGGAAGGGAAAAAACAAATTGTTTAAATAGGGATACAGGTTGACCCATTGCAACAATGAGATGTACAAGACGTCATGTAGAAAAACGAACTTTACGACTTTGGCCGGGGAGGAGGAGTAATGAGGGGGGAGGGGAGTGGGGGGAGATGAAAAGGTATGGGAAGGGGAAATAAAGGAGGAGGCAACAATGCTTGATAAGAAATGTATTCATTACCTTGCCCATGTAATTTTAACCCCTCTGTATGGTGTTTTCACAATAAAATAATAAAACTCAACAAAAAAAAAAAAAAGAAAAAAAAAGAGAAAAGAAACAACCAAACCATTACAACTGAATAGAACAATTTGTACAGCCTTCCACAACTTCAAAGAGGTAGTGATACATACTTATCCTTTTGGTAATATCAAAGGCAGTTTCTTCCAAGTTGTTCTTCAGACCTGGTTTGATATAATGGTTCAACAGAAGGCGATCCAGTGTATCTTTGCTATCTATATTCCCAGCAGCAAGATGCAAGGGAGTCAAGAGGCATTTAGTTTGGGCATTGGTATCTGCATCATGATGAAGTAAGAAAGACGCCACACTGGTATTATTTCACGAGTAACCACTGCGCAGGGGTGTCTAGCCATTAACAATTATTGCATGAATATCTGCTGCTTGAGGCACCAACTCATGGACAATATCTAAGTGTCCACTGTAGGCTTCCCGATGAAGAGGGGTATATTCATTGTCATCCCTAGTATTCACATGAGTGGCCTTTATGGAAAGTAGTCACCACACTCTAGTAAGCCGATTATTTTCAGCAGCCCAAAGAAGAAATTTGCTTGGATCCTACTCCATTTTTTTTTCTTGCAATTGATACGATTCCTCACTTTTTCATTTTGTTCCTTATCTTCATCAGAATTGCCTAACTAGAGACTTTCAGTGCCAGTGAGAATAAGGTGTCCCTGTATTTCCCCAATAGTTTATAATGGTTGAACTTGTGAGAAAAATACAGTGAATTTTCTGCATCTGTTTATTTTCATGATGATTTATTTTCTCTTTTTCCATTTTTATTATTCCAAGTCATTCTAACTGGAAAGTAGGTAATTGATGGAGAGCAGAGGAAAGATGTTCCTCCGTATTCAAAGGTACAGACTGAAAATGAAGATCAGTGTTGTTTTTATGTGCAGCTTCTTCTAGGAATGAGAAAATAGAAAGTGGCTCAGTGGTGGAGTGCTTGCCTTGCATGTATGAGCAATGGCAGGTCATGTCCACTTTGCAGCCTTGTCATTCAGACCCACTGTGCAAAGAAAAAGACATAGTACCCCAGCCCTCTGAAGCTTGCCACTTTTTGTGGTATCCTACTTTTTATTCTTCCTGCAAACCCTCAGGGCCTAGGATCCCAGGATCGGCTATGGGTCCAGAGACTGCACCAGAGCCTAGGGTGATGGAAGCTGAGTCAGAGTTGCCACGAACATGAGTTCAAGACGTGTGGTTGGCAAAAGAAAGAATAAAAAAAAATTAATTAATTATTTAACTAAATTAAAAAGAAATAAAGCTCTCTGGTTTGGAATTTCTGCCAGTTTCCTTCCTTAGCCTGGGATTTGAACTCAGGGTCTTGGTAAATCTGTAGCAATGTGAGGGAAGGTGCAGAGTTGCCACTACTTGAGTTCAAACCCTGTGCCAAGCCAAAAATAAAAAAAAAGTGACTGAGCTCAGCAGGGGGAGTAGTTGTAGAGATGGGAGGGAAGGGATGGTAGGGAGAAAACAAAAGAGGAGGCAACAATGCTCAATAGGAAATGAACTCATTACCTTGCTCATGTAACTGTGATCCCTCTGTACAACATTTTTGCAATAAAAATGTACAAAAAAGAAACAATGTAGTGCTCAGAGAAGCACTTTGGGGATAAGGTAAGGATGTCAAAAGCTGTACAAAATTCTACACTGCTTTTTTTAAATGTTCTGTATAGAACTGAATGAACAAAACTGCTTTCATTTAAAAAATTAAGCCACTGTCTTGGAACTGGGGCCAGTATTTCTGTAATTGCTGTGATTTGATCTCACCTTCCAGGTAACTCTTTTGCACCATGGGTGAAGGTGAATCTTACTGTCTTCGAGGAAAACAAATTCAGGCTAGAGTTCTGAGGGCCCAAATGAACGACCTGCAATGGAAAAAAATATTTCTATACATGTGTAATATATGATATATACTTACATATGCATGTTTATTACATATTATTATTTTTATTATTGATTTTGTATTTTATTTTTTATTTTATTCCTTTATTTATTGTTTATTGTATTTAGTATTATTATACACATAATATTTAGTACATGTTTTACATCTATTATAAAATGATTCACAATAATTTAGGACATTGACTCATTTTCATTTATACTTTATTAAGTGTTGGAACATGATACATAATTAAATGGAAGCATTTGTCACAGTCTTCACATGTTGTAGAGTCTCTCCCACAGATGAGCTTTGTCTTCTTTATCTTTGGACACCTTCCTATAGGGATTTCTTTAGATGATTTATGATCAGAGGCCTTTTCTTGAGGATAGGCAAGTTGAGGGATAAAATTGTAAGGGTGGGGCAAGAAATGTGACTTAGTGGTAAGGAGCTCGCTCAGCATGCATGAATGCCATGGTTTGAATCCTCGGTGCTACATACTCAGAAAAACCCAGAAGCTGTGGAGTGGCTCAAGTGGTAGAGCTCTAGTCTTGAGAAAAAGAAGCTCAGAGAGAGTGCCCAGGCCCTAAGATCAAGCCCCAGGACTTTCAAAAATAATAGGTCAGATGCTGGTGGCTCACACCTGGAAAACTAGCTTCTCAGGAGACTGAGCGCTGAAGACCACAATTCAAAGAAAGGCTAAGCAAGGAAAGCCTGTTAGATTCATCTTCAATGAATCACCAAAAGACACTGTGGCTTAAGTGGTACTGTTTGCTTTGAACTGAAGAGCTCAGGGACAGTGCCCAGGCTTGAGTTCAAGACACACAACTGGAAAAAAGTGAGGGTTAATTAAAGTACTTTTCCTATTTGCTAATTAAGAGAATATTCTCTGGAAAATGAATGCTAATGTATACGAGAATTGGAGTCAGAGCTCAAGGTTCAAGTTTAGTAGATCCATATGCCCAGCCTCTGAGATTCTAGCATTATAACTTTGTGTCCTACAAGGTTCTGAAAGGTCCAATGTTGAAAGGGTTAATATGCTTCCCAAGCCCTTTGTGACTTGTACTTACAATGTCATTACAGTTCTGAACCTAGCAGAGAATTAGTAGCTAACGCCCATCTCCCTAGCTTAGGTCTCAAGATCACAGGGTGAAGCCAGCCAGAGTAGGAAAGTCTATGACACTCTGACTTCCACTTCTGAAAGGTCAGATATTCAAGAGCTTCCTGGGTTTCCCTTGGTGATGAGAAGTTACTTGCACTCTAATTGTTCTTAGAGTTCTCAAGCTATAGAAGCAGGAAAGAAACATTATTGACCCATCCTGGGTTCAAATGTTCTCAGGATCCAAGCCCTAGCCCTGTTAGCAGGAAGAACTCCATTGTAACACTGTATTTGAAGGACAGAAAATAGTTGCAAAAGCCAGGCTAGGTGAGAGACCAAGGCCTGCAGGATTAGGAAGCAGAATGTACACACTCAACAGGAAAGTGAGCTGCAAAACCATTCATTCCGGACACAACCAGCAAAGGGGGTGGGTGGGGCGGGGAGAACTTCAAACATTTGTTAGAGTTACACCAGGGTCAGGCTTTTCTCAGCCTCTTCACACAATGACTGATTAACCTTCCTCCCTCAGGTGAAGGGAGCCTCAAGCTATCTTTTGGTTACCAATAGAGAGCCAGTTTAGTGTGTGAGTGTGGGGGGGGGGAAGGGGAGGAACAGAGTTGAAAACCCTGATCTCTGGTTTTAAGGAGTGGGTTTTTCACTCTTCATCTGCCAGATTTGAAGGCCCTTCTACCTCGGTGAGTCCATTCTCCTTCCTTCATTCTGCACATCATTAATGCTAATCCCCAGTCCAAGGAGAGGCAAGGCCATTTCTCTTCGCTCTCCAAGCACTTAAGTTAGAACCTGGGTCTTCCCTCTTGGCTCTGGGACCCTCAGCTGCCTGAAAAGTGGGAGAGAGACAGTCTTCCTGCTCTGTGGTTATATGAATACGATGCTGGTATCCTGGCACACTGCAGAAGGCCTCATGACTGCTAATTGTTCCCTTCTTCCCTCCTGACATCCACGACCAGATTCATCTAGCATTTTTGTATCTATCTATCTATCTATCTATCTATCTATCTATCTATCTATCTATCTATCTATCTATCTATCTATCTATCTATCTATCTATCTATCTATCTATCTATCTATCTATCTATCTATCTATCTATCTATCTATCTATCTATCCATCTATCTACCCACCCAACTACCTACCTACCTATCTATCTCTTTGCCAGTTCTTGGTTGAACTCAAGGCCTGGGCACTGTCTCTAGCAGTCTACTACTTGAGCCACGGCACCAATTCTGGCTTTTTCTGTGTATGTGCTACTGAGGAATTGAACCCAGGGCTTCTTGCATGCTAGGCAATCACTCTCTCTCTAATCCACATTCCCAACCCCCTCATCTTTTTCTTAATGGTAATTTTTACATAAGTAGGCTGCCATTTTTTTGTCCCCAAGTTAATTTTTCTGAATACCGGTTACTTCTAAGAAACCTGATCTTGTCTTTCCCTGCTCGATTTGTGATTGTTCCTGTGTTGGCCTCATAATAATAAAATGTAAATAAACCCTGCTGAGAGCCTAAGTGTGTATCATATAAGGACACAGGCCTGGAACCCTGGAAGAGAAAAGTGATGGGCCTGAAATGAAGATTATGATGCAGTATGTGAAACAGGCATCTCTGAAAAATAAATCAGTAAATAAAAGCAGAAGCATTGCATATGTGTGTAATCAAGGAGGTAATACACACATAAGTAGGTAAGGCACTGATACATAACTTGGCCTTCTCTCTTTGAATTTTTTTTGTGGTCATCCCAGGGCTTAAACTCAGGACCCTATGCAATTCTGAGTTGTGTTACTCAAGGCTGAAGCTCTACCACCACCACAGCTCCACTTGCAGCCATCTGGTCGATAAAAATTGGACATAATCGCCTCCCAGGCCTTACTGCCTGCTCTGGCCAGTATCTCCTGCTTGGCTTTCTCTCTCAAAGCTGGAGCTCTACCCTCTGGGCCACTGCTTCACTTCTGGTTTTCTGGTGGTTTATTGGAGAAAAGAGGCTCACAGACCTCCTGCTCAGGCTGACTTTGGACAGCTATCTCCTGAGGAGGATTCAAGCAACTTTCCTCAGGGATTCACCAAGGAACCGCTCCACACAAACCTTTAGTCTAAATCTCGAGAGGTACTAGAGAAAAACAGAAACTAGAATATGCTTCTAGTGTGTTCTAGATACTTAAGGTTGGAAACACTCATAATTATTAGTTCATTTTACAGGCAAAAGGAGCACTGCAGACTGCATGAAGATCATTCCAGCTTTCGATCCACTCATCCTGAGACAGTAAATTTACTGCAGCTCAATGCTAAGTGACTGGCATGTCCAGTGGACATTGGCTCCCAAATCCTGGAACACTCATTTCTCACTTTTGGCTGCAAACCTGTGACAAGAGGAGAAGATGAGGAGAGAAAATCATTCTCAGAGAAAGCAGCTATAAAGAACATTGGGTAGTTTACTTATAAATTCAAACCAATGGAATGACCCTGTTAAGAAGTCAGCTTGTCCAGAGTAAAAAATGAAGAAGGAAAGAAAGGGAAGTGACAGTGGCTGCTGACTGTAATCTCAGCTCTGAGGAGGCTGAGATGTAGAGAATCTTAGTTTGAATCCAGCCAGTATTGGAAAGTCCATGACACTGTTATTTCTAAGTTGTTTAAGGATACAGGTGGACCCGTTGCAACAATGAGAAGTACAAGTTGTCATGTCGAAAATGAACTTTACAAGTTTGGTGCATGGGGGGGGGAGAGAATTGGGAGGAGGGAGGCTGGGAAGGGATGTGAAGGGTAAACAAAGGAGGAGGCTGCAATGCTTGATAAGAAATGTACTCATTATATTGCCCATGTAATTGTAACCCCTCTGTACAGTATGGTCACAAAAAATAAAAATTAAAATAAAAAAAAAAGAGATCACAGAAAAGCCCAGATGTGGGCTGGACTGAAGTCTCTCTCATTGTCTGGACAGGCAGACAAAAGGCCTCAGTCCTGTACAGCTTTGTAACAACAACTCCACATCTGGGCCAATTAGTGAGGATGCGTGTGTGTGTGCTCTGAAGGCCAGGAGAAAAAGGCCTCTTTGTACTCCAAGCTATCTCTCTTCCCAGTGCTCTGTTTTGACAAGAAGCCTTCATTTGTGCCACCTCCCATGGCAGGCCAAGTTCCCTGCACTTATCTTGCCTTTGTGAGACTATATTCCAGTGCTCAGATACAGTGCTCAATATAATTCAGAAGTCCTTCTTACAGACAACTAGGGCACTGAACTTAATGAAATGTTTCATTGCCAGCGATAATGGGCCTATGATACCTCTCCTTGGTTTTCTGGAAGCTTGAGAAATCCAAGCACATGTTAGATATCACAAAGCTTCCTGTCATCTAGGGATGGTGAAGATCATCAGGTTCTGAAACCTTTGACCTCTCTTAATTGGGCCTTGGATGGCTAGGTTTGGGGGTTGAAAACAGGGCCTTGGTGCTGACCATAAGTTCAGTGGAGAAGTCCAGTGCTTTACCATTTTGTGTCACAGCTTCACTTCTGGTCTATGTGTGTGTGTGTGTCTGTGTGCGTCTGTGTGTCTGTGTGTGTATGTCCATGTGTGTGCGTGCATACAGTCGTGGAGCTTGAACTCAGCACTGTACCTAATTTCTCTTGTACAAGGATAGCCTTCTCTCACTTGAGCCACAGAACCACTTCATGCTTTTTCTAGTGATGTTGTCCTGAGTAATCAAGCCCAGGGTTTCATATATGCAAAGCACTCTACCCCTAAGGCACATTCCCAGCCCTGTACTTCAGGTTTGTTAGATTGTTTCTGGTTTGGGGTTTTTATTTTTGATGTTGTTGGTTGTAGGAGTTGAAGTCTGGGACTGGGAGCTGTCCCTGAGCTTTTCAGCTCAAGTCTTGTGCTCTATCACTTGAGCCGCAGCACCACTTCAGGTTTTCTGGTGGTCCATTGGAGCTAAGTGTCTCAAAGACATTCCTGCCCAGGCTAGCTTTGAACAATGATCCTTAGTTCTCATCCTCCTGAGAACCTAGGATGATAGTCATGAGCTGCAAGCATCAAGCTTCCACTTAATGTTTCTTAGTGGTGAATTGGAGATAATAGTCTCATGGGACTTTTTGTGTCTGGGATAATTTAGAACTCAGATCCTCAGATCTCAGCTTGCTGAGAAGGCAGGATGACAAACCTCATCTATCGACCCCTAGGCCATGGTAGTCTGCTGCAAGGGGATCCTTGGCTCCACCTGGTGGAGTGCTAGCCTTGAGCCCAAGAGGTAAGGGTCAAAATCTAGGTCCTGAGATCAAGGTTCATGACTGAAAAAACAAACAAACAAAACAATGGTCTGCAGGAGACAACTCACTAGTCTTCAGTTATATTTAATTTTGTTCCTTCCATGGAGATATATCTGAGCCTCAATATTCTTATCTGTGTAAGTATCTCAGTTGTGGAGCTCTTACAAGGACCAGATGAAAGAATGCACCCTGTGAAGGACATAGCACATGACACTGTTTGAAGGACTCAATACACAGCATCATGTGAAAGACACAGCACCCAGAACCCAATTCAGGACTCAGCACACTGCAACCTGTGAAGGACTCAGCACATAGCTGTATTCCACAAGCTGTCATTAGAATCAACGTGTTTTCTTCAGTATCACCATTCTTTGAGGAACATTTCACAAACCACACAAGTTCACATCTAATGGTTTAGTGGAGTTTTTTTTTTCAGGGGAGGTTACCCATGGGGCTTGAACTGAAATGTAGGGATACTGTTCTAATAACATTTGCTCAAGGCTACAGCTCTACCACTTGGAAGAGTCTCACAGACTTCCTGCTAGGGCTGGGTTTTAAAGCCTGTGAGCTGCTAGAATGACTGAGGTAAGCCAGCAGCATCTGGTTCGTTGGAGCTGGGTTGCAGTGATTTACATCTGGATAAGTTAGGTTAGGTGGCAGCTGTCAGACTCCTAGCTTGCTCTGTGATGAAGTATTTGAAGTCTTGACCTTCTATAGTTGCAGTTAGAACAGTCTACCTTTTTTGGTGGCAGTCCTGGGCCTTTAGTAAGGGCTTAGCCACTCTCCCCAAGCGTTTGTGCTCCAGGCTAGTACACAATTGATTGAAAGAAAGCAGAACTTCTGGTTTTTCTTATTATATGGTACTGAGGAATGGAAGCCAGGGCTTCCTGCTTACTAGGCGAGCACTCAACCACGGAGTCCCAAGAGTGCATGAGGTATAAATAGAGATTGCTGTATATAAATATTATATATACAAAAAGAAAGATGTGGGCTGGGAAGGTGGCTCAGTGATAGAGCGCTTCCCTTGCAAGCATGAGGACCTGAGTTCAATTCCTCAGCACCACATAAGCAGAAAAAAAAAGCCAGAAGTGGTGCTGTGGCTCAAGTGGTAGAGTGCTAGCCTTGAGCTGAAGAGCTGAGGAACAGAGCCCAGGCCCAGACTTCAGGCCCACGACTGGACCCAAAAAAAATAGAGAGAGATTTATGCATATTATTAAATTATAGTTAATAGTACTACCAATGTTAGGTATTAAATGATGTCTCCATTTAATTATATATCCCAGTTGAACAATTAATAAAACATTAATTATTACTCAATTTACTGTTATTGTTTATCATATATGTACATACATCCATACATATAATTACATATTTTATAGAATGAGACCTCTATTTATAATTAATTTATGCATCATGTGTTACTACCAATTATTAGGTATTTAACTATGTCTCCATTTACTTTTCATTCTGTTAATGCTTAATAATATATTAATTAAACTTAATCCACGTCCTATAATTATTTTGTCTAATATTATCCCAGAATGATTCGCTATTAATTCAATCTGTTTTTCATTTATTGTAGTGACCATTTTTCCACCTATGACATTTTTACCTTTATGACATCCTATTATATAGTATATAGATTTGCATACGAATTATACATCCTACCTGACACGGAGCAATTTCATAGAAAAGGAAAATATGTTTCACTCTTGACTTCTTACTCCAAGATTGCATTTTTGGCAGGTCTGGGATCTAAACTCAGGGCCTAGAAGGCTCAGCTCATGAATGAGTGACTGTCAGCACAGCAGCCTCTAGCCAATTCAGCTGCTAGGCAGTTCCCAGCCGATGAGACTGAGCCCCATATGTTAACCCCATATTGTGCTTAGTGAAGTTATGCATTTTATTTGTTGTTTTACTCATTTATTTACCATTTATTTTATTGACTGGTATTACACATGGAATATTTGTTACATTTATTACATGGGATATAGATTTGCCTATGTATGAAACTTCATATCTGACACCCAGATGCTCACAGAAAAGGAAAACATGTGTCACCAGTGCTTCTTACTCCACGATTCAATTTTTGTGAGTGCTAGCAACCTGGGCCATATGGAGCTGACAAGCAGTTACCAGCACCTGAGATCCAGCCCCAGGGGTTGACAAAATAAGATAGCTTGACATGCGGATGGTAGTACACAAATAAATATAGATCTTTATAGAGTACCAGAGATGTTTATATATTCTTCAGTTATATAGACTACATTTTTAACAATTCTTGGGTATTTATTATGCCCCCATGTAATTAGTATTATTGTGTTCATTCTTAATGAATTATTAATTTAATCAACCACTGTCACAAAACTATTGCATCCATGTAATTAATAGTATTCTTTCAATGTTTCAAAATATTCATTAAAATCAATCAGCCTCCTAAAATCACTACTTTTATAGTAGTATCACTCAGGAACAACTAATTTAATCTTGACATTCATAATCTTCCATCAGTATTCCTATGAATAGGAATGAGACTCTTAGGATCTCCCACCGTTGGTAGGGGTCAGGACCGGGCCTCGACCACAGGGCCTATGTTGCCGTGTTGACCTATGGCTTGCCTGGTAGCCCACCATCCTTCAGCAATGTCAGGTTACAGAACTTTTCATCAATGTCATTCAGACCTAAGATGGTCACCTTGCAAAAAAAAACAAATGTAAAACAGCCATTTGCAAGTTGCCAGATTTTTATCTGTGTCATTTTATTTATCTTTTTCCTGTAAATCTTTGGGGCCCAGGAACCCAGGTTCAGCTGTGGGTCCAGTGGTTGCACCCCAGCCTAGAGCGATCAAAGCTGAGGCAGAGTTGCCTCAACCTGAGTTCAAGCTCTGTGCTTGACAAAATAAAAATAAATAAATAAATTCATTAAAAATATTTATAAAATTATGAGGCTCCTTGGCTTGGAATTCATGCCATTTTTTCTGCCAGGCCTGGGATTTGAATTCAGACTCTGGGAAAATCTGCAGCATTGTCGGGGAAGGGGAAGCTCACCATGCTGGAAGACAAGAAAGTCAGGCCTGTTCCCAGGGCCTGAATTCAAGTCTTAGCTCTCAAAAAAAATAATATTCATATACATTTTAAATACATGATTTATATTTGCATACACATGTTTACTTATATTGCAGTTAGTGTAGTTATTCATTTTATTTTATGTATTTCTTATGTATTTTAGTGAGTATGATTACACATATAACATTTTTTACATCCTATTACATAGGACATAAATTTGCCTATGTATTATACATCATTCCTGAGACCCAGGAATTTTGACACCCATAAGGAAAACAAGTGGGACAATTGGCTTCTTCCACTAGGATTAAGTTTTTGGCAGTTCTGTGATTTGAACTCAGAACCTAGCAGGTCAACTTCATGAATGGGTCAATGTTAGCACACCGGTCTGATGCAAATGAAGTTTTCAGGCAAATTTCAGGACCTGAGATGAAGCCCTAGGAGTGGCCAATATATAAAAAGATAGATATGTAGATTGCAGTGTGTGTGTATTTACATATGAATATGCATCTATAAATAAATGTATACAGAGAGAGACAGACATTTATGTAGAATCTAGTGTATAACTCTATATAAAGTGATGTCTGCATCTTATTTTTATATATCCTATTACTACCAATTATATATTCTATTACTACCAATTATTTGGTCTAAAATTATGCCTCCATTAATTAATCACGGTAGAAGTTATTAATTGAATTAATCTATGATATATATTTATGCGTACAATATTATACTAGAAAGACTAGATAAATAGTAATTCAATTTGTACATGTCAAATATTCTATTAATGTTCCTATAGATAGGAATGAGTTTCCTAGGATCTTCAGCTGTGTGTAGGTGGCAGTCCGAGGATAGAACTCACGGCATAGGTATCTGGGTGGGGCTTAGGTTTTACCAACAATCTCTGAGCCTTTGGCCATGCAAGGTCACATACAATTTTCAAGCTGAGTCATTGAGACCCATGGTTGTCACAGTGCAAAGGAAACAAAGGTAAAACGGTTGTGTAATACTTGCTGGTTTTTTCCTCATCCATACTTGTTGGTTTGATGTATTTTTGCCAGTGCTGGGAGTTTAATTGGGGTCCTAGGATGACTGGATCATCTGTAAATGCTGCAAACCAGCCTAGGGTAATCATGGGTTAAGACACAATACGGTGCTTCCTTGAGAAAAAAGAACTCAGGGACAGTGCCTGGGGTCACAGTTCAAGCCTCAGGACCTGCCACAAAAATAAAGCCAGTAACTCTATGTGTCTGTGTATGTATGCATGTATTTCTATCAGTGACCATCTAGAGTTGCTGTGAAGAAAGGTTTGAATGGAATGATTTCACAGCACAGAGAGTGCTTTCAAGACATGTTCTGGGGCTCCCCTCACTATTCCCAGTGTAGCCTGAGGGCTTCTGTGCACCCCAGGCTGCTGGAGGAAGTCTGACTCATTGTTGAAACAGGCAGACAAAAGGCCTCACTCTTGAACAGCTGTGTAACAAACAATTCATCCGGAGCAATTACTGAGGATGAGCAATGAATGAGGATGAGGGCAGACTCTGAAGGCCAGGAGGAAAAGGCCTATTTGTACCCCAAGCTATCTCTCTCCCTAGTGCTTTGTTTTGACAGGAATCCTTCATTTGTGCTGCCTCTCGGGGCAGTCCAAGTTCCCTGCACTCATCCTGTCTTTGTTAGACTATGTTCCAGTGTTGAAACAAACTGCTACAATTAATTCAAGGGTCCTTCTGGCAGAAAACAAGTGAGCTGAACCTAATGAAAAGATTCCTAATTGGCATAGGTGCCTCCCTAGTTTTCCGGATGCTTGCTAAATCTACGCACTTATGCAAAATCACAATGCTTCCTGTCATCTAGTGCTGGTGAAACTAATCAGGTTTTGAAACCTTTGCCCTCTCTTAGTTGGGCTCTGGGTGTTTATATTTTGGGGTTGAACACAGGGCCAGAGTGCTGACCATAGCTCAGAGCAGAAGCTCTTTTCTTTACCATTTAGTGTCACAGCTTCACTTACGGTATCTTTGTGTGTGTGTGTGTGTGTGTGTGTGTGTGTGTGTGTGTGCGCGTGTGTGTGCAAACACCAGTCCTGGAGCTTGAACTCAGTACCTCAGCTCTGTACCTGAGTTTCTCCTGTATAAGGATAGTGCATTACCACTTGAGCCGCAGAACCACTTCAGGTTTTTTTTTTTCTAGGGATGTAGTACTGAGGATTCAAACCCAGGGTTTCATACATGCAAAGCACTCTACCCCTAAGACACATTCCCAGCACTCCACTTCAGGTTTCTTTCTTTCTCTCCTTGTAGTTGGAGGAGTTGAAGTCTGGGACTGGGTGCTCAAGTCTAACACTCTACCACTTGAGATACAGTGCCCCTTCAGGCTTTCTGGTGGTTCACTGGAGATAAGCATCTCAAGGAATCTCCTGCCCAGGCTGGCTTTGGACTGTGATTCTCAGCTCTCAGGATCCTGAGTAGCTAGGATGACAGGCATGAGTCACCAATGCCCAGCTTCCACTTCAAGTTTCTAAGTGGTGAATAGGAGATAATATTCTCGTGGGACCTTTTGTGTCTGGGGTTGTTTGGAACCCAGAACCTCAGCTTCCTGAGAAGGCAGGATGACAGACTTCAGCTAAAGACACACTTTGCTGCAAAGGGGTCCTTAGCTCACAGGTAGAGCACCAGCCATGAGCCCAAGAGGAAAGTCAGTGCCTAGGCTCTAAGTTGAATGTTCATGATGGAGAAAACTAAACCAAAACAATTGTCTGCAGGAGACAAGTCAGTAGAGTTCAGTACATACATAAATTTGGCCCTGCCTTGGGGACATATCTGAGCTTCAACTTTCTCATCAGCACAATCATCTTACTTGTGGAGCTCTAACAAGGACCAGATGAAAGAATACACCCTGTGAAGGGCTCATAGCATAGCACCCTGTGAAGGACTCGGCATACAGCAACCCATGAAGGACTCAGAACCCAGCATCCCAGGAAGGGCTCATCACATAGCTGTATCCCACAAGCTGTCATTAGAATTCGGGTGCTTTCATCAGTATCACCATTCTTTCAGAAACACGTCACAAACCACACAAGTTCACATCTAACAATATAGATGGGTGGTTAATGGGGGGGAGGGTCGTCAGCTTTGGGGATGTCACTCATAGGTTGGGGGTACTGTCCTAAGACCTTTTCCTCAAGGCGAGAGCTCTACCACTTTGAGCCACAGCTCAGAGTCTCACAGACTTCCTGCCAGGGCTGAGTTTTCAACTCACCAGTGTCAGATCTCATCCCCCAAGCAGCTAGGGGTGAGCCAGCAACGTCTGGCTAAATAGAGTTGGTTTGCAGCGATTGACCTTTGGCTGTCAGGTTAGATGGCAGCCATGAGCTTCAGACCCTGGGCTTGCTCTGTTATGAGGTATTTGAAGTCCTAGCCTTCTATAGTTACAGTCAGAACGTTCTAACTTGATTTTTAGGTGCTGGAGTGACAGCATCACTTCTGGCTTTTCTGTGCATGTGATAGTGTGGAAACGAACCCAGAGCTTCATACATACTAGGCGAGCACTCTACCACTGAACCCCAGGAGTAACAAGTGTAGACTTAGATATGTAGATTGTTTTATATATACATATATATACATAAAACAAGAGGGAGATGTCTGCATATTATTAAATTATATATACTATATTACTATCAATTATCGATAAATTATTTCTTCCTTTATTTAAGTATCATGGTTAAATACATAATGAAATATTTATTGAAAATTAGTCAATGTACTATGATTATTGTGTATAATTTTAATATAATCATACACTAAATACTAATGTAATTGTTACTTTTACAACATTCCATTCATATGGATGTCTATTGGAATGTGTTTCTTAGGATCTCCTGCCATTTGTAGGTACCAGTCCCGGGATCCGAACCCCGGACCTAGGTTGCTGGTTTAGGCTGTGGCTTCCCTGATAGCCCACCAAACTTCAACAGTGCAAGGTCATGTACACTTTTCGGGTCCTGTCATTTAGACCCAGGATGGTCACAATGCAAAGGAAAAAAACAATGTAAAACCGCCTTCCGGAACTTCCCAGTTTTATACTTCTCCTTTTTTCCCCCGTCCTTTTTTTTGTTTTTGGTCTGTTGTGGGGCCAGAAGTCTGGGTCTGGGTGCTGTACCTCAAATCTTCAGCTCAAGGCTATCGTTCTACCACTTGAGCCATAACACCACTTCCGGCTTTTTTCTGCTTATATGGTGGTGAGGAATCCAACCCAAGGCCTTCTGCATGCAAGGCAAGCACTCTACTATTGAGCCACCTTCCCAGCCCTTCACTTTTTTTTTTTTTGCCAGTCCCGAGATTTAAACTTGGGTCCTGGGATCTCAAGATGGGCTGTGGGTCCAGAGGTTGCACCCCAGCCTAGGATGATCAAAACTGAGGCAGAGTTGCTACTAGCTGAGTTCAAGCCCCGGGCCTGGCCAAAAAAAATAAGGCACTGGTTTGGAATTTGCACCATTTTTTTGCAGGCCTGGGATTTGAACTCAGGGTCTGGGTATCTCTGTGGCACTTTGGGGGACAGGAAGCTCACCGTCATTGAAAACAAGAAATTCAGACCAATTTCCAGGACCAAATTCAAGCCACAGACTGGAAAAAATAATATTCATGTATGAAATCTTTTTACATACATGGGTTTACCCCATATGACATTTATTATCATTATCTATTTATTCTTTATTTTATTATTATTACATAAATAATATTTATTTCATTTATTATATCTTATCACATGGATATATTTGCACATGGATTTTACATCATACTGAGACCCAGGACTTTTACAGAGAAGGAAAAAAAAATATGTCAAAATTCACTTATTACTCCACCTATAAACTTTTGGCCATGCTGGGATATGAACTCACAACCCACAATGCCCAATTCATGAAAGTGTCAGTTGTAGACAAAGCCTTTGGCAAATTGAGCTTCCAGCCAGTTCTGAGGACGTGTGATCAAGCCATAGTAGTGGCCTAGATTTAGATAGATAGATAGATAGATAGATAGATAGATAGATAGATAGATAGATAGATAGATAGATAGATAGATAGATGTGTAGTTTGCTCTCTCTCTCTCTATATATATATATGAGAGAGAGACAATATGAGGATATTGAATAATATATATTGTGAATTATTAGTTATTAAATTAAGCCTCCATTTAATGAAGTATCATGGTTTAATACTTATTAAAGCATTAATGTAAAAGTAGTCAGTATTCTTTAATTAGGAGAATCATACCATGGTGCTAGAATGAAAGACATAATCCAATACTTTTTGTGTGGCATTCTTTAGGAGAATCATGAACAACTGTGAATTTAATTGTTACTTTTATGACAGTCCATTAAGCATTCCCATGAATAGGAATGATTTTCTGAAGATCTCCCTCCATTTGTAGGTATCAGTCCTGGCATTTGAACTCCAGGCCTGGGTAGTTCACTTCGAAATGCAAACCATTAGTATGACACTGTGAAGATTTCAGATTGTCATGATAAAACAAAGAACAAGAAGAATAAAAGAAAGCCAGGTCTCAGAGGCTCATGCTTGTAATCCTAGCTCTTCAGGAGGCTGAGAGGTAGAGAATGGCAGCTTGAATTCATTCGGGACAGGAAAGTTCAGGACACTCTTATTTCTAAGGGATCACAGGAATATAAACACCCATGAGTGGGACTGAAACTCAAGGGCAGAGCACCACCCTTGAACAAAAGGAGCTCTGGGAGAGTGACTAGGCTCATAGTACAAGCCCGGACCTGCCAAAAAAGAAAAAGTAGTAAATCCATGTCTCCCCATGTATGTATGCATGTATTTCTATTGGTAAAGATCCAGAGTAGCTATGTTGAAAGGCACTCAGCTAGGAAATTTGCTTTGAATAGAATGATTTCATAGCACAGAGAGTGCTTTCAAAACAGTGCATGTTCCGGGGCTCCCCTCACTGTTCACAGTGTAGCCTGAGGGTTTCTGTGCACTCCAGGCTGCTGGAGGAAGTCTGCCTCATGGTCTGGACAGACAGACAAAAAGGCCCCCCTCCTGTACAGCTGTGTAAGAAACAACTCCATCTGAGCCAATTAGTGAGGATGAGTGTAGGCAAAATTTGAAGGCCAAGAGAAAAAGGCTTCTTTGTACTCTAAGCTATCTCTCTCCCCAGGAAGCTTTCTTTCATTTGTGCCACCTCCTGTGGCAGGCCAAGTTCCCTGCACTTATCCTGTCTTTGTTAGATTATGTTCCAGTATTGAAATAACCTGCTCCAATTAATTCATGGGTCCTTCTGGCAGACAATAAGGGAGCTGAACCTAATGAAAAGATTCCTAATTAGCAATGGTGCCTCCTTAGGATTCCAGAGGCTTGCTAAATCTAAGCACTTGTGCAAAATCCCAAAGTTTCCTATCATCTAGGGCTGGTGAAGTGCATCAGATTTTGAAACCTTTGACATATCCTAGTTGAGCCCTGGATGGCTAGCTTTTGGGGTTGAACACAGGACCTGTGTGCTGACCATGAGCTCAGAACAGAAGCTCAGTGCTTTACCACCATTTGGTGTCACAGCTTCACTTCTGGTATCTGTCTGTGTGTGTGTGTGTGTTTGTGTGTGTGTGTGTGTGTGTGCATACACTTGTCCTGGAACTTGACCTCAGGACCTGAGCATGGTTCCTGAGTTTCTCCTGTACAAGGGTAGCACTCTACCACTTGAGCCACAGGGCCACTTCAGGCTTTTTTCTAGTGATGTGGTACTGAGGATTCAATTCCAGGGATTAATACATGCAAAGCACTGTAACCACTCCTCTTTTGGTTTGTTTGTTTCTTTTCTTTTCTTGTAAGTTGGAAGAGTTGAAGTCTAGGCCTGGGTGCTGTCTATCCTAGAGCTTTTCAGCTAAAACCATGCGCTCTACCACTGGAGCTACAGCACCCCTTCAGGTTTTTGGTGGGTCACTAGAGAGAATTGTCCATCTCAAGGAATTTCCTGCCCAGGCTGGCTTTGGACCATGATCCTCAGCTCTCAGGCTCCTGAGTAGTTAGGATGACAGGCGTTAGTCACTGGTGCCCAGCTTCCATTTCAAGTTTCTAAGTGGTGAATAGGAGATAATAGTCTCATGGGAACTTTTGTGTCTAGGATAGTTTAGAACCCAGATCCTCACATCTCAGTTTCTTGAGTAGGCAGGGTGACAGACCTCAGCTACAGACACCTAGATCATAATTCTCTGTTGCAAAGAGCCATGGGGAATGCACTGAAAATTTGGGGGTACTGTTCTAAGGTCTTTTGCTCAAGGCTAGAGCTCTACTACTGTGAACCACAGCTCAGATTTTCACAGATCAGCCCCTGAGTATCTTGGATGACAGTGGTGAGTGAACCAGCAACTTCTTCTGGTTCCGTGGAGCTGGGTTGCAGTGGTTTACCTCTGGCTAAGTCAGGTAAGATGGCAGCTGAAAGCACCAGACTCCATGCTTGTTCTGTGATGAGGTATATTTGCAGTACTATCCTTATATTGTTGCAGTCAGAACATTCTATTTTATTTTATTTTTTTGGTGCCAGTCCTGGGTCTTGAGAAAGGGTCTAGACACAGTCCCGAAGCTTTTATGCTGAAAGCGAGTGCTCCACTGCTTAAGCGACAGCACAACTTCTAGATTTTTCTGTGCACAAGGGAGTGAGGAATCGAACTCAGGGCTTTGTACGTAGTAGGCAAGCAATCTACAAATGAGCCCGATGACTGACAAGTGTATGAACACATAAATATGTAGATTGATAGATAGATAAATAGATGCATATATATATATATATATATATATATATATATATATATATATATATATATATATAGCAAGAGAGAGATATATGTATACTAGGAAATTGCATATAAAATATTATTACAAATTATTGGCATTTAAATTATTCCTTCCTTTTTTAAGTAACATGATTGAATAAATAATAAAGTATTAATTGAAAATTAGTCAATGTAGTTTTATATAATAATACACTAACTATTAATTTAATTGGTACTTTTTTTTCTTTTATTTTACATTGTGAAAATACTATACAGAGGGGTTACAATTACATGGGCAAGATAATGAGTAAATTTCTTATCAAGCATCGTAGCCTCTTCCTTTTTGTTTCCCCTTCCTATCTTTTCCCATTCTCTCCCCGCCCCTCACCCCCACACACAATCATCGTTCCAAGCACCCCCCCCCACAGTTGTAAAGATCATATTTTGACATAACGACTTGTACATTTCATTGTTGCAATGGGTCCACCTGTATCCCTATTTAAACGATTTGTTTTTTCCCTTCCCCTCCACAAATTATACCGACATCAAATACAATGAAAGCAGGGGTTATAAGGTGGGGAGGTACATAGAAAGCAACAAAGAAATAATCTTATAAATGTGTTAGAAACAATCACATGAAAGAAAAAACACATTTGAATACATATCTTAGGGTTCATTTCCCGGAAATCAATTTATTTGACCTTTTCTGCTTGACTCAGACATATACAAGATATTGCAAATGAGGGAAACCATGGGACCTATGTTTCTTTGGGCATGGATTACTTCACTTAATATAATTTTTCCAAGTCTTTCCATTTCCTAACAAATGGGGCAATGTCATTCTTTCTGATGGAAGCATAGAATTCCATTGTGTATATATACCACATTTTCTTGATCCATTCATCTACTGAGGGGCATCTGAGCTGGTACCATATCTTAGGTATGGTAAATAATGCTGCAATAAACATAGTTGTGCTGGTAGCTTTAGTGTGGTCTTGTTTGTGAACATTTTGTTAAATGCCCAAAAGTGAAATTGCTGGGTCATAGGGGAGCTCTATGTGGAATCTTTCGAGGAACCTGCATACTCCTTTCCAAAGTCGTTGAAGAAGTATACACTCCCACCAACAATGCAGTAAGGTTCCTTTCTGTCCACATCCGCTCCAGCACCTGTTGTTATTATAGTTCTTGATTATAGCCTTTCTAACTGCGGTGAGGTGGTATCTAATGTTGTTTTGATTTGCATTTCTTTAATGGCTAGGAGGTTGAACATTTCTTCAGGTGTCTATTGGCCATCCTTCTTTCCTCTTCAGAGAAGTTTCTCTTAAAATCTTTAGCCCACTTATTTATTGGGCAGTTGTTTCTTTGAAGATTTGTTTTTGGAGGATTTAATTTTTTGAGTTCTAGGTATACTTTAGATATGAGATGCTTGTCCATTGTATGACTAGTGAAGATTTTCTCCCAATCCGTGGGTTTTGATTGATCTTACTAGCTATGTCCTTTGCCATGCAGAAGCTCTGCAATTTCATGCCATCCCATTTGTCCAACCTTTCTTTGATTTGTTGCTTTTCCGGCTCTTTATTAAGAAAATTTCGGCCTGTGCCAAGGAGACCTAGGGTTTCTCCTATTACACCCTATAATGTTTTCAGAGTGTCTGCTTTGACTCTGAGGTTTTTGATCTTTTTGGAGTTGATTCTGGTGCACGGTGATATATAAGGATCTAGCTTATTTTTCTAAAAGTAGTTAACCAGTTTTGCCACCATCATTTATTGCAGAAGCTTTTTTCCATTCTATTTTTTTAGCTCCCTCATCAAAGATTAGATGGCTATTGGTCTGTAAGTTCATTTCTGCGTTTTCAATTCTATTGCATTGGTCCTGAGGTCTGTTCTTGTGCCAGTATCAAGCTGTTTTGATTACTGTGGTTTTGTAGTAGAGTTTGAAATTTGGTATTTATATTCCTCCAGCACTGTTCTTTCTGTTGAGGATCATTTTTGCTATTTGGGATCGTTTGTTGTTCCATATAAATTTTTGGAGTGTGTCTTCTATTTCCTTGAAGACTGAGGTTGGAATATTGATAGGTATCTCATTGATAGACAGCCTTGGGAAGTATTGCCATTTTCATGATGTTGATCTTTCCAATCCAGGAGCATGGGAGTTTTTGCCACTTTCTAAATTCTGTTTTGATTTCCTTTTTCAACTTTTTAAAGTTTTCATCATAGAGCTCCTTCACTTTTTTGGTTAATTCCTAGATATTTTACTTTTTTGTGGGGCTATTACGAATGGAGTTGATTTCCTAATTTCAGCCACACTTTTCTCATTGTTGACATACAGAAAAGTCAATGATTTTTGAGGGTTAATTTTATATCTTGTTACTTTGCCAAAGTTTTGAATCAGCTTGAGTAATTTGGGAGTGGAGTCTGTGGGATTCTTTAAATACAAGATCATGTCATGTGCAAAGAGGGAGAGTTTTACTTCTTCTTTCCCTATTTGGATCTTATTTATGTTTACATCTTGTCTTATTCCTGTAGCTAGGTATTCTAATACTAGATTCAAAAGAAGTGGAGAGAGTGGACCTCTTTGTCTCGTTCCTGAGTTAAGAGGAAATGGCATTAGTTTTTCTCCATTAACAATAATGCTGGCTGTAGGTTTGTCATATATTGCCTTTATTGTATTGAGGAATGTTCCATGGATTCCTAATTTTTCCAACACCTTCATCATAAAAGGGTGTTAGATCTTGACAATTGCTTTTTGTGCATCTATTGAGATAACCATGTGGTTCTTATCATTGCTCCTGTTGATGTGATGAATTATATTAATTGATTTGCATATATTGAACCAGCTGTGTATCTCTGAAATGAATCTTGTTTGATCGTGGTATATGATTTTTTGGATGAATTGTTGAAGTTGATTGACCAAAATTTTGCAGAAATATGACATTTATTACCCTTATTTATTTAGTATTATTACACATATAACATTTCTTTTATTACATCATATCACACAGGATATATGTAGATATAGATTATACATCATACTGAGACCATGGACTTTCACAGAAAAGGAAAACAATGTGCTAATATTGGCTTCTTATTCCATGAATAATTTTTGGCCATGCTGGGATTTCAGCTCACAGCCTAGAATGCCCAATCCATAAATGGGGTCACAGTCTTAGCAGACCAGCCTCTGGCAAACTGAGCTGCCATGAAGTTCTGAGGACCTGTGATCAAGCCACAGGAGTGCTTGATATTTAGATACATAGACAGATAAATAGATAGATAGATATAGATAGAGACATGTGTAGATTGATATACATATATATATATATATATATATATATATATACACAAAGAGAGGGACTGTGAGGTAATTAAATTACATATATTATTACCAATTATTAGTTATTAAATTATGCTTCCATTTAATGAAATATTACTGTTGAATACTTATAAAAGTATTAATTAAAAATCATTCAATACCCTTAATCATACCATGGTGCTAGAATGGAAGACATAAATCCAATATTTTTTGAGTGGCATTCTAAAATAGAATCATGAATCAAAGGCACATTTATCACTTTTATTACATTCCGTTAGCATTCATATGAACAGAAATTAGTTTTTCAGGATCTCGCTCCATTTGTGGGTGGTAGTCCTAGCATTTGAACTCCAGACCTTGGTAGTTTACTTCAAATGCAAACCATTGGAATGACACGGTGAAATTTTCAGACTGTTACAATTGAAAAAAATAACAACAAGAAGAAAATAAAGTAAGGTGCCATTGGTTCCTGCTTATAACCCTAGCTCCTCAGGAGGCTGTGATGTAGAAAATGTCTATTTAAATTCAGATGGGATGGGAAAGTCTAGGACACTCTTCTTTCTAAGAGATCACCAGAAAAATAAACATGAATGGGGCTGTGACTCAATGGCAGAGCGCTACCCTTGAGCAAAAGGAGCTCAAGAGCAGGGCCTAGGATCATAGTACAATAGAATACCCGCCCTCCCCCAAAAAGGAGGCAATAACTACATGGATCTCTGTATGGATGTTGGGCATTGAGCAGGTTGCCCATCCCCAGCCACCCCAACCTGGTCAAACTGGGACAAGCCCTCATAGAGTACTAAGTGTGAGCCAGCAGCTTGAACAAAGCACCCTCTGCCATTTAATAACTGGAGACCTGAAAGCTTTGCCTGGGCTAGTGTGTGCAACGGTGCATAATGTTCTGTCTGAGGCATCCCATTGGGACACTTTGCAGCCAGCCACTGCTTCCAGAGAGTCCACAGTCCCTAGGTTGGAGGAGTTGTCCAAGGTTCTCTCTGCATAGTCTCTATCCCTGTGTAGGATGTGAGCCTAGACCTCTGGGGCCTAGTCGCTATCACTCATCTATCATTCCTCATTGCCAAGTCAAAGCTAGTCCCAAATCTTGGCATAGACATGAAATAATCAGCTATTTCTACGCCAAAATTGGTAATTCAATAAATCCCACTCTCATAATTCCCATTAGAAGTGGGCTGCGAATGTGGCTTAGTGGTAGAGTGCTTACATAGCACAAACGAAGCCCTGAGTTTCATTCTTCAGTACCACAGAAACAGAAAAAGCCAAAAGTGGCACTGTGGCTTAAGTGAGAGAGTGCTAGCCTTGAGCAAAAGAAGCTCAGGAACATACCCAGACCCTGAATTCAAGCCCCAAGACTGGCAAAAAGAAAAAAAAAGTGAGTCTGGTGAGACATATTCTTCTGGGACACAGAGGAGGGCCAAGGTTATAGGTAAGAGGTAGAGTAGAAGGCAGATGCTGCTGGCTCACCCCTGTAATCTTAGTTACTCAGGAGGCTGAGATCTGAGGATCACAATTACTAACAAAAAGTCTATATGAGACATTTTTCTTCAATTAAACACCCAAAAAGCGAGAAGTAGAGCAGTGGTTCTAGTAGTAGAGTGCTAGCCTTGAGCACAAAAGCTCAGGGTTAGGACAACGTCCAGACCATAAATTCAAACATCAGGACTGGCACACACACACACACACACACACACACACACACACACACACACACACGCATGCTCGTGTGTGTGCACACACGCACATGCACACACAACACACCAAGATAGAGCATTTGCCAGTCATTCTGCACAAAGTTCCGTCTATATCAACTCAATAATAAAAAAAAGGAGAAGGGAAGGAAAGTTTTGCTCCAGGAGGTGATATAACCAGTGCCAAGATTCCACAGGAGTTCTAAGGCATGAAACCGGACAGAGAGCCTCAGGCAGAAGGTCCATCATGGGCAAAGGTCCTTATGTGTCGTATGGAGCAAGTGGTGTAGGTGGAATGAAAGTTCTGTGGCTTCAGACATTCTGGCAGAACATTCAAGGCTGGGTCAAGGTTTGTTGAGACACAGGTAGGGCAAATGGTGGGTTCCCAGAATAGGGCCCAGGGGGAAGATTAGCTTGGCTTTTCACCATGGACTCCAGCCATTTCCTGTGGCTGGAAGCCTATTTTTCACACCTCCTGTCCCACAGGCCTTCTTTGCATGGAGGATTCAAGGCAAACACAGGGAAGAATGCTTGCTTAAGAAAAGCTTCTAGCACAATGCCAGAAGTGGCTCAATCCCTGTAAATCCTAGCTACTCAGAAGACTGAGATCAGAGATCATGAGTCAAGCCAGCTCAGGTGAGAAAAGTTAGTGAGACTGTTCTTGCAGATTAACTACAAAAGCCAGAAATGGAGCTGTGGCTCAAGTGGCAGAGTGCCAGCCTTGAGGGAAAAAGTTAAGAGACCAGAGGCCAGACCCTGAGTTCAAGCCCCAGCATTGGCACCTAAAAAAATAAAGAAAAGCTTTCAGGAGCTACTGAAAGGTCAGATCAGCCAGGTGCCAGTGACTCACACCTCTCTTCCTAGCTCCTCAGGAAGCTGAGATATGAGGATTATGGTTCAAAACCAACCCCAGGCAGGAATTCCGGGAGACTCTGATCTAAAAGGAACCTCCTGAATACTGGAATTGGCCCTTTGACTCAAGTGGCAAGCTGAAGAGCTGGGGGACAGCATCCAGGCCCAGATTTCAAGCCCCATGACCAACACCTGGCCTTCTTGGACCTCACTCTGTGACTCTAGGCAGAGTACGTTTCAGTGGGCCCCTGAGGATCTCCCAATGTCTTGGTGTTCTACAAGTCTTGAGCGCAGCCTCTTTTGAGGCCTTTCCCTATAGAGCAGGCCACAGTATCAGAGAAGAATCCAGCCCTGGGGTACAGAGGTCATTGGTCGGGTCATCAGAATGGCATCTGTCATGGGTGCAGTGTGCATCTGACCAGGCAATCGACGCCTCAGATCATAGTTCTGGGCCAGGAGGGGCAAGGACTGCAAAATGGCACAGCAGGTAACACCCACTCATACAAGTATCACAACAGTGTTAATCATCAGGCACACCTTGAGCAGATGTTGAGTTGGGCTCATGATAGAATTGTAGGCTCAAGAATCTAAAGCCGGCTGGCTGCTGCTTGTAGCAGTCACTGTCTCTGGAGTTCCAGGGCTCAGGGCTCTGCTTTCCTCACCAGTGCGTGGGGGTATATGAAGGTCTGCAATCGTGGGCCAACTACAAAGGAGCATCCATAGTGTCCTTCCCTAGGTCCTGTGGCCCCATGCACGGATGAAGGGGCAGGTTCCATGGTACTAACTGCCATGGCCCAGAACCCTCAGCCCAAGAAGGATTTAGGGAGAAAGTACTTGATCCGCCTTGAGAGTTTACTACGTCTATGACTCAGGATTGCCCCCAGTTCTAGCTCAGCTCATCATTACTACCTTCCTCTTTGTGTGTGTGTGTGCGTGTGTGTGTGTGTGTGTGTGTGTGTGTGTGTGTGTGTGTGTGTGTGTAAAGAACACTGCTGGTGGAATATCAATACCAAATTTCAAACTCTACTATAAAGCCATAGTAATCAAAACAGCTTGGTACTGGCATAAGAACAAACTTCAGGACCAATGGAATAGAATTGAAAACCCAGAAATAAACCTATAGACCTATAGCCAACTAATCTTCGATAAGGGAGCGAAAATAATAGAATGGAAGAAAGACAGCCTCTTCAGTAAATGGTGCTGGAAAAATAGGTTAACTACTTGTAGAAAACTAAAACTAGATCCTTATATATCACCCTGCACCAGAATCAACTCCAAATGGATCAAAGACCTTGAACTCAAAGCAGACACTCTGAAAACATTACAGGATGGAATAGGAGAAAACCTAGGCCTCCTTGGCTCAGGCCGAAATTTTCTTAATAGAGACCCAGAAACACAACAAATCAAAGAAAGGTTGGACAAATGGGATTGCATGAAGTTGCAGAGCTTCTGCATGGCATAGGACATAGCTAGCAAGATCAATAGAAAGCCCACAGATTGGGAGAAAATCTTCACTAGCCATACAGCGGACAAGGGTCTCATATCTAAAATATAGTTGGCATCCACATTCTTTGGCAAGACCAGCCCCAGGGCTCTGCCCCATAGCTCGCCTGCCAGTGGGGTGCTTGGGGCGGTTTCTGCCATGGGGCTCTCTAGCAGGAGCGCCTTGGGCGGCACCCGAACTAGGGCCCCATCCCATCAGTTTGCCCATCAATATCTGCACCTTGAGCAGGACTCGCCCTTTAGGTTTCCCTCCATCCCCTGGATTCAGGACAGAACAGATGCAGGGGCCTGACTGGGCCCACCCACTTCCTTCTGCTCCCACCTGCATCACAGGGACAGACTTGAGACAAGGCCCTGCCCTTTCAGGATTGCTGGCATCTGTTTCCTGAGCCTGGTCCCGCTCCATTTTTCCTGCTGCTGCTCAGATCCCAGGCAAGATCCACAAACCAGTGCTTTGTTCCCAGTAGGCCTTTTGCAGCCCTGGTACCCCAGGCAAGACTCTCAGGCTGAGGCCCCAGCAACTCTTCCTCCACCCCGCATCAGCCCATGGGAGCAGGACAGCTCCAGAAGTTATTTCCTGGAAAGCAGAGAATGGCCCTGGCCTGGAAGGGATGAGGTTGGAGCAAGCTCCAAGACTGGGAACTGACTCTTAATGGCCAATGGAGCCTTTGCCATTCTGAGAGGGCCGGGCTGCCCAGGAGGGGTGGGATAAGTGGAAGGGGCATGAAACTTAGGACAGGGGCAGGCCAGGAATGGAGGAGGTAGGGCTGATGGGGGAAATGGAGGAGCAAGGATGGAGCAGATGGGGATGGGTTCTCAGTGTTGTACCTGCTGGGCCCCTAGGCCCCTATGGTTAGTAGAAGCAGGAGAGGGACTGGCGGGGCAGGAGAGGCAGGAGCAGTCAGTGGGAAAGGGCTGGCCAAGCGGGGAAGAGGAAGGCAGGATTTCTGGGCTTCCTCAATGAGAACCAACCCGGGCTGCCAGGGAGGGGCAGCAAATGGGGAGCAGGCCAACCCAGCAGTGTGGGTGGACTTAGTAGGCGGAGCCCTCAGAGACCAGTAGGGGAGAAGGGGTAGGCCTCCATCTGGGAAATCTTGAAGTTGGCCTTCAGGGAAGGGAGAAAGTAGGAAGGGAGAATTCGGGGCTGCTGCCATCTGCCTGCGGAAGGGAGGGGGACTAGGCCTCCCTTGGGCTTTGCTACAACACATCTGACCATCCAGTGGGGCCACGGGGCACCAGCACCTCCTCCCAGACTAATATCCTGGGATGAGGGAATGTAGGAGATAGGAAAGGCTGCCCTCAACCTGTGGGTCCCCTCTGGCTCCTGAGGCCTCTCTAATTCAGACCCACTGTGGCTGACATGGCCCAGGAGCCAACAGAGAGCCTTGGCTCTGTGTGTGGCTGTGGCATTGAGAGGTCATTTCCCAGGGAAATGGGTGAGCATGGGGGAGGGAACTCAAGACACATCCGGGAGCAGTGGAGGAGAGAGCCTCCCACAGGAATGCAGGCCAGCTTCTGGATTTCCCATACAGATCAGACTTGGTTGCATAGGGCTGGACAGCCAAGAGTGACCCAAGAAGGAGATGGGGATAGGAGTGGGGTGAGGGGGTGGGGAATCAGCTGGTGACTTCTCCAGGTGGGGTGAGAAAAGGCATCTCCAGAGGAAAGGGGTTGGGGGAGGCCGTGTGCACCTGCAGAGCCCACAGCAGAAACAGTCCAGGAAGGAAGAGGGGGAAACATGAGCCAGGTGCTTGGGCCTACCCCTGCCCCACCAGGGAGCCCATCTCTCCCAATGAGTTGTCTCCCTGGAGTGGGGGTGGGGTGGTATTGCGCCTTTGGCTCCCTAGGTGGGACAGGGGGCAGGGGCATGTCCCACAAACCTTATCCAGACATGGAGAGGTCCTTCCTGCACGAGGAAGGTGGAGAGGGAAAGCACAGTGCAGAATCAAGTCCAGGAAGGAGCAATGGAGGATGCACGGTGTACAGGGAGCACCCTCTGGCTCAGCAGTGGGTGGATCAGTGAAGGGCTGTCAGGGGGGAGGGGGAGAGTGGGTGGTCGGTTCAGATGCGGCATCTGGTACTCTGTGTATGTGGGGGGGGGGGGTTCTCCTAAAATCTATTCCCAACAGATGGAAAGACTCGCAAGCAGGAAGTGAAGAAACCTGGAGAGACCTTGGTGGTCATGAGTGGCCAGGGATAGAACAAGGTAGGAGGAATGAGGAGGAAAGATGGCCCCCTTTGGGGTGGTGCAGGACCTATTCAGCAACTTGGGTTTCCGGGGGCATTCGGGTGCAGATCTGATCTGTTTGTGTGGGGGGGGGGAACTTTGGCACATGTGGTGGGCAGGGCTTCTAAAAGCTATTTCTACTGGGAGGGTGGGTGGGAGGGATTTCTAAGAGCAGGAAGATTTAAGAAGCAAAAATAAAGACATTAGGCCATGAAAAATATGTAAAATTGGAAAGGGTGTGGAGGATTTGACAGGAGAATGCTGGGGTGAAGAGGGGCTGCATGTGGTCGAAATTAAGGAGATGTGGCTCCACCTGCTCAGTTAATCGGCAGCTCTGGCCCCATACAGCCCAGGGATGGGGGTCTCATCCAGAGGGACACTTCCAGTACACAGATCGGGGGAGAAAGAGGGGGGAAGGAGGTTGAGTCAGATACCTTCTAAGAAGTCACCCAGACTTCCATTTTCCATTGGTCTCTGTAGGCTCCAAGGTAGAAGGTGGCTCTGAGGCTTTGCATAGAATCAGGGTCAGTATGTGAAGATCCAAGTTCAGACCCCCTTGCAGAGACCAGGGACTCGGGAGGGAGCTGGACTCGGAGCCGCAGGTCTCGAGCAGAAGAGTGCCTGCCAAGTGGGAGAAAGACATACCGGATTATACAGGCCTGTGGAACCAGAGTCTGGGCTCTGGTGTACACACACACACACACACACACACACACACACACACACACACACACACACACACGGGCCTTGACTAGAATACCTATCTATAGGTAATGGTGAGAGAAAGATATCCTATGCAGGGAATATACACATACGGTGTCTTCAACCTAAGCCAACATGGCTTAGGGCCAGTGCAGACAGCATAGCCAATTAGATGTAGGTGGGAGTTCATCAGTAGCATTTTTTTAAATTGCAAAAAATTTGGACAGGGAACAAATATACATATTTTTCAACCATCATATTCCACATCCTTCTTCTTCCTTCCTAGGAAACACACCCAATCAACAAAAAGGCTTAGATATGGCTCTTGACCTTGAAAGTGGAAGCAGAATATTTTGGATGTCTGAGCTGTTAATAGTGTTTTCAATAATAATGTCACATGCAACAGCCTTATGAGTCCTGCAGGTCAACACTCTACTTCCTTAGTGATGTGATAGGAATGTAAACCTTACTGGACTTAGTATTGTTTTCCACTTCCTTTTCTACCACCTGGCCCAAATTATAATACAAAGTAATGGAAAGAAAAAGTAATGCCATCTTAAGAAAGTCATTTAGGGTTCTGAGAATTTGGCTTCATGATACAGTGATTGCTTAGCATGCATGAAACCCTAGGCTCAATTCCTCAGTACCACATGAACAGAAAAAGAAACACTGGAAGTGGTGCTGTGCCTCAAGTGGTAGAGTGCTAGCCTTGAGCAAAAAAAAACAAACCCAAAAGCTCAGGAACATTTCCTTGGCCCTGAGTTCAAGCCCCAGGACTGGCAAAAATGTCACTTAGCTAGTAAATGCCAAATAGAGAATCCATACTTGGAATATATAATTGCTCCTTCCAACTATTACCTAACAGTAGTCCTTAATTCATGTTTTTTTTTTTTAACCTATATTAGGATACTGTGTTTTAAAAAAAACCCTTTTGTTAACAGATCACAGCAATTAGTGCCAGGAATGTGCTTAGATATCAGGTGAAGATTAATCCTGGAAATTCAAAGATTCCATGCTTTTGAGTGGTCACTTCTAATCACAATGAGAAGGGTAGTCTAAGTGAGATTTGAAAATCTTTTTTGGTCAGTTATGGCACCAAAAAGGCAGAGGCTAATTAATAGTTTTAACAGAAGTGAAGGAATAACCCCAGCTCGAAGAAATAAATGATAATAATAACTAAATTATACCAGAAACTGTTCTAGGGAACTATTTTGGGTTATTGAAGAACTAGTTATCAACTAGGTTCATTCCACATTGCCTTTAGCATTCTAAATCACTTAGGCTAGTTCTTAATCTCTGTGTGATAAGTTGTATCTCCTTTTATGTTGTTCTTTCATTCCTGATATCCTTTGCTTTCTAAAAATCTCAGTCTTTCTCTATTTCTCTATGAATATTTCCTAATATTAAATAACACCTACACAGATGGCAGAGGATGCTAATATAAGAGTCCCATTGTTCATGAGTCATTAGTATAACAACATGGAAAAATGAGGACATAGTTATTCCTACCTCAATTTTTCTGAAAAGCTGCAATGTCATCATTTGATTCAAATTTCCATTCTTTGTATACATAGTGTCATTAAATGCAGTAAATTCAAACATGAGCCAGGTGCTGGTGGCTCACGCCAGTAATCCTAGCTACTCTGGAGGTTGAGACCAGAGGATTGTGGTTCAAAGCCAGACTGGTCAGGAAAGTCCATGAGACTTTTACCTTCAATTAACCACCAGAAACCCGGAAGTGGTTCTGTAGCTACAGTGGTAGAGTGCTCAACTTGAGATGAAGAGCTGAGGGACAGTGCCCAGGCGCAGAGTTCAAGCCCCACGACAAACAAAACAAGTGCAAATATGACTTTCAGTTTCCCCAAAAGGAACTACGAAGTCAATATTAATCTTCCTATGCATAAAAAATAATTCTGAAATGATTCAGTGCACCTACTTTAGTTGAGTTATTTAGGTTATGGCTTCTTTGATGGATATATTCTCTTATTTTAAAAATTACCAAATATTAGCTTTATAAATAAACTTCTTCTAATATTTCTTGTTTCAAAAGAGAAGTTCATACAGTTGATGTCACTTGGTTTTCTCAGTTCAAAGTCAACTCAGGCAGGGGAGTCTGTCACATTGTTATCTCTAATTAAACACCAAAAAAGCCAGACGTGGGGTTTTAGCTCAAGCAATAGTGTACTAGATTTGAGGGCAGGTAACAAGAAAGACAACTGTTCAGGGACAGGGTCCAGCCTCTGAGTTCCAGCCCCACATCAAGGAAAAACTAAACAAATGTTAGAGTTCTTGATTTTTGCCGTTCTAACTGGGGTGAAGTGATATCTCAATGTTGTTTTGATTTGCATTTCTTTTATGGCTAGGGATGTTGAACATTTCTTCATGTGTCTATTGGCCATCCTTCTTTCTTCTTCAGAGAAGTTTCTCTTTAAGTCTTTCGCCCACTTATTTATTGGGCAGTTGTTTCTTTGAGGATTTGTTTTTGGGGGGGTTAATTTTTTGAGTTCCAAGTATATTTTAGATATGAGACCCTTGTCCGTTGTATGGCTAGTAAAGATCTTCTCCCAATCCGTGGGCTTTCTATTGATCTTGCTAGCTATGTCATTTGCCCTGCAGAAGCTCTGCAACTTTATGCAATCCCATTTGTCCAACCTTTCTTTGATTTGTTGTGTTTCCGGGTCTCTATTATTTACCATAGCTAAGATATGGAACCTACCCAGATTCCCCTCAGTAGATGAATGGATCAAGAAAATGTGGTATATATACACAATGGAATTCTATGCCTCCATCAGAACGAATGACATTGCCCCATTTGTTAGGAAATGGAAAAACTTGGAAAAAATTATATTAAGTGAAGTAAGCCAGGCCCAAAGAAACATAGGTCCCATGGTTTCCCTTATTTGCAATATCTAGTATATGTATGAGTCAAGCGGAAAAGGTCAGATAATGTGATGTCAGGAAAATGAACCCTTAGATATGTATTTTAATGTTTTTTTCTTTCATGCATGTGTTTCTAATGCATTTATAAGATTATCTCTTTATTGCTTTGTATGGCCCTCCCCCACAGTATAACCCCTGCTTTCACTATATTTGATGTCAGTATAACTTGTGGAGGAGATGGGGAAAAACCAGTTGTTTAAGGATACAGGTGGACCTGTTGCAACAATGAGAAGTACAAGTTGACATGTCCAAAACGAGCATTACAACGTCGGTGCGGGGGGGGGGGGGGGAAGGGGAAGGATTGGGATTGGGGGGGACGGGGGAGGCTGGGAAGGGATGTGAAGGGTAAACCAAAGGAGGAGGCTGCAATGCTTGGTAAGAAATGTACGCATTATCCTGCCCATGTAATTGTAACCCCTCTGTACAGTATGTTCACAAATAAAATTAAATTAAAAAAAAGAAAAAAAAAACTAAACAAATGAAGAAGCAAACAGAAAACCCACATATTTCTTTGGGACCATCCTTATAGCACTGGTTTGAGAAGAGGCTCCTTTTGCTTATCATATTCACTGGAACCTGCTTTTTGGAATCCTCATTGCTATGGTGAACTCAGGACCAGATTAAAGGAATGGATAACTGACTTTTGCAACAAGAGAATCATCTCAGGAGTTAAATATCCATGCATAAGACATTTTAAAACCTCATGTCTTTGTTTCTTTGAAGTAGAATACTTTAAAACAAAGTTATTTTCTTTTTCTATGCTGGCCTTCAAATGGCAGATTGTTTCCTTTTGTAATACTCTCAATTAGAAGTTTACAGAAAAGTTTTATATGAGTAAAGAACACACTGGAACAAGTCAGGGACAGAGTTTCCTTCAAGCCTTTGATTATTTTCTTGTACAGTAAAAAGGACAGCACAAATTAACTTGAACTTGGTCATTTCCCTATGTTCAATTCCTCTCTTGGAATCAGTATCCACTTCCCATAACAGTTCCTTCCACTTACTTCCAGGAACAATCTATGGTGCTACTCCCGGTAAAATGAATGTTTTCTGGCTTCATTGAAATAGCACAAGTACATCTTTGGACATGAGGTAACACGTGTTTCAGAGACAACTTAGTAACGAGGAAATATGGAATTGTCATGGTTTATAAAACATTATCCATGTACATATGGCCATATAAGATGATGTTAAGTAAAATGAACCTCAAGATAGGAACAAAACTTGTTTTTTTCTTTTTTGTTATTGTTTTTAATGTACTAAATGTACTATGTGATTTTTTGTTTCTCTTCTATTTTCTTCCTCCATGGTGTAACCCCTGTTTTCACTGTATTTGATGTCGTTAACCTGCACCTTACATATACATTTTTCTAATGTGGGGAGGGGAAGGGAAATAAAATGCTGAAACAAGGAAACAGTATGACCCATTGTAACAACGAGATGAACAAGACACTATGTTGAAAACGAACTTTAAAACTTGGGGATGGGAGGGAGGAGTTTGGATGGTGGAGAGAAAAAAGATGACGGGGAAAAACAAAGAAGATGTAACAATGCTCATTAGATAATGCACTTATTAACTTACTTATGTAACTCTAACCCTTCTGTACATCATTTTCAAAATAAAAAACATGAAAGAAATTATCCTGGAGTACATTAAGTTGACATTTCCTATGCTCTGTAAATTAAGACCAATTTTAAGTGGGAAGAAGATTCTCAGAAACATTTTTTAGTAAGTGTGTGTGTTGTTCATTAGTTCCGTAGTGTACGTAAGTTAACAGTGGGAGATACAATGAGAATTATAGGAGAAAGAGAAGTTCTATGTTTAAATATAATGGTCCAATACACTATAGAAGACTCTGCAAAACACAACTTTGAAACAATAAAGCCAAAGCCAGTATTTAGATCTATGGGAGTGATATAGAGAAAGCATTACTATTAATGAAACATGAAGGATAAGGCCACTCTCTTTCATCTACTAACTCTAAATCATGGTAGCTAATCATGCAAATTTGTAAAAAGTAGAATGGAAGAATAATTCTGGTTCCAAGTAAGTCAGATATAAGAGCATGGACTTAATTGGAAAAAAAGACCATGTTGAGAAAGCAGGAATTATACTAGCAATGAACTGGTGGCTAAGATCACATTTCTTTTTCCATTTTTTCTTTCTTTTTCTTTCTTTCTTTTTTTTGGATGGTTGTGGGGCTTGAAGTCTGGGCCTCCACTCTTCAGTCCAAAGCTAGCGCTCTACCTCTTGAGACACAGTGCTATTTCCAGTTTTCTGCTGGTTAATTGGAGATAAGGGCCTCAGAAACTTTCCTACGCATGCTGGATTTGAACTGCAATCCTCAGATCTCAGCCTCGTGAGTAGCTAGCATTATACGCATGAGCCACCAGCATCCCTCTTAACATCACATTTCTAACAGTGTACACTCAGTATATGTAATGTGTATGTTTCTCTATCTTTATATGAACTCGAGTTAAAAATCTGGACTACAGTTTTTGCACTCACGAAAATGATTCTAGTTTAAAAGTTGATACTCCTGGAAAAATAGAACCTAAGAATGTCAAGGAGTCTGGGAAGTTCAGCTTGCATCCAGCCTGGGAGAACAGTCTTTGAGACACTATTTATAATTACCAGCCAAAAGCTGCACTGGAAGAATGGCTCATGTGATGGAATACTAGTTATAAGCAAGATTGCTGAATAAGAGCTTGAGGTTATCATATATATACCTACAAACATGCACATACACACAGAGGCACTTATATGTGCAAACACACATATGAAACAACTCTCAGAATGTGTAGAAATGTTAGAAAATAATTTAAAAAATGTCCTAAGACTAGAATCAAGTGATAATTTTTTAATTTTAGAAAGTCCTCAAGTGAAATTTCCCCCCAAAACGCTTGAGAATATTACATAGTTAGGGACCAGAGATAGTAAGAAAGTCAAGTAATCGTTATTGAAGGGGTTGGATCCATGGAGGAATGAATCAGAGACTCCTGCAGGTGCATCTGAAAATGTACATATCCTGTGTCAAATGTTAGAAGATCTTTGAAAATAGTACATAAACATTCTGAGCCATCAGTCTTTTGAAAAATATTATCGGAGAAGTTCAGAAATGCTAGTCTATATCAAGATTAAATAAACCAACAAAGTGTGGTAGGACAATGAGATACAAGCCTGGAATTCTAGCACTCAGACTAAGACAGGAGATTAGAGAGTGGAATTACATAGTGGTACCTTCCCTAGACTAGGTAATATAATTTTGTCTCAATAAAACAAAACCAGAAAGGAGTAAAAAAAAAAACAAGAAAGGAATACACAGTTGCAAGTTTTGGCTAATTTTCTCTTTATGTTTTAAGAAGTCAAGTTTCCTATTGAAATGCAACTCATATGTAATCCTCAGTTGTGTTTTAAATGCTGTCATCATTACAGAACATTCCTAGATGCTAAAGAGCTCAAGATTCATTGTTGGTGGGAATGTAAACTTGTTCAACCACTTTGGAAAGCAGTATGGAGGTTCCTCAAAAGACTTCACAAAGAACTCCCCTATGACCCAGCAATCCCACTTTTGGGCATTTACCCTAATGTTTACAAAAAAGACCACACTAAAGCTACCAGCACAACTATGTTTATTGCAGCATTATTTACCATAGCTAAGATATGGAACCAACCCAGATGCCCCTCAGTAGATGAATGGATCAAGAAAATGTGGTATATATACACAATGGAATTCTATGCCTCCATCAGAAAGAATGACATTTCCCCATTTGTTAGGAAATGGAAAGGCTTGGAAAAAATTATATTAAGTGAAGTAAGCCAGGCCCAAAGAAACATAGGTCCCATGGTTTCCCTTATTTGCAATATCTAGTATAGGTATGAGTCAAGCAGAAAAAGTCAGAGAATGTGATGTTAGGAAAACGAACCCTCAAACATGTATTTTAATGTTTTTGTTTCTTTCATGCATGTGTGTCTAACGCATTTATAAGATTATTTCTTTGTTGCTTTGTATGTCCCTCCCCAACAGTGTAACCCCCGCTTTCACTATATTTGATGTCAGTATAACATGTGGAGGAGACGGGGACAAACAAGTCGTTTAAGGATTCAGGTGGACCTGTTGCAACAATGAGAAGTACAAAATGTCATATCAAAACCAGCTTTACAATGTCGGTGTGGGAGGGGGGAGGGGGGTATGATTGGGTGGGGGGGAGGGTGGAGGCTGGGAAGGGAGGTGAAGGGTAAACAAAGGAGGAGGCTGCAATGCTTGGTAAGAAATGTATGCATTATCCTGCCCATGTAATTGTAACCCCTCTGTACAGTATGTTCTCAAATAAAATAAAATAAAATTTAAAAAAAAAATTGAAAAAGTAAGCATCATTCTGTTGAATTCCAAAGAAATGATGAAGGATTACAAAAGCTTAAGCCTGGGGAAATAGCGAAGTTCATCTAATGTAGGACTTTGTAGACCTGTCTAAATTAGAATTTAGATTTAAAATAAATATTTTTGTTTGTAATTTTTTTGTAATTTCATATTCTATTTCATATTGAATTTCATATTCTATACGATAGAAGATTTAATTCACAAATTCACAAATGATTCTGGCATTCTATTTGCCTAACATATTCTTTCAAGTGAGCTATAATTAAAACTTAGTTAATAGATAATTGCAACAGTTCCTGTGTAACATGATAATGAGAATAATCTATACAAAGTTGTTAACAAATTTATGACATTAATTTATAAATTTAGAAAAAGAGGAATTTTTTGAGACTTTGGTGCACCATGGTATGAATAGAGTAATTGTGTGACATCCTTTTTCTTCTACCTATATATAACACAGGAAGAAATTTTCTTAATTACATACCTCTGTATACGATGAGAAAAATGCTAGGTTTGGGGTTTGTTTTTATTTTGGTTTTGTTGTTTGCTTTATCCTCGGGCTTAAATTCTGGGCCTGGGTACTATCCCTGAGCCTGTTTTTGCTCAAGGCTACTGCTCTTCCACTTGAACAACAGTGCCACTTGTGTCTGGCTTTTCGTGAGCAGTTTATTGGAGATAAGAATCTAAGGAACCTTCCTGCCTGTGTGGGCTTTGAACCATAAGCTTCAGATCTTCATATTCAGGTATTCAGATCTCCTGAATATCTGTGATAGATAAAAATATAGCTATAAATAATATTTGCAAGTGTTTTGATCTCAAGAATACCACTGGGGGGAAAATGATGCAGCAAAGTTTAGTGTAGTGTTCTTTCCCCAATAGGAAGAGCATCACATTAGAAGAAGTGTAGTATTTTTTCACAATAATGATAAGCTAGTCCTGATGTGAATTTAGGGAATTTTAAGGTCCACCTTACAAGTTGGAAACTGTTGGGCTAGGATGAATTTACAGCATAAAAACTTAGGATTGATGGTCATAGAAATAATAGCTTACTCTGATGAACATATGTTTACACTTGAGGAATTTATTATAGATACTTCATAGTTTTATCTTCTACCAGAATGTGGCTATTTTTTCTGTTGACTTTTAAATATGTACCCCCCACACTGGAAACTGCATCAATTGCAGAATAAAATGCAAACAGGTACTGTTTTGAATGTCTCTGGTTCGGCATGTTCAGAATTTGAAAATGAGTACTTAGTAGTTACAGGAATGTTGAAAAATATATATTCTGTCCTCTTAACAATTAGTCAGTGTTAAAAGTTAGGAGTTTCCATAGAATTGAACTGTTTTCTGTTTTAGTATGACAATACTAAAATAATGTGTTTTTTCCAAAATAATGGCAAGTATATTCTGAAAAATTTGTATAGTTTGATAACATTCAAGTTGATGACCATCTGATAAAGAAAGGGGTAATTAATACAAATTATAAGACAAATAGCGTTCATTTTTTAAAAAGGTAATCCACATAGAATAATATTTACTATACCAATATAGTGAAATTATATTTTATGTAGCTTATTTTTTAATTTAATTTTATTGTCAAGGTGATATATAGAAGTGGTTGCAGTAATTGTAAGATAGTAAATATATAGCATGTCGAACTTTTTACCTCCTCCCTCATTTTTCTCATATTTTCCTTTACCCCAATACCCCTTACAAGTTGTAATGTAAATTTCCAACAAGTCTTGTGAGTATTGCTATTGCACTGGTTTGTCTTTTGCCCTTTGTCTCGCCATTTTGTTGTTCCTCTTCTCTTGCCAAATTAAGATATATATATATACAATACACAGGATCCCAAAATCAAATATAGTAGGGGATAAACCATAGGGGTAAACACAAAGAAAAAGAAATCACATTGTACATCAAAAACAACAACCACGAAGAAAAACCTCTGTTTCCATATCTAGGAGTTTATTTTGCTCAGCATTATCTTATATGGTCATATATACATAACTATTGAGACATTCGGCTCATCTGCTAGGACTATCCTAGACATTTCCTACTTATTACAAATGAGAGAAACCATGGAATCTCTTTATGTCTTGCTTATTTTACTTAGTAGGATATTTCCAAGTCTTTCCATTTCCTTATGACTTAGAAGCATAGAATTCCACCATGTGTGTGTGTGCGTGTGTGCGTGCGTGTGTGTGTGTGTGTGTGTGTGTGTGTATGTGTGTGTATCACATTTTGTCAATTCGTTCATCAACTGAGTGGCATATTGGTTTAAAACATGATTGCATGTAAGTATCACTTAGGGACATTCAAAAATGACAGATGCCACTTCCCCAGACATTCTAAAATCATGATTTCTAAGTCAGGATTTTATGGTGGCAGGTGTTGAGATATCTGAATGAGTCTATCTATATCTTGCACTGAATTAGACAGGAAGATATCCAATATCATATAGAATAAAAATGGTAGTGATAAAATATTCCCTTGAGAAAGACATAAGAGGTTACCAGAAGTATGAAGTAGTTGAGATAATTTTGAAGAATTTAGAAATGCAAGCTCAGGTATGTCTCTTTAAATAATAATTATGTAAGTGGAAGGGCAAAAGAAGGGGAAGAGAAGAAAATAACTGACAGCAGATCATTGTCCCAAATTAGAGTATAAAAGACATAATCTATTACTTCCAAGTTAAAAAGAGACCAATATAATATGTCGCACTTAATTTAGGTACATGCAAAATGTTTACTTGGCTTTTTCCTACTTTAATGCTCCTAAATAAATGAAGACATAAGAAAAGGTATGTGATTGCCATTACTTCAACCTGAACACTAACTGTGATGAGCCCTCTTTTTCTCACTTTGCACTTGGAAAATAGTACCTAAGTTGATGATGTTGTGGCTGATTAGAGGTAGACTAAGGGGCTTCTAATTGTACAATTATCCCAGAATAGTTTAAAGTAGTTTTTTCTCCCAAGATATCCAACTACATTTTCTGAAGTTGTGCTTTGAACACACCCTCACACATGAGCAGATTATTTGAAATTATACTTCAACATTTCCTTGTCACATTCTACTTTGTGCCTTTGTCTTTTTTTGCACATTCCTTTTGAGTTCATGGTTGCTCTATTTCCATTTCATCTGTAAAAACTGCTAAGAACATTGTTCAACTACCACTTTTTGTTTGCACATGCCCAGTCTATGTATGAAGGTACTTTGTACATGTTAAGCAATAGGGTAGTACTCACTCTCTGAGGAGAATAGTTCCACATTATAACCCTATGCTCACATTAGAGGGCGTAGAATTTAAAGCATTTTGAGACAAACAGTGATATTAGAATTGAAAGGCTCCTTAGGGACATTTTCTTGGAGCTCATTAGTTTACCCAGGAGAAATATAAATATCCACAAAACCTGGACCTTATTAGTAAGTATGCGAATTAACACTAGATCTTAGATACTGTGTTAATACAAGTCACCATTTTATTATTGTTACATCAGAATCCTTCCCTATGCAAATATGGATGAGAAAATGAAAGAAAGGCATTAAAGAAAAATGTCTTATCTTTTTAGGCATTTAATCCTAGTGGTGAGGGTAATGTCTGAACTCTCCCATTCAATAAACATTTAAAGTTTATAAGAGTACTTCCTACATATAAGAATTTGTGGCATGTTGATTGACAGGGTTATTTCAGCATGGAGATATCCCTAACAAGAACTAGATTTAAATAGAATATATGTCAGTTATGATGTGTCAATCAGGCATTTTCTATTCTAAAGAAGAATCAATTCGAGGACTGTTCAGTAACATCAATAACATCAGTGTTACTTGTCCTACATTTATAATGAATAGGCTGATATAATATCCAAACATATCTAAAGATATTTCAATAAAATCCCAAACTGAATGGATACATGGGTCACTCATTGAAACTGTAGACAAATTAGTCTTATCTGTGCTGTAGATCAATCTATAATCACCTGGCTAAACAAACTCTTCAAAAATATTCACAGAATTCCTCTAAGTAAAGATCATGACAGTTATATCTGTATAATTCTTCTAAGGTCAGGATAAAAGAATTTGTTCTCAATATTTTAAATCAACAGAATCTGTTGAATTCATGGATCCAGAATTTTATGGCTTCACATTCATATCTCAAAATTTTATTAATATGACTTTCACAAAAACACTGTTCTTATTGAACTTGTCTATGTCCTTTTAGTTTTCAAATCCAAATAGCATATTTCCTTCAGTATCTTCCTGACAATTTGTTCCCTTGTTTACCTCTCTAAATCAGTTTTTGGTCGTGGATATTTTAATGATGTCTAAAAAGACTTATCCATGCATCTGTTTAACATAAATTTTAGAACTATCAGAGAGTTTTTTCCTCTAAATCCATCATTTCCACCTGTAGTCATTATCACCAAGAATATTACTAACATGGTTGCCATCCAGAGACGTGGAAGCACTTTAGATTTCTTCTTATCCTTCTACTTCCGTCTGTTAGATAAGATGAATGATCAAGATTTTCTGTTTCTGTCACTAATATAATTTCTATGTACTCCTTTTTATGCAACTGAAACTGGCCTGTTTCAAATACTCATCATTGGTCACTTTGTCCTAAAACAACTGCTTACATAGTATGCTTTTTCCCCATAGACTTTTCATATTGTTCCTCTCCGTCACCAAATTACTGCTCCATGTAAGCACACAGAGTGAATATCTCAGACACAAATTCTAGTATCATTAATTACTCACTCCATTGACTGTTGGCATTACATTTCTCATCTGTAAATGGATATAATCTACCAGAAATATTGAAGAATGAATTTGTTGAATTCTAGAGCAAGAAAAAAGAAAAGTGAAGAGTCCTTACATTTTCCATCTTACCTTACAAATAAGAAAAGAGTCAAGTTCAGTTTGTTGGTTTAAAATCACAATTTTTTTTCATGCAGAAATAAAAATAAGTCATCATCAGGCTACACTGTGGTCATCATCCTCACCAAAATTATTATTAGCATCATAAGTGCTAATTATTGAAAGTCTGGTATGTGTCTATGACGTTGCTATTATTTGTCTTTTGATTAATAATTTTAATGTTACCACTGTGCATGCATCCATATTAAAATTTTGAACAAATAAAGAAACTAAAAAAAACTAAACCATATCAGGTAACTTGACTATGTGCTTTTAACAAATTATGGAATAGATTTTTGAAGCATTACAAATTCCTAACCAGTATGAATTAACTTCTCTCTCCGTCACTACACACAAATATTTAAGAGTTTGAACAGAATTTTTTCAAGTGATATACTCTAAATGTTACTACAATATCATGTGTATATCTAAAATTTCCTTTAAAGTAATAATCTCTACTTTCAAATCAAGTATTAGTTATTTTATTCTCAGGAACTTTGAGAAAAAGACTGTATATCTTTGAAACGTAAAAGGTCAAAATAGTAGCATAAAAATTTTAGAGGGAGTCTGTCTTCAGAAATACATATACATATATATCTATATATACGTTATGTGCAGAACGATATAGATTTTTAGAGATTATTTGTCATCAGAAATATGTACATATATTTAAATTTCTGTGTAGAATGATGTACATTATAGTGAAAGATACATCTTAAAACATAATTAAAATTTAAAAAATACATCAAACCAAGTGCCAGTGACACGCTTATAATTCGAGCTATTCTGGGTGCTGAGATCCTAGAATTGTGTTCGAAACTAGCCCAGACAGAAAAGTACTTGTTAGAGTCTTATCTCCATTTAATCACTAAAAACAGGAATTAGCTCTGTGCTTCCAGTTGTGGAGTGCTGTCCTTAAGCATAAAAACATTGGGGACAATGCCAAAGTCTTGCAAACAACAACAACAACAAAATGTATCACATTAATTTCACAAAAGCAAATTTTAACTGCTGTGAACATTTCTTAGAAACATGAATACATGCCCCTGGAAAATGTTAAGTAAAAGTATAGAATATTTATGTCTAGGTTAAAGACAAGACTATTTAGATTGTTTAAGATATTTAGGTGAGGATTAGGAATTAAGAATAATGAGATTTGGGTAATAGATTGGGATTGGACTTTAATTATAGTCTATAGTAGTAATAAAATGATATTTGTAATGATTATATAAAATTATTCTTGCTTGGTATATGAATTATAATAAGTGATAAACATTTTAAAATGATTTCCAATGCAAAGGATTATCAATTCTTTTGTACTTTCAAAAAAATTAAGAAATCTATTCCAAGGCTAGTTTGCTCTAAGACTATATTTGTTTTCTAAAATTAATTTAGGAATGAGTTAAGATTTAGATAACGATGCACAGCAGAAGAGAGTGAGAGGGGATAGAATGATGGACCACATAGGAGCTGTAGGTCATTGGTACTGTGTTTCAAAAAACAGAAAGACTTCAGAGAAGAGAAAGAGGAATATAAGGTGTCCTGAATCAAGTTTCGTTTTAATCCACCTAATAGTTTTGACTGAGAATCAGAGAACATGGGAAAAATAGAAAATAAAGCATTGTATAAACCTGTTACAATGTAAAGAAATTGTAATAGGAAGATGATAATTAATTTCCAAAGAAATAAAAGAAAGGGTAGGTAAATTCTAAAGGGAAAAAGAATGAAGAGAGAAAAGAAGCAAAATAAACCTTTATCAATAACAAACACAAGAGTTTGGAAGTGGAAAGGCAGTAGAAATATTGTAAATAACAATAAAATAACAATAAAAATTGCTAACGTGGATTGAAGATGGATCATATTTTATCATATATGATTTTGAAGTAATAGGAAATGAAAATTTAAAAGTCATAATTTAAAACACTATAGCCCAATGGTAAAACATTGGCATAGCATGTGTGAAGCAATGGTGTGATCGCCCAAACATTACAAAGTACACCCAAAGCACACACACACAAAAATCCACATTAACACACACACACACACACACACACACACACACACACCATACACACATTTGGAATATTGATATTATCATATTAAACAGAGGTAATTATCACAAATAGTAAAAATATGTTAATATGAAATCATATTATTGCTCATACTATTTAAAAGTTTACTAGAAATAAAATACTCACAATATACTTGGATTCTTATAGGTCAACTAAATTGAAAATTAAGAAATAGAAGACACGAGAACCTTTGCAAACAAGTTTTAAATAATAAACATTTTGAAACATGTATACTTTTATTTTGACAAAAGATTGATGTTACTGGTATTTTAACTCAAGATTTAGAATATGATAACCAGATGCTCTATGTCTCGCTAGAGATGGCTATATTTCTAATCATTTCACTCTGGATACTTTTATAATAAAGGTCTCATCATTTCAAAGCCTCTCCCGAATCACAAACCCTGCTTATATTTCCCACCATAGCTAGAAAATGGAAGCCACAAATCACCATTCCCTGCTCAAACATTTTTTTAATTCAAGTACAAATATTTCCAAAAAGTGACCAGGTAATGAAGCCTTCTTAATAAAGTATGTACTTCTTGGAAACACAGTAAGGACAAATATGTTTAAAACTATAAGAAATTAAAATTATTTAAATTCACCAACCATATAAAAATTAAGAAAATAATTTTTAAATATTCATGTTAAATATTTTAAAAGCAAAATATATGTGTCTAAATAATTTACATTGTAAAACTCATGCAAAATTGAATTAACTAATCCTTCGACTCTGAAAAAAGAATTACTCTAAAGAAACAAAAGAAAATAATTAAGTTCAAAATTTGAAATTTAGAAAATGAAATGAATTGCATTCTTTAGTTGACTGAAGAAACTGTAAACCCTCTGTATATCAATTTTATAATAAAAAATGCATGAACAAAGAAAGCAAAAGTACCCATTGATCAATAGCACCAGCTAAAGTATCAGTATTTCTTTTTTTGAGTGTACAAGAAAATCGATGGAGGGGATAAGAATGTTCCTTCCATTAAAAAATGTACTCATTACCTTACTTATGTTACTGTAACCACTTTGTACATTACCTTTACAATAAAATTAAATTGAAATTAAAAATAAGTTAAATAATATACTAATTAAGAATTCTTAGAAGCCATTGGTTAAAAACTTTGTAAAAAACTGTCCTAGGAACCCAAGGAATATACTTTGATGATACTATTTAAATACTTAAACTTCAGCAGAGAAGCAAAAAGTTTATAAATGTTACAAGTAAAGTAATAAAGCAGAATATATTACTAATAATAAAAATCATAAGATGAATTTATAGTGGTAGTCAAATATGTAACAAATGAGATGAATTGCCATTTGTTTGCACTTAATAAGTGAGAAAGAATTCTCTAGGTCTTTTAAAATATATCTTAAGATAATGAAGAAACTATTCTGTCACATCATATGATAATCAGATAAAGATGATATTAAAACAAAGAACAGATTGTACTAAGTTGTGGGATGTTAATGTATTTACCTATTTTGGTTGTGGGTATCTGTGGGGATTTCAACTTGGAGTATTGTTCTTGCTAGGCTGGCGTCATATCAGTGGTTAATTATAGGATAGGGGTTCCCTTTCCACAAGAACATGCACCTGATCTGTCCTTTTAGCCTTCCATCATCAATGGCATCAGAGTTGCACACCAACTTGTCTAGCTGACTACCTTGGCTGGCCTGGATTCTGCAGTCCTTCCAATCTTTGCCTCTAGATAGTGCAGGATCGTGGAAATGATCCAGTGCACCCAGCTATAGACTGAGAAGGAAGTCCACTAAACGTTTGGCTTGGGTTCTGTTCTCAAGCCTCCTAAGTAGTTAAGAGTAAAGATGGGAGCCCCTGGTGCCAAGCAGTAGCAGTATTTTTAAAAAACTCGACATATATATGAGTTAGGCTTGTGATTACCTCAGGAAAAGAATAAAAGAGCAGTGAAGCATAAAGGACAGTCAGAACTTTAATTAGCTACTCAGAGGCTGAAACAGCTTAGCTAGCTACTCAGGAGGCTGAGATCTGAAGACCACTGTTCAAAGCCAGTCCAATCATGAAAATACATGTGATTATTTCCAAAAAATCAGAAGTGGAGCTCAAGTGGTAGACCACTATCCTTGGGCACAGAAGCTTAGGGATAGTGCCCAGGCACTATCAAGCTTCAGGAATGATGAATACATGCATGAGCTCCTGCAAATATGCGTGTGCATACACACGTGTGCGTGAACACACAAACACACCTTCTTTAATTTTTTTTACCTTGTTGTACCCTATTGCCATGTATTGGTTCACAAATTAACAAAATCAGCTAAGCAGCTATTTACATACAACTGATCATGTTTCTCTAAAGTCTATTCTCTTTTTGCAAGCCTGCTTTTATATGACCCAAAAGTAAATTATTCAGGAGGGCAATTCATCTCCCTCAAATCTGTAGTATTAGATGATTGTTTAGGTTCTTCCTAGCTATATGATTTTGTGAAATTCTGCATCAAACAGCGTATTTCTTTCACGAGAAGGGAAGCCTTTGTCAAACAATTAATAATAGGATTTTCTCCTCCTGGCAAGCATGTGTAGTTTTATTATCTTCGTATATTTCATGATCTGTCTGTGTATGCCAAAGACTGCTGTGAAAATAAAAAGACCATTCTCAGCACTTAGCATTCGTATAACATTCATATCTATGAAGGTATTTAAATATTACTGAAATTGCTTTGGAATAAATAATGTTCACTTTGACTATTTTGAGAAAGAATTGGTTTCTCAGCACTTAGGTAAGAAAGTGAGTGAAAAAAACAAAAGGAAAGTTTGGAACAACTCAACACATACATTCAAATGAAACAAAACAACTGAAGAAAACACAAATTAATTCAGTACTTAAAAACCTGCAGGAAATGCAATGATTTTTTTTAAAAATCAGCTATGATAAGCTTTTGAGAATCCTGACTACATGGGAGTCTACTGTTGTGAGGACAGTGGTTAAAGCCCAGACTGGACAGAAAGATCTGTACACAAAGCCATGCCATGCACCTGTTATTCTAAATTCCAGGAAGAATAACATAAAGTGGAATGAGCCCAAGATCATACACAAGGAGGAAGCCAGAATCTATCTGAAAAATAATCAGGGTAATTTAGGGCTGGGGCATGACAAAGTGTTAAGAACACCCATTTAGGAGACACAAGACACTCAATGCAAACTCTATTAGGCATAATGAAGAAAAAAGCTATAACTTTAAATAATTGGAATGATTGTAAGATTTTGAGTATTTCAGTGGAGAAAAAAAACCATGAGAGAGATAGAGTGAACCCATGTTGTGATCCCTTCTACTTAAGCTATAATGTTGTGTGGAACTCCAGACATAACAGAGTTATCTTGCAAATGAGTATGGATATGCATTTGGGTGATGGAAATATTCTACTTACACAGGTGTAAATTAGATTTTTGGCTAGATTGTAGTTCTTGAACTAAGAGCCTGTGTGATGCCCTGAGCTTTATCTCTCAAGGCTACCACTCTATTACTTTGAGCCACAGTTCCAATTCTGATTTTCTGTTTGTTGTTTGGAGATAAGAGGCTCATGGACTTTCTTGCCAAAATGGCTTCAAACCATGATGGTCAGATCTCATCCTCCTGAGTAACCAGGATTCCAGACATAAGCTGTCTATTTTTTAAATAGTTTAGTAAATCATGTAGTTACAGAAGTTATAAATTATCATTACAACCTGTGTAATAGATGTGTGTATGTATATATCAATGCATACAGACAGAAATATTTTATCGTATCTTTGTATCTACAGTAGATTTATGAAATATCAACCTTCGTTGTAAAATAAAATGGAAACAAAAGTTATTAAGGAGCAAAACAAAGGGAATTGTCACAAGTTTCTTGTTGTTTAATGGAATATGAATTGCGAGAATCAGTTTGGGAAAACCATCTTAATTTAACATAATGGATAATGGGTATTAATTCCAATCTATCTATTTGCCCATATTGTGCGTCCTCACACATGAGTATCAAAATCAAACCACAATTTTTGCTTTTGTATTTAACGCACCTGTTATAATTTAGGGGATTGATGAAGTACTCAAATAAAGATTAAAATAATAGTAAGTGAGGCTATGAGTTAGAGCTGAAAATGTTTTTAAATATTATAATAGCTAATTAAATTGAAATTTTCTTACTTTTACTCTATTGTCATGTCCCTCATTCCCACATTAGAAAAGTACGTAGAAGGTTCTCAGTAAATTATGTGTATAATCATGAAAAAAAATGTATTGAAAGAATATGGGCCCAGTGTGGTTTTAGCTTATTGAGACTGTAGGGGGTAGTGTGTTTTTGAGGCCTTCCAAAACGTTGTGATGGAGATGAAAGGAGGGATGTGCTTATTCTGGAAAATTGTCTAGAGGATTGCTCCCAGAAAGATAGTGATGAATTCTTCCAAAAGATACAGAAAATCACTTCCACAACCATGTTGACTGCTGCACTATTTACCTTAGCCAAGTTATGAAAACAGACCAGATGTCTTATGGTGGAGGGATGGTTGGAGAAAGTGGGGCACATATACACAATTGGATTGCACCCATCCATTATGAAGACTGTTACGTAATTTGCAAAGAAATAGATAGATCTAAAAATATGTTAAGTAAACTAAGTCAGAGCCAGACACACGAAGGACCCATGTTCTGTCACATATTTTGAACATAGGACTTTATGCAAGTTTACACCACAGTATTAACCAAAGCATGCTCTTTGCAGACGAGTATTTAAAAGTGTAATTTCTTATAAAATTGAACTTTTATTCCAACAAAGTGAATACCAAGAAACTATCATTTGGAAGATATGAGCGGAAGTCAAAGGGAAGGAATAAAGAGAGTTATGGATGAAGAGAGGGAAGGTATAATATTCAATGCAGAAACTAGAAGCAATGAAAGTGGGGTGAGGTTTGGAAGGGTATTGGAAAGTTACGTAAAGATCCATTGTACTTATAAACTGATTTGTTGAATGGAAATTCCTTCATACAACTATTTAATAAAAATATAATTAAAAACAATGGAGACGGGGCTGGGAAGGTGGCTCAGTGGTAGAGAACTTGCCTTGCAGGCCTGAGGCCCTGGGTTCGATTCCTCAGCACCACATAAGCAAAAATAAAAAGCAAGAAGTGGTGCTGTGTTTCAAGTGGTAGAGAGCTAGCCTTGAGCTGAACAGCTGAGGGACATCACCCAGGCCCAGTGTTCAGGCCCCACGACCGGACCCCCCCCAAAAAAAAACAGTGGAGACATCTGAACCTTAAACTGTGTTCTCTTAAATCATGAGTCAAAATAATAGTTTCCTTCTCAGAAATTTTCTTTGCAGTTATTTTCCTCAAAATGACAGAAAAGTGACCAACAAAATGAATGTCAATACATCACATTGCATATCCTAAAGAGAAACAATATAAAAATCACAGTAAAAATGTTAGAATTCATCACATGATAAAATAACAGGTAGAAAGGATCAAATGCTGATTGTTTTTCCAAGTACGTTACCTATGGTATCTAATTTAATCCTCACAATAATCCCATAAAGTAGAACTACTTCTGTTTCTAATTCTCAGATGATGATATTGAAGTCTTCAGAGTTGGAATTACTAGTACAACATTTCACAAATGGTAAATCTTAGCCTGCGGCCCATTCCCACCATATCAAATAACTTCATTCTATTTTGTGACTAAAATACCAGTACTTAGTCCACTAATTCTAGGAAAATTTCCCAGAATTATTGTCCACACTTTAATAATATGTCACTTTATCTTTGTTAGAAAATAGGAAACTAAGCGGGATGTCGGTGGCTAGACCTGTAATCGTAGCTACTCAGAAGGCTGAGATCTGAGGAACGCGGTTAAAAGACAGCCCAGTCAGGAAAGTCCGAGAGATTCTTATCTATAATAAACTGCTAATAAACCAGAAGTGGCACTGTAGCTCAAGCGGTACAGTGCTTGACTTGAGCGGAAGAGTGCAGGGACAGTACTCAAGCCCAGAGTTCAAGTGCCAAGACCAACCAAAAAAAAAAAAAAAAAAGGAAATAGGTAACTGCAATATGCAAGTTCATAATCAATTTATACCTCCCTGGTGAAAGGAACTGCTAAACTATAACATTCTTGATTTCTAGTTCAAAATTGTAGAAATTATATTCTATCCCATAACAACACTACATTGCAGTCATACTGAAAGAATAATCTCCCCAATTCCTGATGGAAACAGATTGCAGGTCTTATAGACCAATCATTTCCACATTGTAGCTCACATAAGTTGTTTACCATTAGAGGTATTTTGATTGCTTTTTATACCCAACATTTTGAGAGAAATGTTTTACTTTAAAATGTTATTAAAGCAAGACTGATATAAAAATCACCTTTGACCCCAGATGAATATTTACCTTTCATATACCCAAAAATGCAGTCTTACCTATCATTAATGTTAGGAACGAGAGGTTAAAAATCATGGACACCAAGACCTAAGCATGAATTAAAGACTCTCCAACTTGTGAATACAATTGGTTTAAAAAGACATCAATACTACTGCATGTTTTTCAAAATTTCTTGTGATATTGAAGATTCAATGATAAAATATTAACAATTGAAAATAACTCATTTTCTTGGGAGTAGGAAAGAAAACACAAGATTAATCCATCATTTTCAAATACCTTTATTTTTCTACAAATTCAATCTTATAATTATCAACATTATAAAACTAACTGAAGTACAGAGCCACAAAGGAAATAATTTAACTGCATCATCTACATTCAAAAAACTGTTACTGGGGCTGGGAAGGTGGCTCAGTGGTAGGGTGCTTGCCTTGCATGCATGAGTCCCTGGGTTCGATTCCTCAGCACCACATAAGCAAAAAGGAAAAAGCCGGAAGTGGCGCTGTGGCTCAAGCGGTAGAGCACTAGCCTTGAGCTGAAGAGCGGAGGGACAGTGCCCAGGCCCAGAGTTCAAGGCTCCACGACCAGACCCAAAAATAAGAAAAAAAAACTGTTACTAGAAAACAAAGTTATACTAATAATTAGCTTACCAAATTCACTTATATCCTTTTATTCTATTTCATAATATTTCATAATATTCTATTGCATAAAAAGCCTATATACCCACTTACATCTTCATATCTTAATATTTATTTCAGAAATGTCTATAGCTCTATAGTCAATGAACTGAAATAATACTGAAAATATTCAAAGGCTTTTCAGAAATTACAAGACGCTCTCGGGGTTGTTATTTATATTGGAAAAGATATTCGAAAAGCCTTATTTGTTAAAGTTGTGATAGTTACTTCCACGAAAGAGCCATTAGTGAAGATCCCATTGCATGTACAAAACAACTTCAAATGCATCCACAATCTGGAGGTGACACATGCTTTTTGTTTGTTTGTTTTGAAAGGTATATCTAGCAAGCATATCCACAATACTGGTTTTCAGTCAATATGATGGGATATTCAAACCTAATAAATACAGGGTTGATTATCTTAGTGAGAATAGATATGATGTTACAAAGAAAGTTATTTTCAACAGAAATCCGGAAAGAGTTTATTCATCTTGTGAATAACCAGAGTGTAATACCTGTTTGGTCAAGTCAGTGAAACTCACTCCATGAGTATATCTTAAAAGTATAACCAATTTAAGAGGTCAAATACATATTTTGTACTGACAGTCATCTTACAGCAATAACTTACTACCTAATTATATCTGTTTCTTCTTACCTAACATATAATAAGAGCTGAAAGTGGTCTCTTTTATCTAACTTAATTTTGTATATGCTTTGATTATGATGATGTTATTATTTGACAAATAAAATGTACAGAAGGGTGGTTCCACAGAAATGACATGACAGAACACTGATAAATAAAAACATTGCAACACAGTTAGCTCTTTTGAGCCTCACCTTGTCCACATTGGCAAGCAACATTGCAACAGCACATGCACACATATACACATAAACACATGTGTGCACATGTACACACATATACTTGCATGCTAAATTCAGGGTTTAGTACAAAAAAGTACAAATAAAGTTTTAGTGATTAGGACAAACGTTAATTTGCCTTATTACAAAATAATACACAATCCAGTCACCATGGGTGTTACATTTTACTTGCTTTGCCACATGTGACCACTTAATTTATTTTAATTAATTTATTAATTAATTTGTTTGGTGCTAATACTAGGCTTGAACTCATGGCCTGGCTCTGTCCCAGAATTTGTTGATTTTTTGTTGTAGTTTTCTCAAGCCTAGAATTTTACTGCTTGTCCCACAGCTCCATTTCTAGCTTTTGCTGGTTACTTTCAAATCAGAATTTAATGGACTTTTTTTTGTTTGGTTTGGTTTCAAACCACAATCCTCAGTTTCATCTTTCTGATTAGCTAGGATAAACACATGAGCCACGAGTGTGGCTTCTAGTTTTTCCTCTATAGCTATCTAATACTCATATTAGATAGTAATTTAAAACTTAGAGTATAGAAGCAAGTTGTACAGTGATGATATTGTCTTGTCAGAAATTTAAGCTAGTAAATTTCTTCTTAAAACCATAAACAAAAATACCATGGTATAATATAAGAGAACTCACTATTGAACATATGAGCTGTAAGAGCTTTCTAATAGATCCATTATTTGTTACCCAACATTAGAAAAAACTATATAATGCGGTAGTAAAATAGAAGTCCTTTGTAGGAATACTTAATTACCTTGTTTTTAAAGATACTTGTTTTCATCTAAAAAAAGTAGGCCTGTCTATTGTCTTCATGTGATTTTGATGATTGAAGGTGCTTAATGAGAAGTCAAAGTGAATTACTAATCCTTTGCTATCAATTAAATCTCACCTTTTCTTCTTGGAACTTATAATTATTAAAGCAATAGTTCAGAATCAGCAAGCAATAGTTCAGATTCACACTTCCAGTGCAAGTGGATCACCAGTAATTAATCCTTGATACCATTTTCCACAAAGTTTTGTCACAGATACAATCGGCCTGTCTTCTCTAGCTGCTTTCCTAGCCTGGACCTATTCCTTTACTCTACAGGAAAAGTGTGATTCAATTGATTTCAGTCAGATCTGTTACTAGAATTATCAAGGATTTAGATTTTTGTCTGTAATTTGGTCAAAGCTATGTCTCTTTATGTAGGCTAATAAAAATGTATTTACTAAATTCAAGTAAATACATAAATTCCATTTCCATCTCTTTTAAAAAATAAAATTGTTTGCTCTATAAATTGATCAGAGGCATGGTCATTGCACATCTGTCTCTCTCTTCCTCTCTCCCTTTCATGGTTCTCATAGATAATGTGACTGCTCCATAATTATCCTAATTTATTTTGCTTTTATATTTTTGGTTGCATCATTTCACTTTCTGCTCTGCCATTTCCCAAATCATTTACATAGGAGGCATTATTTCATATTTTCTCATTCCTATAATAAGCTGCACATGAAGACACCACTGGTACCATTTTCAGTCTGTACCTTTGAATATGGAGGAAAACCTTTCCTCTGCTCTCTATCAATTCCCTACTCTCCAGTTAGAATAATTTCCAATAGTAAAATTGGAAAAAGAGAAAGAAAATCATGGTGAAATAACAGATGTAGAAAATTCACTGGATTTTTCTGACCAGTTCAACCAACGTGAACTATTAGGGAATACATGTGCTCCCCATTCCCACTGGTACTCACTGTCTCTGGTTAGGCAATTCTGATGAAGACAAGGAACAAGCTGAAAAAGTGAGGAATGGTATCATTCGCAAAAAAAAATGGAGAAGTATTAAAACAAATTTTTGTTTGGGCTGCTGAAAATAATCGGCTTACTACAGTGCAGATACCTCTCTTCATCGGGAAGCCTCCAGTGGGCACTTAGACATTGTCCATGAGTTGGTGGCTCAAGGCAGATATTCATGCAATTACTGTGAATGGCTAGACACCCCTGCACAGTGCTTATATGTTGAATAATACCAGAGTGGCTGCTTTCTTAGTTCACATTGAGGCAGATACCAATGCCCAAACTAAAGTCCTCTTGACTCCCTTGCATCTTACCGCTTGGAATAGAAATAGCAAAGATATGCTGGATCGCCTTCTATTGAAGCATTATATCAAACCAGGTCTGAAGAACAACTTGGAAGAAACTGCATTTAATATTGCCAAAAGGATAAATATGTATCACTACCTCTTTTAAATTGTGGAAGGCTGTAAAAATTGTTCTCCTAACTCATAATGGTTTGGTTAAGATTCTTAAATTTCAAAAATGCCAATCCATCTTTGTGTCTGTACAAAATATTTTCACAATAAAAAGCAACAGCAATATCTTACTTTAAAAATTCATGGATTCCATAGTATTCTTCAATGAATTGCCTGACTTTGATGTCAAAATGTATTCAAGAGTTGTTTGTATACATCTATAATGATTTCTGCAGGGTTTGTGATTTTTAAATCAGAAATCACTTTAACTTATCTGTTGAAATGAGTAGTACAGAAACTAAAAATAGTTCTGGTGCTTGTATGAAAAAAGTATATTTTAAAATACTCTGTATTTTGTTTGTATAATGTCCATAATCTATTTAATTCTCTCCTAGATATAATACTTTGAATTATACATTGTTTTATAATATATAGGTTCGTTAATAAATGTGTTATTTCAGATAGCATTCCATATAGAAAAAGTTTAAGATTCCTTTTTTTCCTAGGTCCTTATAGTATTTTATTTCTTTGGGATAAAATGACAATGTTATCCAATTTCAAATGTTTTGTAAAGATTATGCTATGTAAAGGCCATTCTAAGGTGAGGATTTAACGCACTGATGTCAAACTAACTTTCAGTTCAATGAATTACATATATTGTTACATTTGCCTTTTTTAATTTTTTATTGTGAAAATACTGTACAGAGGGTTTACAATTACATGGGCAAGATAATGAGTACATTTCTCATCAAGCATTGTAGCCTCCTCCTGTATTTACCCTTCCCATCCATTCCCATCCTTCCCCTGCTCTCCCACTCAATCCTCCCTGCTACCCCTCCACCCGCACAAAGTTGTAAAGTTCATTTTTCGACATAACGACTTGTATTTTTGTAATCAATTTTTAATAACTGTTTTTCATTTCTTGCATCTCAAGAATGAAAAATATGGAATAATTCACAAATTTTCATATCATCCTTGTGCAAATGCCATGATAATCTCTATATTGTAGTAATTTGGGTAAAAGTCCTGCTGAAGCATGTAGTATCCTGTAAATTTAAGTAGTTATTGATGCAATCTTTATACAGGCATATATCCTTGGTTGACTGTTTGTAACTAGGAAACCTTATTGTTCCTAAAAATGTTATTGATCTTACTTCTCTAAAATTCTGTGTATATTGGGAAAAGCTTATATTGTTTGGTCGATTGCTCACATTTGCAATTTTTTTGTCAATGACTATTTTAAGTCTTTTTCATTTTAAATTTGATCATACTTTGAAGCCTTTATAGCTAGGTCCAAAGGTGATTGTTTTTCAAGTACTTATTTATAAACTGAGTTAGCTTTGTGGAGTTAATGGATTCAAAGTAAGCCTTCCTTACGAGCTACTTCTAAACTTCTGCAGCTTAAAAATTCCTAAATGATGTCTTACTGGTACAAATGTCTACCTGACCCTTACTCTTCTTCCCTGTACCAACAGATCAATCAGAATATCTTACCCTGACAGCATAGATTTTCTTATTGGAACAAAACTAATATTAGTTAAAAGGGATCATAGAGAGATAAACAGTTAAGACAGAATCTTTTAGGCTAGAAGGTATTTTATCAAAATATAATTGTTTTTTATACCTAACATTTCAATAGTAGCTAAAGCCAAGAAGGCGAAAAAAAATTTCACATGCATGATTACCAAATGTCCTGGCCAGTCTACCATCCATCCAGGCAGGAATTTACACTACTGCCTTTCTTTCATCAAATATTTTCATAGTTACAAGAGAAGTCTAGATGTTTCTCCTCGATATTAGGCCTTAAATTGGTAATGTTTTAATCACAGTGTTTCCTCTTGTCTCTAGGCTGTAAATCTCCAAATGGTAAAGCTTTAGGTCCAACTCTACCAAACACTGAGGTAGAAATAATGGAATAATATTTTAAAAGACAGTTGCCTTTGATACCGTAACCACAACAGAACATTGCAAAACATGTGCCTTTTTTATTATATTTTATAGTTATATATTTTATATTTATACGTGCTGATATTTTATTTCACACAGTGGAACTTACTAGAATTAATTGATAATTTGACAAATAAATAGATATTTATTACAATAAATAGATTGGAATATAAATAATAAGGTTTAGAATGTAAATTAGAATATAAAAAGTATCAATGCAATGTCTTTGGTATAAACTTGTGATATGTTCTAAATATTCTTGGTCTTCTGAATTCACATTGTAAAAAAAAAAACAATTGTTTTCCTCTAATCTATAAGGGATTTTACTCTGCTGCTCTGTTTATTGTTTTAACTCACTGGTTGCAAAATGTTTTTCTCTATATTTCTGAAGCATTTCTACTGATTGTACCCAAATTTTGCTGATACGATATCTAAAAGGTATTATTCTTCTGCAGGACCCATGGGTCCTAGGAACCCAGGTCTTAGTTATCCTCTTCATCTGATAACAAGGGGAAGATTTCTCACCTAGGCTCAGGAAACATGCCAACAGAAAGTAATTGAAAATCCATCTCAATTCCTTATGACACCAGAATTAGTGGTAAGCAATTGTGTAATGCAATGCAACTTAAAATGAAAGATGAGATCACAAAATCTGAGAGAAAGTACAGTAATTCAAACTTTCAGTTTACAAATGACCAGCCCATATGAGTGACCAAGATCACAAATGTCACAAAATTATTTTTAATACCCCTCTTCTAATGATTACTCAAAGATTTCAGTCCAGCATAAGTAGGCAAAAAAAATAGTTCTTAGAACGATAGATCCATAATTGCTCTACCAAGGCTAGGAAAACTTGACTTACAGGTCAAATATAATTCACAAAAACATTAATTGAGAAGATCGTTAATGCTTCAAAATACTGGTACTTCAGTAAAACTTGTTTCTGTAGAATAAAAATGTTATCATTCTCAAACCAATGATAACCTACACTTAATCTCCTGAAAACAGATTCCTTTTCAAATAATCTTTTAAAAATCACATTCACCAAAATAACATTTGACAAGTAGACAATATTGACATTACAAATTTTTCAAGTTTAGGGTGCAAGTTACAATAGAGTTGTTTTATTTACCAAGCACTAATGCCAAACAGGTTCAACCATTCATTAAAGTGTAGAAATAGTACCACTCACCATTTGTGTTGTTCAGAAGGTGCCTTACAGAAATGTGTCAAATAGAAAAACCTCCCATAATTCAAACCCAAACACTAGCTAATAAAGTAAGTTTAATCACTTACTAAGGTACATTTTTTTTTTTTTTTTTGCCAGTCATGGGGCCTGAACTCTGGGCCTGGGCGCTGTCCCTCAGCTCTTCAGCTCAAGGCTAGCACTCTACCACTTGAGCCACAGCGCCACTTCTGGCTTTTTCTGCTTATGTGGTGCTGAGGAATCGAACCCAGGGCCTCATGCATGCAAGGAAAGCACTCTACCACTGAGCCACCTTCCCAGCCCCTAAGGTACATTTTAAAAAGTCATAAATAGTTGCTTTATCATATGTTGTTTTATGTTTTACCTATCAGTCTAACATAGTAAGAAGAAATATGACTTAAAGTCATGAATATGGGTACTCATCAGAGATGTGACAAACATAAAATCTGTCTTCTATTTCTACCATATTCCTGTATAGTAGTAAATCGTAGTCTTCTTCTTTTTCCAAAACTTATAGGTAGTAGAAAATATTATCCCATGTAAAATAAAATAATCATAAACATTTTTCAAAGCCATTTATAAAATTTGGTAGTTAGGAATATATTCTAAGCCATTTTTAAACTTTCTTGTTGACTAAAGATTAATCTTCCAAATGGATGAGAATAAAATCATGTCTAGGTGCTTCACGTCTCCAGTCTTGCAAATTGTTATTGCAGATGAATGAATTATGGAAATATAAGCTGACATCAGTTCAAGTGTACGCAGGATTGAAACTCCATGGATAGTATATAAAACTTTCAGAATATTAACAGTTTAACAGAATGACTATCAGGAAGTTGAAACCAGAGAGGAATAATAGTAAAGACAGAATGAATGAAAAATGGAACAAGGGGCAAGTACAGTTAGAATACTCAATGTACACATGTGATAAAGGAAGTGATAAATCTGAAATACATCTTGGAGAAGGGTTGGTTGAGAATGATAGAAGGAGTCACTCTGATCCAGGAGCATTGGACAATTAGATGGACATATTTATTGTAATACACTTGCACAACCTTTTGAAATTTAATTAAAAAACACAACAAAAAACAAAAACACATAAAAATCACAACCAAACAGCAATCTCTAGAGAGGAGTATATGACCTCTCAAAATTTTAAATAATTCATGAAGGCTAGTCTGGGGAAGAGCAAACAAAGCTGTTCAAAGAGGGCAGTTTGGGGTAGCAGAGAATTTTGAACAGATTTAAATAGATTGTCTAAGGTTGTGAATCACCTACATCTGCTGCAAATATTTTCTTCTGTGAGTTCTCTTTGTCTGAAATGGATACTCCAGTCCTCAGCCACACTTGATGGCTTGTGAAGATAGAATGGAAGAAACAAGATCAAGAATCCATTACTCCACTGGAGACAGAAGAGTCCTCTATGTTTTCTCTCATCTCTCTTCACTACTCTTTCTTCATACTTTTAAGTCAAGTGATTTTGAATTATATCTTTCATTCTTTGTTCTGGCAAGTAATTAGCCAAACTAATTTCCTAAATATTATTTGCCATTTTTTTTCTACCATGCTGTTTACTTGTCCAAGGGAGTCCATTAAGCTTCACCCTTCCATTTGGTTGCCACGAAAATCCAACATTTATGTTAATGAGGACAAACTCTAATGTAAAACTTTGTCTCCAAAAAACCGATCCAAGAAGCTGTGATCACAAATATTTAGCTATACTTTTTTTCTTTTACCTTGAAAGTCTTCTTGTGTCTAAAGTTCCACAAAAATAAGTACTCCACTACTTTTTGGTTCAATCACTTCTAACCTCAAAGATATATTTTACTAACAAGATGCTTAGAGGAAACCGAAGTATACTCCACTTTTATGTTCTCTCTTAAGACTCTCCTTAGATACCATATCAGGATCAGTGAAGTTATTCTTTGCAAAATTATTTCAATAGATTATTTTTTCTTGGTCTTGCATTTGCTCAGCAAGATGTATGGAACAGAATAGAGTTAAATCATCCATACCTTGGGTAACAGTGTCTATTACAATGGACAATGCTTCTATGTCCTAATTCTATGTCCTCCTCCTAGCTCTTCCCTGATTTCCAATTAAGCACAGCTTCTTGACTTCAAGTCCAGTGAAGCTGAAAGACTATAAGATCTCCTCCCCACCCCACCCCGCTACATCTTCATGGTTTCTCTTTTAAAACTCTTTTAAGTTGCCTCATTTGGACGTAGAATTTATTTTCCTGTCCTCATTCAAACTGTTCTACATTGTAGTGAGCCAAATAGGCTCTGTAAAATCACTTTAGGTAGCAAAAATATTAAGACAATCTATATCAAAATTTTTGGCCTCCCTCCAGTGCTGAAGTCAGTATGCTTATATAGGGGTTCTAAGAACATTGTTTTCTTACCCTTTCAATTTTCTCAATTCTTTTCTAATCCCAAACTTTTTGGCTTATGTAATAAGAGAAGTCTTCACTACCTCATGTTAATAAGGATATTATTTTTTGTGAGCTACTTAGAAATGTGTAATCATTGGCGTAACCAATCAGATTTTTTTCTGTGTTTCAGTGCTTCACGTGCAAAGACATTGTGGAAAGTGTTACAAACAGAAAAGTGTGAACCCAATACCTTCTTTCATTTTGAAGGGCCCTTTCTCCCTAAATATTTTGACCCAAATTATCTTTTTCAAAGAATAATTTTGGTAATTAAAGGTCAATTCACAAAATTTGATGTCTTAGTTTTCTTAAGAACTTGGAATTTCACACAGTGAGAGTATATTTCCTGGGTAAGGACAATTCTCAAGGGAACCTACAGGATTTACAGTAAGGTTTCTAAAGTTTGTTTAGTGTGAAAATGAGCTATCTTTACCCACATTGCTCCTTCTCAACTAGGTCTCCATAGCTTTCTTGGCATGAAAGCCTATTTTCCCAGGCAATTTTCTTAATAGGCTAATTTGTTAAAAATTTAAACAATTAAAATATACCTGTCATAATTTTTAAACTCTTTTGAAATTCCTTTATCAGAATCACGTTTTCCCCAATCCTAATTCAACCTTTTCCATCAAAAACAGTAACATGTTGTTTATATGATATAATGTCCATGCAACTATTATTTTCCAGTGGCTTTATGTGTATATATGAACATATATGCTGATGCTGAGCAAAATGAACTCCAAGGTATGGAAACAGAGATTTTTTTGCAGTTGTTTATAATGTACTATATGATTTCTATTTTCTTTGGGTTTTCCTACTATGGCTTGGCATCGGCTGTATTTGATTTTGTGCCCTGTGTATTGTGTATACACTTACCTTAATTAGGGAAGGGAAGAGGAATAACAAAATGGCAAGACAAAGGACAAAGGGCAAGCCAATGCAATAACAATACTCATAAAACAATATGTTGGAAAAGTACATTAAAACTTGTGAGGAGTATTGAGGTGAAAGAAAACTATAAGAAAAATGAAAGAGGGAGTAAAAAGTTTGAAAAGTTATGTTTTCACTACCTTACAATTACTGTAACCCATTGTTCACCAATTTGACAATAAAATTAAATTAAAAAATAAGCTACATAAAAAATAATTTCACTGTATTGTTATAGTAAATATTTTATGTAGTAACTTTTTAAAAATCAATACTATTTGGCATCTAATTTGAATTGATTACTACTTTTTTTATCAGAGTCATCAACTTGAATGTTATCCAACTAGACACTATTTTCACAATAAACTTGACAATATTTTGAAAAAAGGAAAAATTTAGTACTTTCTCATACTAAAACCGAATATAGTTTAATTCTATGGAAACCCATAACTTTTAAAAGTAAATGAGTTGTTAAGAGGACAGAATATATGTGTTCCTCAAAATTCCTATGACTAAAAACTACTCATTTTCAAATTCTGAACATTCCATACCTGAGTGATTCAAAACAGTACCTGTTTGCATGTTAAGTAATTTTGCAATAGATGCAGTTTCCAATGGAGTGTTACAGATTGAGAAGTCAACAGAAAAATAGCCACATTCTGGTAGAGGATAAAATTATGAAGCATCTGTAATTAATTCTTCAAAAGTAAGCAAATTTTATCAGAGTAAGCTATAATTTCTATGAACCATCAATCCAAAGATTTATGCCATAAAGTCATCCTAGTCCAATAATTTCCAACTTGTAAAGTGCACCTTAATATTCCCTTAATTCACATCATGAATAGCTTATCTCTATTGTGAAAAAAAATACTACACCTCTGATAATGTGATTCTCTCCTTGTTCTGGAAAGAATACTACAATTAACTGGGTTGCATCATTTTCCCCCCAGTGAGATTCTTGAGATCAGTACTCTTGCAAATGTTATTTATATTTATACTTTTTTAAACTATCACAGATATTTAGGATGCTAAGGTCAGAAGATTATGTTTCAAATATCCAATAAACTCAGAAAAAGTCAGACACAAGTGGCACTGAGATTGAAGTGGTAGCGCACGAGCCTTGAGCATAAACAGGCTCAGAGACAGTTTCCAGGGCCAGATTTCAAGCCCTAGGACAAACCAATAACCCCAAATGTAGCATTTTTCTCATTGTATACAGAGGCACGTAATTAAGGAAATTGCTTCCTCTGTTACATATAGGTAGAAGAAAGAAGAAGTCACACAATTATTCTCTTCATACAATGTTATACAAAACCCTCAAAAATTGCAATTTTTCTATATTTATAAATTAATATCGATTTGTTGGCAACTCTGTCTAGATTATTTACATTATCATTTTATACATGAATGGTTGGAATTTTCTATTAACTAAGATCTAATTATAACTCTCTTGAAAGCATATTCTAGGCAAATAGAATGCCAGAATCATTTGTGAATTTGTCAATTAAACCCTCTACTCAAAAAGAATTTTGTAGTATCCTATAAAATATGAAATTACAAGCAAATCTAAAATATTTATGTTAACTCTAAATTCTAATTTAGCAAGATCTACAAAGTCCTGCTTTAGATGAACTTTGAAATTTCTCTAGGCTTAAGATTTTGTAATCCTTCCTCATTTCTTTGGAATCCAACAGAATGATGCTTACTTACTTTTTCAAATTTTGGGTGGGAATCATGAGCCATTTTGAATCTAGGAATGTTCTGTAATGAAGAGAGTATTTAAAACAAAACTGAAGATTATATACGAGTTGCATTTCAATAGGAAACTTGACTTCTCAAAACATAATAACAAAATTAGCCCAAACTTCTAATTGTGTATTCCTTTCTTGTTGTTTGGTTTGTTTTATTAGACAAAATTATACTACCTGGTCCAGGAAATGTATCACTATTAAATTCCACTCTCTAATCTCCTGCCTTAGTCTGAGTGCTAGAATTCCAGGTTTGTATCACATTGCCCTGCCATGTTTGTTGGTTTATTTAATCTAGACATAGACTAGCATTTCTGAACTTCTCCAATGATATTATCCACTAGACAGACTGCTCAGAGTGTTTATGTACTATTTTAGAAGATCTTCTAACATTTGACACAGGATATGATCATTTTCAGATGCACCTGCTGGGATCTCTGATTCATTCGATCCCTTTAATAATAATTAATTGACTCTCTTACTATCTCTCGTCCCTACCTATATAATAGTCTCAAACTTTTTTGAAGAAAGTTCATGAGGACTTTCTAATACTAAAATTCATCTCTTAATTCTTACTAAAGACATATTTTCTATTGCTATTTTCAAACTTTTCTACATATTCTAAGAGTTGTTTCATTTGTGTATTTTTGTGTGCACATATAAGTGCCTCTGTGTGTATGTGTATGTTTGTATGTATGTATGCAAAAGCCTCAAGCTCTTATTCATCATATGGATGTTCAGTCCATATCATGTTTGGTGTGGTTATTTATTTTATTTCTTGTTTTATTCATTTATTTACCATATATTTTATTGACTCTGATGACACCTATACCATTGATTATATTGTTTAAATCTTATCACATAGCATCCAGATTTGTAGATGTGTTCTCCATCATGCCTGGTATTGCTAGGATCTGAACGCAGGGCCTAGCAGGCCGAATTCATGAATGGGTGAGTGTGAGCATGGCATCCTCTAGCCAATGAAGCTGTCAGTTGTTTACTAGGCGCTAGTTTGTGCCCCAGGTTTGGCCAAAACAGCGATAAATAGATAGGCAGACGGTGGTATACAAATAAATAAACATTGGTAAACAGTGCCAGAGCCATCTATGACTGAATGACACCTACTACGTTCCTACCAACACTTAGGTATTTATTATTCCACCATTAAAGGAATATTATTCTTTTCATGCTTAATAAACTATTGAGATCAATCAGCAACCTAGGATTATTGCATCCAATTTTAGACTCAACTTGTGCATGAACTACTCTTTCAATTGGCATTCTTCTACCATTGTTATGTGTCAGGACCGGGTTTGAACCAAGAGCCTATGTTGACAGGTTGGCCTATGGTTTCCCTGATAGCCCGCCAGCTTTCAGCAATGGCAGGTCAGCTCCACTTTGCAACCAGGTAATTAAGACCCAGGATAGTCACCTTGCAAAGAAAAAAATCCTAAAACCCTCCAGCCCTCTGCAGCTCACCACTTTTTGTGCTTTCCAGCTTTTTTTTTTTTCTTCCTGCAGTCCCTCTGGGCCTAGGATCCCCCAATCGAATATGGGTCCAGATGCTGCACCCCAGCCTAGGGTGATGGAAGCTAAGGTAGACTTCCACGACATGAGTTCAAGCCCCATTGTTGGCCAAAAAAAAAAAAAAAAACAAATAAAAATTAATTAATTAAATTTAAAAAAATAAAGCTCACTTATTTGGAATTTCTGCCAGTTTTCTTTCCTAGCCTAGGATTTGAACTCAGGGTCTTGGTAAATCTGTAGCAATGTGTGGGAAGGTGCAGTGTTGTCACTACTTGAATTCAAACCCTGTGCCAAGCCAAAAATAAAAAAAAAAAAATAAGTCACTGACCTGGGCAGTGGGAGTAGTTGTGGAGATGGTAGAGAAGGTTTGGTAGGGGGAAAACAAAGGAGGAAGCAACAATGCTCAATAGGAAATGTACTCATTACCTTGCTCATGTAACTGTAACCCCTCTGTACAACATTTTTACAATAAAAATGTACAAAAAATGAAACAATATAGTTCTCAGAGAAGCACTTTATGGGTAAAGGAAGGATGTCTGAATAGCTGTACAAAATTCGCCACTGCATTTTTGTTTAATGTTCAGTATGAAACTGAATAAACATAACTGCTTCCATTTAAAAAATTAAGTCTCAGTCTTGGAACTGGTGCCAGTATTTCTGCTATTGCTGGGATTTGATTTCACTGTCCAGGTAACTCTTTTGCACCATAGGTGAAGGCAAATCTCACTGTCCTTGAGGAAAAGAAATTCAGGCTAGAGTTCCCAGGGCCTGAATGAAGGCCCTGCAATGGAAAAACTATTTCTGTACATGTGTAATATATGATATATACTTACATATGTATGTTTATTACATATTATGATTACTATTGATTTTGATTTTGTATTTTATTTTTATTTGATTCATTAATTTATTGTTTTATTATTATACACATAATATTTATTACATTTTGAACATACATTATAAAATTATACACAATAATTTAGGACATTAACTCATTTTTCATTAATATTTTATTAAGTGTTGAAACATGATACATAATTAAATGGAGGCATTTGTCATAGTCTTCACATGTTTAGAGTCTCACTCAAGTATGAGCTGTGTTTTACCTTTGGATACCTTACTATAGTGATCTCTTTAGATGATTTATAGTCAGAAGCCTTTTCTTGAGGATAGGCAAGTTGAGGGATAAAATTGTAAGGGTGGGGCAAGAAATGTGGCTTAGTGGTATAGAGCTCACTCAGCTTGCATGAATGCCAGGGTTTGAATCCTCAGTGCCACATACTCAGAAAAAGCCAGAAGCTGTGGAGGGGCTCAAGTGGTAGAGCACTAGCCTTGAGGAAAAGAAGCCCCAAGACTGTCAAAAACAATAGGCCAGATGCCAGTGGCTCACACTTGGAACTCTAGCTTCTCTGGAGGCTGAGATCTGAAGACCACCGTTCAAAGTCAGCCTAGACAAGGAAAGCCTGTTAGACTGTTATCTCCAATGAACCACCAAAAAACCCACGTGGCGCTGTGGATCAAGTGGTACAGTGTTCGCCTTGCTCAGGAAAAGTCCCTAGACTTGATTCAATTCACACAACTGGAAAAAAGTAAGGGTTAATCAAAGTACTTTTTCTATTTGCTAATTAGGAGAACATTCTCTGGAAAATGAACGCTGATACATAGCAGAACTGAAATCAGAGCTCAAGGTTCAAGTGTAGCAGATCCATATGCCCAGCCTCTCAGACTCTAGCATTATAACCTTGTGTCCTACGGGGTTCTGAAAGGTCAAATGTTGAAAGACATAATATGCTCCCCAAGCCCTTTGTGATGAGCAGTTGACTTGTATTGTCGATATCATTACACTTCTGAACCCAGCAGAACAGTGGTGGCTCACACCCATCATCTAGCTCAGGAGGCTGAGATCTGAGGATCACAGGGTGAAGCCAGCTACGGCAGGAAAGTCTAGGACAATCTAACTTCCACTTTGGAAAGGTCAGATGTTCAAGAGCTTCCTGTGTTTCTCTTGGTGATGAGAAGTTACTTGCACTCTAAATGTTCTTAGAATTCTTGAGCTATAGAAGCAGAAAAGAAACATTTTTGACCCATCCTGGGTTCAAATGAAGTTTTCAGGATCCAAGCCCTAGCCCTGTTAGCAGGAAGAACTCCTGTGTAACATTGTATTTGAAGGACCAAAAACAGTTTCAAAAGACATGCTAGGTGAAGAGACCTAGGCTTGCAGGATTAGGAGGCAGAATGTACATAATCAACAGGGAAGTCAGCTGCAAAAGCACTTCATGCATTCCAGGCACAGCCAGCAAAGGGGGGAACCCTGAAACATTTGTTAGAGTTACACCAGGGTCAGGCCTTTCTCAGCCTCTTCAAACAATGACTAATTAACCTTCCTCTCTCAGGTGAAGGGAGCCTCAGGCTATCTTTAGGTTAACAATAGAGAGCCAGTTTAGAGGGGGAGAGGGGAGGAACAGGGAAGAAAAACCCTGCTCTCTGCCTTAAGGAATGGGATTTTGACTGTCCATCTGTCAGATTTAAAGACCATTCTTCTACATCTGCCAATCCATTCTCCTTCCTTCATTCTGCACATCATTAATGCAAATTCCCAGTCCAAGGGGAGGCAGGGCCCTTTCTCTTTTGTCTCTAAGCACCTGAGTTAGAACCTGGCTCTGCCCTCTTGGCTCTTGGGCCTTCCGCTGCCTGAGAAGTGGGACAGAGACAGTCTTCCTGCTCTGTGGTTGTGTGAAGGCAATGTGGTGGCCTGGCTCCCTGCAGAAGGCCTCACACTGGGAAGTATTCCCTTCTTTCCTCCTGACGTCCAAGATCTATCTATCCACCTATCTACCTACCTTCCTTCCTACTTACCTATGTAGCTAGCGATCTCTTACCAGTTCTTGGGATGAACTCAAGGCCTGGGAACTGTTTCTAGCTCTCTGCTACTTGAGCCACAGCACCAATTCTGGCTTTTTTCTGTGTGCTACTGAGGAATCGAACCCAGGGCTCTTGTATGCTAGGGAAGCACTCTCTCACTAATCCAAATACCCAGCACCCTCATCTTTTTCTTCATTGTAGTTTTTACATAAGTATGCTACCATTTTACGTCTCCAAGTTTAATTCTGAATACTGGCTATTTCTATGAACACTTTTCTTCCCCTGCCTGATTTGTCACTGTCCCTGCCTTGGCCTCATAATAAAATGTAAATAAAGGCTCTTGAGAGCTTAAGTGTGCATCATATAAAGACACAGGTCTGCTACCCTGGAAGAGAAAAGCCATGGGCTTGAAATGAAAAGAATGATGCAGTATGTGCAACGAGTATATCTGAAAAATAAATCAGTAAATAAAGCAGAAGCATTGAATATGGTCTGTTTGCACTGAGGGTGGTAATATACACACATAAGCAGGTAAGGCACTGATACATAACTTGGTATTCTCTTCTTTATTTTGTGGCCATCCCAGGGCTTAATCTCAAAATCCGATGCGTTCCTCAGCTGTTTTGCTCAAGTGTGAGGCTCTACCACCCTCACAGCTCCACTTCAAGCCATCTGGTCATTAATTGGACATAAGCACCTTCCAAACTTTCTTGCCTGGTCTGGCCTGTTTTTCCTGCTCGACTTTCTCTCTCAAAGCTGGAGCTCTACCCTCTGGGCCACTGCTTCACTTTTGGTTTTCTGTTGGTTTTTGGAGATAAGAGTCTCAAAGACATTCCTACTTGGGCTGGCTTTGAACGGCAATCTCCTGAGGAGGCTTCAAACGGCTTTCCTCAAGGATTCCCCAAGGAGGTGCTCCACAGAAATCCTTAGTCTAAATCTTGAGACCATGAGCTCAGAGCAGAAGCCCAGAGCTTTACCATTTTGTGCCACAGCTTCATTCTAGTCTGTGTGTGTGTGTGTGTGTGTGTGTGTGTGTGTACGCACACACACACACACGGGCTTCTGCTCTGAGCCTATGGTCAGCACCTAGTCCCTGTGTTCAACCCCAAAACCTAGCCACCCAGGGCCCAACTAAGAGAAGTGAAACATTTCAAAACCTGATGAGCTTCACCAGACTCATATGACAGGAAGCATCGTGATACCAGACATGTGCTTGGATTTCCCAAGCTTCCAGAATCCTGGGAGAGGCATCATAGGTCCATCATTGCTGCAGGTCCTAGGGTTGAACTGTGAGCCTAGGCATACTCTCTGAGCTCCTTTTACTCAAGGGTATTGCATTAACCTTGAATTCAAGCCTTACTTCTGGGTTTTTCTGTGATCTCTCAGAAATAACAATGTCAGGGACTTTCCTATGCTGGCTGGATTCAAACTAAGGTTCTCTACATCTCAGCCTCCTCAGGAGCTAGGATTACAGTCAGCAGCCCTTGGCACCTGCCTTTCTTTTCTTCTTCATTTTTTAATCTGGACAATCTGACTTCTTAACAGGGTCATTCCAATGGTTTGAATTTATAAGTAAACTACCCCAATGTTCTTACAGGTGCTTTCTCTGAGAAGGATTTTCTCTCCTCATCTTCTCCTCTGGTCACAGGTTTGAAGCCAAAAGTGAGAAATGAGTGTCCCAGGATTTGGGAGCAAATGTCCACAGAACCTGCCAGCTTTGTCACTTAGCATTGAGCTGCAGTGAATTTACTGTTTCAGGATGAGAGGACCGAAAGCTGGAGCTATCCTCATACTCTCTGCATTGCTCCTTTTGCCTATAAAATGACCTAATTATTATGAATGTTTTTTTTTTGTCTACACCCTTAAGTATCTAGAACACACTAGAAGCATATTCATGTTTCTGTTTTTCTCTAGCACACGCACATGCACGTACAGCTTCACTTCTGGTCTCTGTGTGTGTGTGTGTGTGTGTGTGTGTGTGTGTGTGTGTGTGTGTGCGTGCACACGCTCATACACGCATGTGCGCATGTGTGCATACACCAGTCCTGGAGGTTGAACTCAGGACCTGAGCACTGTACCTAGTTTCTCTTATACAAGGATAGCCCTCTCCCACTTGAGCCACAGAGCCACTTCAGGCTTTTTTCTAGTGATGTGGTCCTGAGAAATCAAGCCCAGGGTTTCATATATGCAAAGTACTCTACCTCTAAGGCACATTCCCAGACCACTAAGTCAGGTTTGTTTGTTTGTTTCTGTTTTTTTTTTTTATTGTTGTTGTAGGTTGTAGGAGTTAAAGTCTGGGTCTGGTGCTGTCCCTGAGCTCTTCAGCTCAAGTTTGTGCTCTACCACTTGAGCCACAGAGCTACTTCAGGTTTTCTGGTGGTTCATTGGAGCTATATGTCTCAAGGACTTTCCTGCCCAGGTTAGTTTTGAACCATGATCCTCAGATCTCATCCTTCCGAGTAGCTAGGATAACAGGCATGAGTCACAAGCACCCAGCTTCCACTTCAGTTGTCTTAGTGGTGAATTGAAGATAATAGTCTCATAGGACCTTTTGTGTCTGGGATAGTTGGGAACCCATATCCACAGATCTCAACTTCTTATAAGGCAAGGCAACAGACTTCAGCTATCAACTCCTAGGACGTGTCATTCTGCTGCAAGGTGGTTAGTGGCTCCACGTGGTGGAGTGTTAGCCATGAGCCCAAGAGATAAGGGTCAGCACCTAGGCCCCGAGTTCAAGGTTCATGACTGAGAAAAATAAAAACAAAACAATTGTCCACAGGAGACAACTCACTAGTCTTCAGTAATACATAATTTTGTCTCTGCCATGGGGACATATCTGAGCCTCAATATTCTTGTCTGCATAATCATCTGAGTTGTGGAGGTCTTTGAGTACCAGGTGAAAGAGTGCACCCAATGAAGGACACAGCACATGTTACTCTGCAGGACTCAGCTGAGAGCACCCTATGAAGGACTCAGCACATAGCTCTATTGGATAAGCTATCATTAGGATTGGGATGCTTTCATCAGTATCACCATTCTTTGAGGAATATTTCACAAACCAAACAAGTTCACATCTAATGGTTTAATGGGATTTTTTGGGGGGGAGTTACCCAGGGTGCTGGAACTCAAAGCATGGGGATACCGTTCTAATAACATTTGCTCAAGGCTAAAGCTGTACCACTTCAAGCCACATTTTAAAGTGTCCCGCAGACTTCCTGCTAGGACTGGGTTTTAAAGCCCCCAAGAGCCAGGATGATAGGGGTAAGCCAGCAGCGTCTGGTTCCTTGCAGCTGGGTTGCAGGGGTTTACATCTGGCTATGTCAGGTTAGGTGGAAGCTTTCAGCACCAGACTCCTAGCTTGCTTTGTCATGAGGTATTTGAAGGCCTGTCCTTCTACAGTTGCAGTTAGAACATTCTGCCTTTTTGGCAGCAGTCCTGGGGCTTGAGTAAGGGCTTCGACAGTGTCCCTAAGCATTTGTGCTCAAGGCTGGCACTCAATTGAGGAAAGGCAGCAGAACTTCCAGGTTTTCTGTTTATGTGGCACTAAGGAATCAAAACCAGGGATTCGTGCTTACTAGGTGAGAACTCAACCACTGAGCCCCAGGAGTGAACAAGATATAAATAGATAGAGATTGCTGTATATAAATATTATATGCACAAAAAGAGAGATGCCTGTATATTATTAAATTATAGATAATATTACTACCAATTATTAGGTATTAAATTATGTCTCTGTTTAATGATGTGTCCCAGTTGAACCATTAATAAAGCATTAATTAATAATTACTCAATATCCTGTTATTATTTATCACATATGTATATACATCATACATATAATTACATATTTTATAGAACAAGACAGATGTCTACATATAATTAAATTATGTATGCATCATGTGTTACTACCAATTATTATGTATTTAATTATGTCTCCATGCAATTTTTATTCTGTTAGTGCTTAATAAAATATTCATCTTAATGCAGTCCAATAGATCTTATATCTAATTTTATCCTACAATGATTCACTACTAATTCAATTTGTTTATCATTTACTGTAGTGATAATTTTTCCACCTATGACATTTATTACATTTATGACATCCTCTTACATAGCATATAGATTTGCATACGAATTATACATCCTACCTGACACAGAGCACTTTCAAAGAAAAAGAAAACATGTGTCATGCTCAGCTTCTCACTCCATGATTACATTTTTGGCAGTGCTGGGATCTAAATTCAGGGCCTACAAGGTTTAATTCATGAATGGGTGACTGTCAGCACAGCAGCCGCTAGCCAATTCATCTGCCAGGCAGTTCCCAGGCCCTGAGATCAAGCCCCATATGTTGACTCCATATTGTGTTTAGTGTATTCATTTTATTTTTTGAATTATTCATTTATCTATCATTTATTTTATTGATTGTTAATACACATGGAATATTTATTACATAGGGCATAGATTTGCCTGTGTATGAAACTTCACACCTGACACCCAGACCTTTCACAGAAAAGGAAACGTGTCACTTTGGGCTTCTTAATCCGCGATTCAATTTTTGTGAGTGCTGGCATCTGAACTTACAGCCTACAAGGTCCAACTCATAAGTGGGTGAGTGTCAGCATATCAGCCTGGGGCATATGGAGCTGACAAGCAGATACCAGCATCTGAGATCGAACCCCAGGGGTTGACAAAATAAGAACAGATTGACATGCAGATGGTAGTACACAAATAAATATAGATCTTTATAGTGCCAGAGATGTTTATACATGATTCAGTTATATATGCTACATTCCTACCAATTCATGGATATTCATTATGACTCCATGTAATTAATATTATTGTTTTCATCCTTAATGAATTATTATTTAAATCAACCACTGTCCTGAAATTATTGTGTCCATGTAATTAATTGTATTCTTTTAATGTGTCAAAAATATTAATTAAAATCAATCGGCCTCCTAAAATCACTCTAATTTTATAGTAGCATCATTCAGGTAGAACTAATTCAACCTGTACATTCAAAACCTTCCATTGGAATTCCTATGAATATGAACGAGACTCTTAGAATGTCCTGCCATTGGTAGGGGTCAGAACTGGGCTTTGAACTCAGGGCCTATGTTGCCATGTTGGCCTATGGCTTCCCTGGTAGCCCACCAGCTTTCAGTAAGCCACGTTAAGAGCATTTTTCAGCTGTGTCATTCAGATCCAGGAAGGTCACCTTGCAAAGAAAACAAATGTAAAACTGTCAGCCATCTGCAAGTTGAACGGTTTTATTCTGTGTTGATTTATTTACTTTTTTCCTGTCAGTCTTTGGGGCCTAGGAACCCAGGATTGGCTGTGGATCCAGTGGCTGCACCCCAGGCTAGAGTGATCAAAGCTGACGCAGAGTTGCCACGACATGGGTTCAAGCCCTGTGGCAAAATAAAAATACATACATACATACATACATACATACACACATACACACATACATATGTACACTATAAATATTTTAAAAATTATGAGGCTCCTTGGCTTGGAATTCATGCCATTTTTTTCTGGCAGGCCTGGGATTTGAACTCAGGATCTGGGTAAATCTACAGCACTATGGGGGAAGGGCAAGCTCACTGTGTTGGAAGACAAGAAAGTCAGGCCTGTTCCCAGGGCCTGAATTCAACCCTAGCATTCAAAAAAAAATATTCGTATACATTTTAAATACATGACTTACATTTACTCTCAATTGTTTACTGCAGGGGCTGGGAAGGTGGCTCAGTGGTAGAGCGCTTTCCTTGAATGCCTGAGGCCCTGGGTTCGATTCCTCAGCACCACATAAGCAAAAAGAAAAAAGCCGGAAGTGGCACTGTGGCTCAAGTGGTAGATTGCTAGCCTTGAGCTGAAGAGCTGAGAGACAGCTCCCAGGCCCAGAGTTCAGGCCCCACAACCAGACCCAAAAACAAATGTTTACTGCATATTACAGTTAGTGTATTAATTGTTTTAATTTGTTTTTAATTATTTGTTATGTATTTTAGTGAGTATGATTACATGTATAATATTTTTTACATCCTATCACATAGGACATAGATTTGCATATATATTGTTCATCATACTTGAGACCCAGGACTTTGACCGGTAAGGAAAACATGTGGGACAATTGGCTTCTTCCACCAGGATTAAGTTTTTGGCAATTCTGTGATTTGAACTCAGGGCCTAGAAGGCCCACTTCATGAATGGGTCAATGTTAGCATACCAGTCTGATGCAAGTGACGTTGTCGCGCAAATTTGAAGACCCAAGTTCACGTCCTAGGAGTGGCCAGTATATAAACAGACAGATGTGTAGACTGAAGTGTGTGTGTGTATTTATATATGTATATGCATCTATCAATAAATGTATACAGAGACAGACATTTATGTAGATTCTAGTGTATAACTATATATAAAGTGTGATATCTATATTGTATTTATATATATATTCTATTACTACTAATTATTTGGTATAAAATTATGCCTCCATTAATTAATCATGGTAGAAGACTTAATAAAGTATTAATTAAATTAATCAATAATCTATATTTATTGTGTACAATCTTATACTAGAATGACTTGCTAAATAGTGATTCAATTAGTACATGTCAACATTCTATTAGTGTTCCTATAGATAGGAACTAGTTTCCTAGGATCTTCAGCCATGTGTAGGTGGCAGTCCCAGGATCGAACTAAGGGCTTCTGTGCATGGATTGGGCTCAGGCTTCATTGACAGCCTCGGCTATGCAAGGTCACATAAAATTTTCAAGCCTAGTCACAGTCACCCAGGATGGTTACAGTGCAAAGGAAACAAAGGTAATACTGTTGTGTAAAACTTCCTGGTTTATTCATCCTCCATTTTTGTTGGTTTGATGGTTTTTTGCCAGAGAAGGAAGTTGAACTTGGTTCCTAGGATCCCTGGGTCATCTGTGGGGCACCCCAGCTTAGGGTAATCAAAGCTGAGGCAGAGTTAGGACAACCTAATTTCAAGACCCATACCTGTCCCCCCCCACACACAAAAAATGTTAAGGCATTGACTTGGAATTTAGGCCATTTTTTCTGCCATACCTGGGATTTGAACTCAGTGGCTGGGTAACTCTATTGTGATCTGGGTGACATAGGAGCTAACCGCCTTGAAGAAAAGAAATTCAGGAACATTTCCCAAGGCATGAATTCCAGGCCCAGGACTGGCAAAAATAATCTTTATATACATTTATAATGTATATCATATATATGCATGTATTTGTATTGATATTACATATTGTACCTAGGACACAAGATTTTCACAGAAAGGAAAACAGTTCAAAATTGGCTTCTTACTCCACCTATTAACTTTGGCACTGCTGGGATTTGAACTCAGGGCCTGGAATGCCCAATTCATCAAGTGGCCATTAAGCACAGCAGCTTCAAAAAAATTTACTACCAGGCAGTTCTCAGGACCTGACTTCTAGCCCAAGGAGTCGCCAATATATAAATAGATAGAAGTGTAAATTGCTGCAAATATATATATATATATATATAGAGAGAGAGAGACAGAGAGAGAGAGAGAGAGAGAGAGAGAGAGAGAGGGCTGGGGGAGAGAGAGATTTATAGGTTTATTTGATTGTATATTTAAATATATAAAAATATTTATAGAATGCAAGAAGTTTACACATTAAATTACATGTAATATATTACTAATAATTAATAGATATTGAATTATGCGTCCATTTAATGATGTATCATGTTTTAAGGCACAATAAAATGCTTCCTTGAGCAAAAGGAGCTCAGGGACAATGTCGAGGATCACAGCTCAAGACTCAGGACCTGCTGCAAAAAAAAGAGCCAGTAACTCCACGTATCTGTGTATATATGCAAGTATTTCTATCAGTGAACATCCAGAGTCCCTATGAAGAAAGGAACTCAGCTAGGAAATTTGCTTTGAATAGAATGATTTCATAGCACAGCTTTCAAGACAGTGCATGTTCCAGAGCTCTCCTCACTGTTCCCAGTGTAACTTGAGGGTTTTTCCACACCCCAGGCTGCTGGAGGAAGTCTGCTTCATTGTTGGAACAGGCAAACAAAAAGCCTTACTCCTGTACAGCTGTGTAACAAACATTACATCTGGGGCAATTAGTGAGGATGAGTGTGGGTGGGCTCTAAAGGCCAGGTGAAAAAGCCCTCCTTTTCCCCAAGCTATCTCTCTCCCCAGTGCTCTGTTTGGACAGGAAGTCTTCATTTGTGCCACCTCCTGTGGCAGGCCAAGTTCCCTGCACTCATCCTGTCTTTGCTGCACTATGTTCCAATGTTGAGACAAACTGCTACAATTAATTGAAGAGTACTTCTGACAGACGACTAGGGCCCCGAATCTATTGAAATGACTCATTATTGGCAGTGTTGCCTCCCTAGGTTTCCGGAAGCTTCCTAAATCTAAGCACTTGTGCAAAATCACAATGCTTCCTGTCATCTAGGGCTGGTGAAGCACATCAAGATTTGAAACCTTTGACCTCTCCTAGTTGGGTCCTCGGTGGCTAGATTTTGGGGTTGAACACAGGGCGAAGGTGCTGACCATGAGTTCAGAGCAGAAGCTCAGTGTTTTCCCATTTAGTGTCACAGCTTCACTTCTGGTGTGTGTGTGTGTGTGTGTGTGTGTGTGTGTGTGTGTGTGTGTGTGAGTGTGTGTGTGTGTGTGTGTGTGTGTGCATACACCAGTCCTGAAGGACTCAGGAACTGACCACTGACCTGAGTTTCTCTTGTACAAGGACAGCACTCTACCACTTGAGCCACAGAGCACTTTAGATTTTTTTTTCTAGTGAGGTGGCACTGAGGATTCAAGCCCAGGTTTCATGCATGCAAAGCACTCTACCCCTAAGACACATTCCTAGCACTCCACTTCAGGTTTCTTTTTTCTTATAAGTTGAAGGAGTTGAAGTCTGGGCCTGGGTGCTGTCTCTTCAGCTCAAGTCTAGAGCTCTACCACTTGTGCTAAAGAGCCCCTTCAGATTTCTGGTGGTTCATTGGAGATAATCATCTCAAGGAATTTCTTGCTCAGGCGGGCTTTGGACTGTGATCCTCAGCTCTCAGCCTCCTGAGTAGCTAGGATGACAGGCACGAGTCACTGGTACGCAGCTTCCACTTCAAGTTTCTAAGTGGTGAATAGGAGATAATAGTCTCATGGGACCTTTTGTGTCTGGGATAGTTTGGAACGCAGATCATCAGATTTCAGCTTCCTGAGTAGGCAGGATGACAGACTTCAGCTAAAGACACCTAAGCTCTGACATTATACTGAAAAGAGTCGTTGGCTCCACGTGGTAGAGTGCTAGCCATGAGCCCAAGATGAAAGTCAGTGCCTCGGCTCTGAGTTCAAGGTACATGATGGAGAAAAGTAAACCAAAATAATTGTCTGCAGGAAACAACTCACTACATTTCAGTACATACATCATTTTGGCCCTGACATGGGGACATATCTGAGCCTCAACTTTCCCATCTGCACAATCATCTTACTTGTGGAGCTTTTACAAGGACCAGATGAAAGAATGAACCCCGTGAAGGACTAGGCATACAACAACTCATGAAGAACTCATCACATAGCTGTATCCCACATGCTGTCATTAGAATTAGGGTGCTTTAATCAGTATCACCATTCTTTTAGAAACACATCACAAACCTCACAAAGTTCACATCTAATGATTTAGAGGGGTGGTTTTTTTTGGGGGGGAGTCAGCCACATGGAATGCACTCAAAGGTTGGGGGTACTATCCTAAGATATTTAGCTCAAGCCTAGAGCTCTGCCACTTTGAGCCACAGGTCAGAGTTTTGCAGACTTCATGCCAGGACTGAGTTCTAAACCCACCACTGTCAGATCTCAGCCCCCGAGTATCTTGCATGACAGGGGTGAGTGATCCAGCAGCATCTGTTTCAGTGGAGCTGGGTTGCAGTGGTTTACCTCTGGCTAAGTCGGGTTAGATGTCACCTGTCAACACCAGACTCCCAGCTTGCTCTGTGATGAGGTATTTGCTGCCTATCCTTATATCATTGCAGTCAGAACATTCTATCTTTTTTTTTTGGTGCCACTACTAGGGTCTTAAATAAGGGTCTAGACACAGCCCCTATGCTTTCATCCTCAAAGCTAGTACTCGACTACTTAAGCAAGACAGCACAACTTTCGGATTTTTCTGTCCATGTGGTAGTGAGGAATCGAACCCAGGGCTTTGTATGTCCTAGGAGAGCACACTACCACTGATCCCCAGGAGTGACAAGTGTACAAACAGATAAATGTGTAGATTGGTGTATAGATAGGTAAGTAGGTAGATAGATAGATAGACAGATAGATAGATAGATAGAGAGGTATATGCTTAAAACAAGAAAGAGATGTCTGTACATTATGAAATAGCATATACAATATTGCTACCGGTTATTGGCAATTAAATTATTCCTTCCTTTTTTAAGTATCATGATTGAATAAATAATAAAGTATTAATTGAAAATTAATGTATAAATTTTGTATATAGTTTTATAATATAATCATACACTAGTAATTTATTTGTTACTTTTATAACAATTCATTTGTATGGATGTATATCAGAATGCGCCTTAGAATCTCCCACCATTCCTTAGTGGCAGTACCAGGATTCAACCTCCAGGCCTAAGTTGCCTCTTTTGGCTATGGCTTCCCTAATAGCCCACCAAATATCAGCAATGCAAGGTCATGTACACTTTCTGGACCTTGTCATTTAGACCCTGGATGGCCACAACGCAAAGGTGGAAGAAAAAGTAAAACCACCTTCTTGAACTTCTCAGTTTTTTTTTTTTTTATTGTGAGAATACCATACAGAGGAGTTACAATTACATGGGCAAGATAACCAGTACCCTTCTCATAAAGCATTGTTGCCTCCTCTTTGTTTCCCCTTCCCATCTCAATTTTATCCTTCTCTTTTGTTTTTTTTTTTACTAGCCTCAAGATTTGAACTCTGGTCCTAATATCCCAGGATTGGTTGTGGCAGAGATGCCAAGACCTGAGTTCAAGCCCCATGCTTTGGCCAAAAAAAATAATAATAAGGCCCTGGCTTGGAATTTGCAACATTTTTCTGGCAGGCTTTTGATTTGAACTCAGGGTCTGGGTAAATCTGTGACACTGTAGGTGAAGGGGAAGATCACCGTCCTTGAAAACAAGAAATTCAGACCAATTCCTAGAGCCTGAATTGAAGCCCCAGCACTGGAAAAACTAATATTTATATATGAGATCTATTTATATTGCATGGATTTACAGCTTATGACGTTTATTACACTTATTAATTTAGTATTATTACACATATAATGTTTCATTTCCTCATATCACCTAGGATATATTTGAATATGGATTATACATCATACTGAGACCAAGGACTGTCACAGAGAAGAAAAAAATGTGTCAAAATTAGCTTCTTACTCCACGAATAAATTTTTGGCCATGCTGGGATTTCAACTCACAATGCCCAATCCATAAATGGGGTCACAGTCTTAGCAGACCAGGGTGTGGCAAACTGAGCTGCCAGGAAGTCCTGAGGACCTGTGATCAAGCCACAGTAGTGCCCAATATATAGATAGATAGAAAGATAGAAAGATAGATAGATAGATAGATAGATAGATAGATAGATAGATAGATAGATAGATAGATAGATAGATAGATGTATATATATGTGAGTATGTGTGTATATATATATGCATATATATTCAGGGAGGGAATGTTAAGATATTATATATATAACCAATTATTAGTGATTACATTATGCCTCCATTTAATGAAGTATTATGGTTGAATACTTACAAAATCTGTAATTAAAAATTAGTCAAAACCCTTCCATTAGGTGCTAGAATGGAAGATATAAATCCAGTAATTTGTGTGTGGCACTCTAAAATAGAATCAAGAATTAACTGCAAATTATTACTTTTATGCATGCCATTAGCATTCACATGAGTAGGAATGAGTTTGTCAGATTCTACCTCCATTTGTGGGGGGCAGTCCTAGCATTCGAACTCCAGGCCTGGGTAGTTTCCTTCGAATGCAAACCATTGGAATGGCACTGTGAAGACTTCAGATTGTCACGATTAAAAAAAGAACAAGAAGAAAAGAAAGCCAGGTGTCAGCGGCTTCTGCCTATAATCCCAGCTCCTCAGGAGGCTGAGATGTAGAGAATGCCAGTTTGAATTCAGCTGGGGCAGGAAATTTCCTGACACTCTTATTTCTAAAAGACCACAGGGAAAAAAATGCACAAATGGGTGGGGCTGTGGCTCAAGGGCAGAGCACCACCCTTGAGCAAAAGGAGCTCAGGGACAGCGCCTAGGCTCATAGTTCAATCCTGGACCTGCCAAAAAAAAAAAAAAAAAAGGAGGTAGTAATTCTATGTCTCTGTGTATAGATGGATGGTGTATGGATGATGGGCATTCAGCAGGTTGCCCATGCCCAGCCCCCAAACCTGGGCAAGCTTGGACAAGCACTGAGACAATACTAAGTCTGAGCCAGCAGCTTGAACAAAGCATCCTTCTCTGCCATTTAAGTACTGAAGCCCCCAAAAGCTTTGCCTGGGCTGGTGTGTGCAACAGGTGCATTATGTTGTGGGTTATGTGTCCCATCAGGACACCTAGAAGCCAGCCACTGCCTCCAGGGAGACCACACTTCCTAGGCTGTAGGAGTTGTCCAAGGTTCTGGCTCCATATTCTAGATCCCTCTGTAGGATGTGGGGCCTGGTGCCTATCACTCATTCATTATTCCTGACTGCCAAGTCTCAGGCTGGTCCCAAATCCTGGGAAAGATAGGACATAGCCAGTGATTTCTGTGCCGAAAGGGGTTAGCCAATAAATTCCACCCTCGTAGCTCCTGTTAGAAGTGAGCCTTGGGCTGTGAATGTGGCTTAGTTGTAGAGTGCTTACCTAGATTGCTTGAAGTCATGGGTTCGATTCCTCTGTACCACAGAAAAAGAAAAAGCCCAAAGTGGCACTATGACTTAAGTGATAGAGTGCTAGCCTTCAGAAAAGAAGCTCAGGCACATGCTCAGACCTTGAGTTTAAGCCCCAAGACTGTCAAAAAAAAAGGGACCCGGTTGAGACATATTCTTCTGGGACTCAGAGGAGGGCCGAGGTTAGAAGTAAGAGGTAGAGGTCAGGTACTGGTGGCTCACCCCTGTAATCTTAGCTACTCAAGAGGCTGAGATCTGAGGATCAAAATTGCAAGCAGGAAAGACTATAATGAGACACTTTTCTCCAATTAAACACCCAAAAAGCCAGAAGTAGAGCTATGGTTCAAGTACTGGTGTGTTAGCCTTGAACACAAAAGCTCAGGGATACTGTCAAGGTGATGAATTCAAACCCCCCAGTCTGGCAAAACACACACACCAATCAGCCTTCACAAGTTCCATCTCTAGCAATTCCATATTTTTTTAAAAAAGAGGGAAAAGTGAAGGAAAGAGTTGCTCCAGGAGGTGATACAAGCTGTGCCAAAATTCCACACGAGTTATAAGATGTGGAACAAGACAGAGAGCCTCAGGCAGAAGGTACAGCATGGGCAAAGGTCCTGAGGTATGGTGTAGAGCCGGGGGTGTGGGTGGAATGAAGATTCTGTGGCTTCAGACAAGTCTGGCAGGACATTCAAGGCTGGGTCAAGGTTTGTACTTGAATCACAGGTAGCGCAGAGGGTGGGGACCCAGAATGGGGCCCACGGGGGATTAGCTTGGCTTTTCACCATGGACCCCAGCCATTTTCAGTGGCTAGAAGCCTATTTTTCACAGCTCCTGACCCTCAGAGGCCTCCTTTGCATGGAGGAGTCAGGGCAAATGCAGGGAAGAACTCTTTCTTAAGAACAGTTTCTAGCCATCAGTGGCTCAACCCCTGTAAATCTTAGCTATCCAGGAGACTGAGATCAGATATAGTGGGTCAAATATAGCTCAGGAGAAGAAAGTTGGTGAGACTCTTTTCTTGCCAATGAACTACCAAAAGACAGAAATGGAAATGTGGCTCAAGTGGTAAAGTGCCAGCTTGAGAAAAAGTTAAGAGACCAGGGCTCAAACTGAGTTCAAACCCCAGTACTGGCACAGAAAAAAAATAAAGAAAAGCTTTAAGAAGCTCCTAGCCCACTGTGGTGAAAGGCCAGATCAGCTAAGTGCGTGTGGCTCTTACATGTCCTCCTAGATCCTCAGGAAGCTGAGATCAGAGGATCGTGGTTCAAATCCAGCCCTGGAAGAAAGTCCAGGAGACTCTGATCTCCAAGGAACCATCAGAAAACTGGAGGACACGCTGTGGCTCAAGTGGTAAGCTGAAGAGCTGAGCTACAGTGCCCAGGCCCAGAGTTTGAGCCCCATGACCAACACCTGCTTGTAGCTCACTCTGTGACTCTAGGCAGAGTACTTTCCAATGGGCCCCTGAAAGTCGGGTCTCCCAACGTCTAGGTGTCTTCAGAGCAGTCTCTTTGGCAGCCTTTGTGAATGGAACGGGCCACAGTATCAGAGAAGGGTCCTGCCTTGGGGCATGGAGGTCATCAGCCGGGTCATCAGAATGGCATCAGTCATGGGTACAGTGTGCATCTGAGCAGTAAACCAATGTCTCAGACCACGGTTCTGGGCCAGGAGGGCCAGGAGCTGCAAGATGGCACAGCTGGTAATGCCTACTCATGCGGGTATCACAAGTTTGCGACTCTGTCAGACACACCTTGGGCAGGTGTTGAATTGGGCTCATGAAAGACTTGTAGTCTCAGGAATCCACAGCTGGCTGGCTGATGCTTGTAGCAGTCGCTATCCCAGGAGTCCCAGGGCTCGGAGCCCTGCTTTACTCTCCACTGCTTGGGGACAGATGAAGGTCTTCAATCTTGGACTGACTACAAAGGAGCATCCATAGTGTCCTTCCCTTGGTCCTGTGGCCCCGTGCACGGATGCAGGGGAAGATTCCATGGAACTTCCTGCCATGGCCCAGACCCACTTGGCCCCATAAGGACTTATGGAGAAACCACTTGATCTACTTTGAGAGTTTACTATGACTATGCCTCAGGAGTGCCCCCAGTTCTAGCTCAGCTCATCATTAACACCTTCCTCTGTGTGTGTGTGTGTGTGTGTGTGTGTGTGTGTGTGTGTCTGTGTGTCTGTGTGTATGTGTGTATGTGTGTATGTGTGTGAGCATGTGTGTGTGTGCACGCATACCCATGCATGTTTGTGCTAGGGCTTGAACTCAGGGCCTGGGATCTGTCCCTCAGTTTTCTCGTTCAAGGTTACCACTCTACTAGTTGAGCCACAGCTTTTCTTCCAGCTTTTGGGTGGTTATTTGCAGAAGAGAGTCTCACACACTTTTCTAGCTGGACTGGCTCTGAATGGTAATCCTCAAATCTCAGCCTCCTGAGGAGCTAGGAATAGGACAGCATCAGCTATTATCATCTGGCCACACTTTCCTTCTTGGCTAAAACAGAGTACCTGTCTCCCAGCCGAGTACCCAGCTGCAGCTACCCCTCCTAACCCAGGCTTCAGAGGAAACATTCCTTCCCCTGAGGACAAAGAAATAGGATCAAGTTTGAGCTTTATGTTCTCCACACAGTCAGGGGCTGCTGGGAGCTGATGTGGAGTTCAGAGGATCTAGGCCAGGGCAAGTAGACAATGTGTTATAACAGAAGAGAGTATGAGAAGACATCCTTGTAGCTAGATGCCAGTGGCTCATGTCTGTAATCCTAGCTACTCAAGAGTGACACCTGAGGATCAATCAAGATTCAAAGCTAGCCTGGGCAGACTCTTCTCTCCAATGAATCACCAAAAACACTGGAAAGCAGAGCTACCCTAGTTCAAGTGGTACAGCACCAACCTTGTGCAAACAAGCTAATGGATACCACCGAGGCTCTGAGTTCAAGCCCTGGTACACACACACACACACACACACACACACACACACACACACTTACATGTGCACGTACACACACATACATACGGTAACATCTTTAGCAGTTGCCAATGGCTCATACCATCAACCCCAGCTACTCAGAAGCTGAGCTCTTAAGATGGCAGCTTGAAGCCAGCCCAGGCAGGAAAGTCCACTAGACTCTTCTCTCCACTAAACTAGTAAAATGGTTGAAAGGTGAGCTGTGGCTCAAGTGGTAGAGTGTTAGCTCAGGGACAGTGCTAGGCCCTGAGTTCCAGCTCTGAGATATTTTTTCTTAATAGACACCCTTTGCCATCCCCATCCCCACAGGCCATACATCCAGATTTTGGTTATCCTAGATCTCACTTCCACTCCTGCCACTTCCACAACACTGCCACAAGAGGTTGGTGTGTGGCCAGCACTGGATTAACAAGTGAACATACACAAGGGGGGCATAGCCAGATCAAGGCTAATGCCCCAGAACATTGAGATATTGGCCATACCAGTCTCTCATCCCCCAGTTCCCTGGCCATGGAATCTAAAGTCTGTGCCTCTGTATTCTGGGCATCTGGAATTGTCTAGAAGGACCTAGAGAGGCCCAGCTGGGGCTGGAAGATACTTTCCTGTGGTAAGGTAGATTGACATTTCCTAGACACTGACAGATACTTCCAAGCCACCATGGCCTCACCTCCCATGTAGCCCCAGAAGATCCTTGGTTGGGCGGCCTTCAGTCAGCTATCATGCTTGAGTTGGCCAGAGCCACTGGCAACCACCCTTCCCCCACTCCACTACCAGCCTACAGGAAGGGACATGCAGCCAGAAGTCCAACTGAGAAAAAATACAGGACATCACATGACTGAGCCCTCGCCCCCCTCACCCTGTTGTCAGAGGAGAACCTATGCCAGCCTGCCCTGCTAACCCAGAATCCCCTGGAGGTGGTCAAAGACATGGATGACCAGACTTGGGCCCCAAAGAAAAGCTGGAATATGCAAGTCTCTGGCAATTTAAGACTCATTGTAGACCCTGGTAGGGGGCTAAAGGCAAGGTGCTGTGCAGGAAGGGCACCAACTGAAGTCAGAAAGAGGCAAACAGGCACCAATGAAGGGGACAAAGAAAGATGAGGGAAAAATACACACACACACACACACACACACACACACACACACACACACACACACACACACACACCATGGGTAGCCCAAGGCCTCAGCAGTCCCTGAGCACCTTAACATCCCAACCCTTGAGAAGATGGCACTACCATCCTCAGACCAACTGTAGACAAAACTCAGAAACTCTCACATGTCTGGAATGGCTCATGACACAGCATGCCATTTCCTACTGTACACACCGCTATGTAGAATACTCAGCTACCTTATTTTTATTTGTTGGTCATGGGATTTGAACTTCAGGCTTGTGCGCAGTCCCTCAGCTCTTCAGTTGAAGGTGCACTCTCTACCACTGGAGCCACAGCGCCACTTCCGGTTTTCTGGTGGTTCACTGGAGATAAAGTCTCACAGATTATCCTGCCCAAGCTAGCTTTGAAACTCGGTCCTCAGATCTCAGCCTCCTGACTAACTAGGATGACAGTTGTGAGCCACTGGCAATGCCTGGCTTCAGTCACCTTCTCACACCCAGGGGAAGCCCACTTTGTCAGGCCACAAACCACATGCAGCCTGTCCCTTCAGACTTTGACACCAGCATACAAAACCATTCTGCCATGGATGGGGAGAATATAATTGACACTACCCTCCCGCCCCTATTCCCATTTGCCACTCCCTGCCTAAGAAAGGCCACGACCTCTGGAGTTCTTGGTAAGGCAAAGCCCACCATGCTGTAACTTCACCCTTGGGCAAAACTGGGCAGTTCTTAGAAATGTCTGTACCCTGAGGCCAGCACCTGGTCTCCCAACCACAGCAAACCCACTCCTTCACCATCTCTTGCAGGCAAGGGCAAGGGGTGTCTTTCTTTCTTGGTTTTTTTTTTTTTTTTTGGTTGAGGGTCTTAAACTCAGGGCTTGGGTACTGTCCCTGATGATGATTTTTGCTCAAGGCCAGTGCTCTACCATTTGAGCCATGGTGCCACTTCTGGTTGGAGATTGGAGATGAGACTCTCCTGGGACATTCCTGCCTGTGCTGGGGAAACAAGATACTCCCGAGTAGCCAGGATGACAGGCATGAGCCATCAGCGCATGGTTTACGGTAGCTCAGACTTTAGAATTTCCAACTAGTCCTCCTCTAGACACTCCCACCTAGTCACTCCTCTAGATCCCTTAGGGACAGCAAAGGGAGGCTCAGAATCTGGGTAGGGCCATAGGCATTAAGGTGCCCCTTCCATATCACTACTCCTCTCTAACCTCCCATCTGCCTCCTCTGGAAGGCATGGTCATCTGGGGCAGATCAGACCCACTAGGACTTCTGGGGCCTGCCCTGTATCCCCCTGCCCCACCCAACCGGTATCTGAGGATTTCTGGGGCCAGCTGTCCCATGTCCTGGTGGAAGATGTTGGGAGGGTTGCTGATAACTGGGTCCAGGGGATGCCAGGGCAGAAGGAGTGTCCAGCTCCCCTGTGTCAAACAAGGAGACACATAAAAATGAATGGATCTACTAAGAGCTACAGGGCATAGCCATCCACCTGTCACCAAGGACCCTTGGAGTGCTGTTTTATGTTGACAGTCTAGGGGCTTGACCTCGGGGTTTAGGTGCTATACACAAGCTTCTTTTGGTCGAGGCCAGTGCTCTTCCACCTGAGCCACGATGCCACTTCCAGCTTTTTCTGTGTATGTGGGACCTAGGAATAGAACCCAGGGTTTCCTGTGTGCTAGGCGAGCCCACTAGTGCTAAGACACAATCCCAACCTTGGATAGCTGTTCTTCTGTAACCTCTCGGGCGTGTCTCAGGACAGTCTTGCACATCTGTACTGAGTTTCTCAGCAGCAGCTCTGGCTGAAAGTGAACATGCTCCTCTATGTTGTCCTTTATGTACAGCATCTTTGTTCTGTGTGCTTCCTGTCAGAAACTCCTTGTTAAGCAAGACCCCTTTTCAAGTGCTGCTTCTAAGAAGCCTGCTCCAATCACCCGGGCAGAGTAGGGTCTTCTCTCCTCTGCAGGATGTTGGCCTTGTCATGCCTTCCCTTCCTGCTGGTGTGGGTTGAAAGCAGATGAAGGGGAAGGTCTGGCTTTTACCACCCAATTTCTGAAGGCTCTGATACACTACCCAGGGACTGGTGCTGTATCACACTCCGTGAGAGGGCAGTCAAGGTCCAGGCAGTCTGGGGGCAACAACATGGGTCCATTTCTTTGGTGGGCTTGAACTGAGGATCTGGGAGCTGCGTCTCTGAGTTTTTGTGCTCAAGGCTGGTGCTTTACCACGTAAGCCACAGCTCCACTTCTGACTTTTTGGTGGTTCCATGGAGAGAAGAGTCTCACCAGCTTTCCAGCTTATGGCTGGCTGCAATCTTTGATCCTGAGATGTCTGCCTCCCAAGTAGCCAGGATGTCAGGTGTGAGCCTGAGCCAGTGCCAAGGACCGGCTCTGTCGGGACGACGGAAGACACCTGGTGGAGGTAACTGGAACAGGTGGGGAGATGGCAAACAGAAAACTCACACACAAGAGGAGTGAATGCTGAGTGCGATTTATTGCAGAGGATAACGAGCTTTTATAGCAAAAGTCTCCATGAGAAAGGGCAAAAAGTTACACAATCTTGTTGCAAGGCTTCGTTCTTGGGTGGTCATCAGCTGGTTGCCTGATCTTGTTTTTTGGATGACGAGTTATGACGATAGGCACTTGTTTTCGGCTTTACCTCTATTTTTAAGAAATACAATTGGTTTTGATGTTTATCACCTATTAACCATTAACCAGAGCATATGGGCAAAGTGCTGGACAGAAAGGCACGAACTCTAGTACTTTATTATTATTTTTGTTTAGTTTTGTACTTTATGTGTTTTAAATCTTTTCTAAGCAATTGTGCTTCTTTGCCATTCTTTAGAGGGTCCCCAATTTGTGGCCAAAAATCATGATATTCAGTATACTTAGTTAAATCTGGCCATATATCAAATTTAAGCTCATAGTGTCTTCTCTGTAACCCTTTCACAAAATTGTTTACTCTTTTTCATAGAGGCCTTAACTGTCTCATAAGATCTTTCTTGTTTCTTTTTTTTGATAGTAAGCACCTAGATCTAGCAAGTCTCTCAGTAAATAGAGAGTAATAGGAAGTCCTTTCTCCTAAGTGGTTTAGCCAACGGTTGCCATCCTTATCATACACACCTGTAAAAGGCCATGGATCTGGGGGAAGTCTTTGGGGTCCTCTAGATAATGGAGGATTCCACCGTTTTCTTCTGATAAGTCATTGCCACCTTCCATCTACCAACCTTTTAGGAATCTTATTTAGCTTTTGGTCTAAATATCCCTCTACATCTTTCTTATCTACAGGATATCTATATGGGTCTATTGTATATGTTTCAGGATTAAAGGGAAGTCTCCAATAGCCATGCACTCTTTTTGTTTTAGCCGTGCCGACAGCTTCTTGTAAATCTCTTACAAACAATTCCTTCTGCTGAAGTGATGTCATGAAACCCCCAATACTTTTATATTTACTTATGACTTGTCTAATAGCCTCCATAAGAGGGGCTTTTAGGGTAGCACTTAACTCTGGTGAGTTAGTCATATTCTTAGGACACTCATCGGATGTTAGAGTCGTCAACACTTCCAAGAAAGAGCCCTGAATAAGGGAACGTTGAGCATGAGTAAGTAGAACAAACAGCAGGAACAGTAAAAGATTAATAGGCACTCCTATACAGCGAAGAAAAGAAAAACAGGAACAGAAACCCATCTTTCCCAGGGGCTTGCCAGCCTTTCCAGGAGGTAGGCCTCTTTGATGCTCCATTTTCTGAGGTAGACTTCGGTGAAGTCCCATTCTCAGAGGTAGGCCTCTTTGAAGCCCCATTCTCTGAGGTAGACTTCGGTGAAGTCCCATTCTCAGAGGTAGGCATCTTTGAAGCCCCATTCTCTGAGGTAGACTTCGGTGAAGTCCATTCTCAGAGGTAGGCTTCTGTGAAGCCCCGTTCTCAGGTCTGAAAGTAGGTGTTCCATGCTAAGCAGACTCCGCCGGAGTAGGCGTGGCAGTGACGGGCACCAGAGCCTTTCTTTTGAGCTTCTTTTTATCTCATGTCAACTAGCGAGCCCTAGTTAAAATAGTCATTTACAGGGGATCAAGTTCCTCTCCTAGGTCAGTTAATCCAAGGAGATGAAGTGTCTTTGGAAAAAGCTAGTCTGAGTCGGCCTGGGTGAGTATGTGTGTGTGTGTGTGTGTGTGTGTGTGTGTGTAAGTTTCGGGGATACCTACTCTATCTCTCCGGTGCCTTATCCTCCCTGTGGTGAGTACAACCAGGATCCCCACCCCAAGGAAGGCGGGCAGGGGAGGGTACATAAGGTCACATTGAGTGGAATGATCTGAATTCTATCCTTCAACTGAAGCCTGGAAAGATAATGGAGAGAAGGAGAAGCTTAGAGGAACATCAAGAGAAGCCCATTATCTTTGGATACAAGTACCAGAGAGAACACTGAATCCATCCTTTTTGGTAGTAAGGTAACAGATGCCCATGCTTCATTTATTTCATTATTTTTTGTGAGTCCTCAGGCTTGGATTCAGGGCCTGAGTGTCATCCCTGAGCTTCTTTTACTCAAGGATGAGGCTCTACCACTTGAGCCACAGCACCACATCTGGATTTGTGTGTGTGGTGGGGTGGTTGTTGGTTTATGGGAGATAAGAAACAGACGCTCCTGTCCCGGCTGGCTTTGAGTCACGTCCATCAGACCTCAGCCTCTCCAATAGCCAGGATGATGTACGGGAACCACCGACACCTGACCACCACCATCCATTTATAATCCCCTAGGGCAAGTGCTGGACCACCTGCACTGCACCCCCTTGTTGTGAGTGGGAAGCAGACATGGGTGGGTTTGATACTTCAACAGCCTACATACCTTTGAGCATTGTTCCAGGTCAGGCTGATGGCGGCTTCCTCATCATACACAGCAATGACTTGGCTCTGTCACAAGAACAAATGTCCCCCAGGAGGTGGCAGTTCTGGGGTCTTTCCTCTTCACACTGCCCCCACTCCTTGAAACGACACCCCAGCAAAGTGATATAGACATAGAGTGAATTCATTTTCTTATAACCAGGGTCTGGCCAGAAAGGTAACAGTGAGGAATCCCGATGCAGACCAGCCTGAGCATATATTGAGACTCTATCTCAGAAATGCCCAAGACAGAAAGTCTTGGCTCGCATGTTAGAAGATCTGACTGGCAAGTCTAAAGCCTTGAATTCAAACCCTAATATACCAAAAAGAATCAGAGGCCCTTGTGCCAGAGGCTCATGCCAATAATCCTAGCTACTCAGGAGGCTAAGATCTGAAGATCACAGCTCAACATTTAAAATAGGGTTGGCCTTGCCCATCAGACATCATGATAAGACCCAAAGTCTGAACCATGAAAGTGTGCTCCATATTAACAGGGCTCTCATCCTTACTAAGTGCTGGCCATGCTCTTTGTCCCCCTGGGGAGCCACCCCTGTGGGCTCCACCCCCAGGTCCTCCTAAGCTCCTTCTGCCACCAACTAGGCCCAAGGAAGTAGACAGCTCCAGGACATACAGATCCCTTGGTCTTATAATTTAACAGTGCTGAGTCCCCATCAAGCATCTCACCCTTTCAGGTCCCCAGACCTCAGCCACAAAGTCCATGTACCCCACAAAGAAAGCACGCAGAAGTTACCAAAGTGTCCACTGCTCCTTGTTACAGCCCACTTCCACACTCACATACACACACACACACATACACACACACACACACACACATACACACACACAACCTGCAGGGGTGGTTCATGTTTGTCTTCCTTGCTAATCAGGAGGCTGAGGTTTGAAGATCACAGTTCAAAGCCAGCCCATTCTGGAAAGACTGTGAGGCTCTTATCTACAGTGAACCACAAAAAATCCAGAGGTGGAGCTGTGGCTCAAGTGTCAGAGCAATAGCTTTGACCACAGAAGCTCAGGAACAGCACCTAGACCCTGAGTTCAAGGCCCAGGTCTTCTAACTCCAAACACACACACACAGACATAGACACAGACACAGAAACACACACACACGCACACGCGCACACACACACACACACACACACACACACACACACGGACAGCCCAAGGCTTCAGCAGTCCCTGAGTACAGACCCATGAACTGTCTCAATTAGGATCACATCCTACCCTCAAGAAGGTGGCACTACCAACATCAGACCCACTTTAGAAAAACCAGTAAGCCTCTCACATATCTGGAATGTATCATAGTCCAATATGGCAGTTCTTAATGGACATACTGCTATGCGGAAAACTTAGCCCCCTCTTTTTTTGTAGTTGGTCATGGGGTTTGACCTCTGGACCAGGGTGCTGTCCCTCAGCCCTTCAGCTGAAGGTGAGCAATATCCCACTTGAGCCACAGCACCAAATCCTGTTCTCTGGTGGTCCATTGGACATCAAGTCTCACAGACTTTTCTGCCCAAGCTGGCTTGGAACTATGGTCTTCACATTTCAGCCTTCTAAGTAGCTAGGATGACAGTTGTGAACCAGCGGCTTCCAGCTTCACCTCGTCAGGCCACAAACTTCTTGCAACCCTTCACTTCAGATTTTGTCACCCAGCATCCAAATCCGTCCTTCAATGGAGAGAATACAGACACAATAATCCCACCCCTACACCCATTTTCCCACTCCCTGCCTGCCACAGTCCAAGTCCTCTTGAAGCTCTGGCTTCAAACTGGGGCAAACGGGGAGTTCTTAAAAATGTCTGTACATTGAAGCCAGCAGATGGTCTCCCAAACAAAGCCTCTCCCACACACACACCTCCACCATCCTTTGCAGGCAAAGATGTTTTGCTTTCTTTCTTTTTTCAGTTGTGGGGCTTGAATTCTGGGCCTGGGTGCTGTCCTTGAGTTCTTCAGCTCAAGGCAAGCACTCTACTACTTGAGCCACAGCACCACTTCCAGTTTTCCAGTGGTCCGTTGGAGATAAGAGTCTCAGGATCTTTCCTGCCAATGACAGCTTTGAACTGTGATCCTCAGATCTCAGCTTCTGAGTACCTAGGATGACAGCCATGAGCTACTGGCACCTGGCCAAAGATAATTTTCCATCCTTTTCATCCTATCCCCTCAGGAGACTGATATCTGAGGACTACAGTTGGATTCCACCCATGGCACAAATTCCATTAGAACTTTTTTTCTACAGTTAAACACCCAAAAATGTTGGAAGTGAAGCTTTGGCTCAAATGGTAGAGTGCTAGCTTTGATCATCAAAGACAAGGGATAAAACCCAGTCCTTAGTTTCAAGATTTTCTAGCAAAGACCCACCCAAGAAAGGGAAGCAGGTTGGTACACGGGAGCTCAAAGTTCACTCATAATACTCAGGACTCCCAGAACAGACCCCGTCCGGCTCTGATTCTCTAGATTCTATGTCCTACATCATGGCAGTCTTAGATGGGACTGACCATGAACCAAGTTAGGATGTTGAAGTACAATCTCATACTGAGGATCCCCTGACCTTATCAAAGACTCAGGATCTCTCACTGTCCTGCCTTGACACTGGGCAGCAAGGTGAGTTGCAGTTATCCAACCACAGGATGTGAATATGAAAGGATTTCCCCGCCAGGGACTCCAACTGGAGGGGCTCTAGGTCCCTCTCTCTCTGGAAGAAAAGTGCTGGTCCATCCCAGGAATGTTCCTAGGTTGTGAATATCCTCAAAGAAACAACCCTGCTCAGAGCCCAGTGCCTCTTGTTTTTCCACCAGCCTCTATCCAAGCCTGCCCCACCTTCAGCCAGCCCTCTCTGAATCCCAGATCTGCCATGTAGACTAAAGATTGAGCCAGCAAAGAGACCCACCTCTGCCTCTGAGAATGGCAGTCACATGGTCCTAGTGCCCTCTACAGGAAGTCTCGAAGTAACTCCGGTCCCGACTCCATCCTCATTCCCTGGCTGTCCTGTGCCAGTGGCCCACTTACCTCTGTCTATGGTGGCGGAATAAACACCGGGGGTATCATCTTCTGATTGAGCCAACGAAAGTCCCAGTCCCCAAGGATGTACTACACAGGCATCCTGCAGTGGACAACAGCCAGGCAGTCTATGGTGAACCCAAGGTTCCGGGACTCTTAATAGAAGTGTGGCTGGGTCAAAGACTCTATAACTGGTGGTCTATATTGTCAGGAGAGGTCATGGCTCCAATGTCCTGAAACACCTGACCTAAGATCATCCTACCTCTTCCCTCATCCCAACACCTCCCTAGCCCTTAGACAATTTCTTATTATCTGTCCAGGAAGTAAACTTGCTAGGGCCGGGATAATTGAAACCTGGTGATGCCCCCCTGAGCCCTAGGTCCTTCCTGAGGCTGCTTCCCCCTGCAGTTGGTGACCACACAGCTCCTGGATGTCATGAAGTTGCTGAAGGGTCAGTGGCTTAATCCTACATACTGGCTTTAGGCTCTGAAATGTTACCCACAGAGATTGTGAGTGGTTGGCTCTCTTGATCCAGGGACTCCAAACCAAGGCTCACATGCTCCCTTCTTCCTTCTTTTCCTCTTTTTTTCCCTTCATCCTTCCTTCCTCTCTCTCTGTTTCCTTCCTTCGTCTCACTCCTGGCCTTGAATTCAGAGCCTGGGTGCTGTCCCTGAGCCTTTTTACTCAAGGCGACCAGTCTACAACTTGAGGTACACATATCCATTTCTGGCATTTTCTTTTTGGTTGTTAGTTGGAGATAAGAGTCTTATAGTCTTTCCTGTCTGGGCCTTAAGCCTTGATCCTCCCATCTCAGCCTCCTAAGTAGCTAGGATGACATGCATGAAGCCCCAGCATCCAGTTCAAACCAAGGTTTCTTCATGTGCTGTGGAACCAGCACCGGAACCTTTCATCATCTATGACCCCCACTCCCTTATCCCCTTGAGCATGGCGCATACTGTAATACTGTAACTCTTTGTTGGATTACTAAATGAGCATCTGTCTATGACAATATTATAGAAAAGTCCCATTCAATTCATGTAAGCATCCTGGGGCAGGGCGGGGGGAGGCAAAGCCTGATGTAGCTCTCCCACAGTTCTCACTCGTCCCTCTTCCCACCCTCCTGATGCCACCGCACTTAACTGTTTTGGCTCCCAGGATGTGAGCCATGATGTGCTCGCTGGATTCTGGGGCCACTGGGATGCCTATCTTCTCAAAGATCTCTGTCCAGTGGCTGACCAACTCTGTGGCACTCCATGCCCCCTCAGGTGTGAATGAGGTTGCCGTGAGCTGAACCCCTGGCTCAAGTGGCCTCCTTTCCTCTCCGTGGGGCCAGACAGGATGGTCCACTATATCTGGCCCCCAAGTTTCATGTTACAGAGAAAGGATTCTCGAGGCAGCCCGGATCTCTAAATCTCCCAGGGTCCACTGCAGGTGCTGAAAATCATCTCTGCTCTCAGCTGGCAGGCTGGGGATGGCGAGGTCACTCTCTGCTCCCCATGACATCCTCGACTGTGGTGGTCACCCTAGAGAGAGCTGTAGAAGAATCAGCAGCTGCCAGAGAAAGGCAGCCAAGGCACGACATTCATAGCAGGAGACCATCTGGCTTGGGAACTCTGTGTGTGCCACTTTGAACTTCACTGTCTGACCGCTGAATTGGTTCATGTAATTTGACCCATGAACCCAGGCATTAGTGGAAATTGCCAGCTTCAAGAAAAAAAAAACCTGCAAAAAGTGGCATATCACTTGTCCCAATCAAACTTAAAGGGTTCCAAAGTCAGTGGTCCCCTTTTCCTTCCAGATAGCCTAAAGCAGGTTACAGAAACTGGCATTAAGAGAGCTCTAGCTAACTGCCATGGTATGATACCGAGCAGGCTCCAGGAGGGGAAACTTGCCTACCACTGTCCAGCTGGAAACGGCCCAGGTGGGACACAGATTGGAAACTGCAAGACTCCAGGGAGGACTACACATGGATGCACTGCCCCAGGAGGGAATCCACGCCACCAGCGGGGGCCCAGAGCCCCCTGCCCAGATGCCCACAGACACCGTCAATGTCCTGGGTAAGGTTCTACTCTCATCCTTGGTTGTGGTGAACCATCTGTCATGTTACACCGTTCACCACTCCCCAGACACTCCTAGCTTCACAGCCCTTGCCCTACTCCCACCCATCTCATTCCTTAATTATGTTTGGCAGACACATTCCCAACCCTTGAATTAACTCCAACTATACACATGAGAGCAGAGTGTCTGACTGGAAGAGTGTGGCTGTGGTCACACTGGCCTCACGAGCCTTCTGGCTCAAGACAGAAGGACAGGTGTCCACTCTGTTCTGTGTTCACACAGGCCTACTAGGGAGTCCATGCAGGTCCAGCAGCTACTGTGGCTGCAAGAAAGTGGAAGAGGGAGGTGGAAAGAGGTGGAAAGGAACATATACTGAAACCTTCCCCGAAGGAGCCATGAAATGGTGAAGGAGAAAACAAAAATTGTGGCTGAGCTCATACTGGGCATTATGAGAAAAAGAACAACAAATACACACATACACACAAATAAACTGCTTTTCTCTTTTTAGACATGATGACTTAAATATACTTTCATTTTTCTCATCTCCTAATCTCCCAACACACACAAACACACACAAACACACACACACACACACACACACACACACACACACACACACACACACACACACACACATCTAAACCGGTCACAAAAGACTCACCATGCAGCACCTGCAATTTGCCAACTGATCACTGATCTGAGCACAGTCAGGCTGTACAAGGAGAAAGATAATCGATATCTCCCTCCCTCCCTCCCTCCCTCCCTCCCTCTCTCTCTCTCTCTCTCTCTCTGTCTCTGTCTCTGTCTCTCTCTCATACACACACACACACACACACACACACACACACACACACACACACACACACCCAGACAGAGAGAGAGAGAGAGAGAGAGAGAGAGAGAGAGAGAGAGATTCAGAGCAGTGCCTCTCCTGAGTTTGTTAGTTCCTCATCTGGGCAATGTACAAGCTCGAGCATGGTAGTTCCCTTGTCAGAACCAGGGGCTCCCATCCAAGGGGATCAATGCTCTAATAATGCAGAACCACCCTGTCTCTGGCTTTACCAAGGGCCAGACCCTTCCATTGGGAACAACCAGCCTTGACTCCCCATTCACCAAAACCCTAGGCCCGGACACTAGGTGAAGGAATCCCGAGACAGGTGACTCCTCAGAGCCCAGACAAAAACAAATCAGGCAGTCCTGGTGCCTCCAGAGAGGTGTCTGACTTGGGGTGGGAGCGTTGTTGGGGAATTTGATGGGTTCTTAAAGGCTACATACATGGATGGATTGCCTACTTCCAGCCTAGATGCTTCTGGGCTAATTGGCGGATTCTTGGGGAGGACTAGGAGACCAGAAGGACCAGGAACACCAGCAGAAGCTGGCAGAGCTGGGAAATGTGATCACCCTGTGAGTACTGTGGACAGCTGGGGTGGGGGGGGGACAGGGTAGTTGTGTGTGTATCAGAGGGGGTGTGTTCCTCCCAGATAGTCACCTTCTGAACCCCTGTGCCCTCACCTCCCTAGTGGGTTCTTCTGGAGGTGAAAGGGTGACCTAGCACAGAAGACAAGGGCTCACACAGCAAGGGGGGCCTATCCCCTGCATCCAACACCCCCCACCCCCAGCAAAAAGGAAAAGACCCGAGAAGGCAGGTGTGGAGGTGTCCTCCCGACATCTGACTAAAGCCACTAGGTTCCCACCAGGGAGAGGAAAGGTGCAGATGTGGCTTCCACTGCTCTAGGCCAGGGTTTCTGTGGTGCTCTCTCCTCACCAATCCCTGTATCTGCCCTTTTCCTGGGACACTGGCTGCTAGGAATTGGGGTGGGATCCTTGGGTGACACCCACTCCCCTCTCCTGGGGCACATTTGTGGCAGAGCCAGGGTGGACTGTGGGGTGCAGAGGAGGTGCAGGCAGGATGGGAGAGAGTAGGCTGGAGGCGGGGGTCTGGGTCTGCGGGGGAGGGGGGGGTGAGGAGGTTCGCTGGGTGTGGGAGTCACCAGGTATGGTCCCATGAGGTGGCCACTCATGCTTGCTGCTGGGAGAAGCTGTAGGCAATGGTTCTGGGTGCACCCAGGCCCGGAGTGCAAGGACCAAGGGCAGGGACCAGGTCGGGCCTCATGCCAGGCAGAGACCCACCATCTCTGCTAGGAGATTGCTTAAGGGGCCTCCGATCAGAGCAGGTAGAGCCATATTTGAAACTCGGTGCTGCTGGGAGGGGGCGGGGGCACCTGCACGGGGCTGTGCTTTCTGCCACCCCTGCCTCAGCTGCCATCACCACCATCACCACCTCTGCCTCAGCTGCCAGCTTCCGCTGCCTCCACCACAGAGGCCACCACCGTACTTACCGTGCCAGGACCTCAGATTCAGGGCAGCCATGGCCGCCATGCCCTGTGGGGCTGCCCGCAGTGATGTGCCTGCCTCGCTGGCTCCAGGTGCTCTGTGCTTCTGTCCAGGACTGAACTTTGATTGCTTCCCCTTGTGCTTGTGCTTGCTCTTCTCTCTGCTCTTTCTCTCTCTGCCCCCACTCCACTCCTGGGCCACCACAAAGGCATGCCTGCTCCCCACCCCATCGCTGCCACCAGAGTGCACCCCAGGGCCCCACCCCCTCATCCACTAGGGCATGCCCACTCCTCCCTTAGGCCATGCCCCCTACCCTTAGCTGCAATCACAGCCCTGACTGGGCTCCAAGGCTACCAGTCCATGGCAATTTCATCATCACCTCAGCTCAGCAAGCTCCCCCAACCCCAGTACCTTCCCCAGGGATCGAATCTGCCCTCAGCTCCACCCCTGGAGGAGACTCTCCTCCATCCTCCTTCACTCCACACACTAAGAACGTGCATGGTGACCCTTGTGTGTGTGTGTATGTGTGTGTGTGTGTGTGTGTGATTGTTGGGGATAACTACCTCTCAAGGACTCAGAACATAGCACTCTTTGGGATGACACACAGCACACTTCCAAAAACAGCACAAAGCACCCTGTGTAAAGGACTCAGCACACAGCTCCCTTTGAAGGACTCAGCATATAGTACCCTGTGTAGAGTACTCAGCACACAGCACCCTTTGAAAGAGGGAGTCCATAGCTTGCAGTGTAAAGGACTCAGCACATTGCATGCTTTGAAAAACTCAGCACATAGCACAGTTTCCCTGGGGCTCATTACACAGCACCCTCTGTGTTAAGACTCCACACATAGCCCTTTGAAAGGCTAAGTACAAAGCACCCTTTGTAAATCACTCATTGCATAGCACCCTTCGAAGAACTCCGCACATAGAAGAATTTTGAAGGTTTCAGCACATACCACACTATGGCAGGACTCAGCACATACCACACTGTGGAAGCACTCAGCACAAAGCACCATTTGAAGGACAATACTGAGCACCCTGTGTAAAGGACTCAGCACACAGCACTCAAAAAACTCACCTCATCCCTCTCTTCTCAAGAGCTCCGCACACAGCAGGACCCTTTCAGATGAATTAGCACACCACACCTTTTGAAGGACTCAGCATACAGTACTTGTGTAATGGACTCAGCACACAGTACCCTTTGAAAAACTCAGCAATGCCCACTCTTCTCAGGGACTCAGCACATAGCACCCTATGCGATGTCTCAGCAAATAGCACCTTTTGGAGGACTCAGAACAAAACCCCCATGTGGGAAAGACTCAGCAAATAGCACCCTTTGAAGGACTCAGTACATAGCTGTATGTCACAGGTTCAGCTTTCATTAGAATTAGGGTGCTTTCTTCAGTATCCCCATTCTTCAGAAACACTTCACAAATCCTACTAGTTCACATTTAGCCAACCTGTGTTTTATGGAGGAGGGTCAGCTGGGGGTCTTGAACTCAAAGTTTGGCGGCCCTGTCCCTGAGCTCTTTGGTTCAATGCTAGAGCTCTACCACTTGGAGGCACAGCTCCAATTTTGGTTTTTTGGGTTGTTCTTTGACAGGTCTTATGGTGATAAGGAAGGCCAAGTTGGGGTGTCTGTGGGCAAAGGCTCTTAGCTCAGCCTGGAGCTGACCTCTCTCTTTCTCGTGCCCCTGGGAAGCTAGGCCTCCTGGAGCTCTCTTGGCCTAGGGTGGAACAGACTTGCTCTGGCATCAGCACTCAGGGTGAACAAAAGTCAGCTTGGCCCTGGTCACTTCTTAAAATTGAACTTTAGAGGACAATGGCATGGGGCCGCATGTCCCGCATCTGGCCACCAGGGGGCAGGAGTGTCCCGCCATAGGGATTCTACCTGTGAGTTGTGCTACTCTTGCTTCCCTGGGGTCTCCATCATGCTTCCAAGTCACCCTGGACAGGAAAATCCTTGAGACACTTACCTACAATTAACAATCGAAAAGCAAGTGGGGCTGTGGCTCAAGTGGCAGAGCAGTAGCCTTGAGCAAGAAAACTCAGAGATAGACCCTAGGCCCTGAGTTTACACACACACACGCACACACACACACACACACACACACCACATGCATGGAAAATCAGAGATTTCTACACCGCAATCTTTAGGTATTCTCTACTTTTCCCCCACTAAGCCTGGTGGCTGCTGGCCTAGGTGCCTGATGCATACACCGCTACCTGGCATCTTTAATTTTGGGGAACAGAATGGGTAGAAGGTCATCCTTCTCTGATCCCAGCTCCTTGATTGGGTCATGTTCTATCCAGGCCCTTTGGGGCTCCTTTACAAAATTGCCAAGATGCCTTCAAAAGTCATCACATACTGGGCACTGGTGGCTCATGCCTGGCATCCTAGCTACTCAGGAAGCTGAGATTTGGAGGATCACAGTGCCAAGACAGCCTGGGCAGAAAGTGTGTGACACTCTTATCCTCAATGAACTGTCAGAAAACAAAAGTGGTCCTGTGGCTCAAATGGTAGAGTGCCAGCCTCGAGAATAAGAGCTCAGGGACAGTGCTCATGGCCAACGACAAGGAGAGGCTTTGCATGTTGGCTTTGGGATTGGCATTGGCCAAATATAATTGGAATTTCAAGTGCTCCACGACAAAGCAGTGCCTCCTTTAGTCCTGTGCTGGTCCATCTTGTCTCACTCCCTGGTCTTGTCCATGTTTTGGGTCAGCATGGCTCTGGATGGAAGGGAGGGCTCCAAGGAGGAAGATCCCAGAGCAATCACCGCATCTCCTTCTGCCATGCTCACCCTGCTGCTTCTGCTCTTTGCTACAGACTTTCTTCCTGGAATCCATCCATGAGGTCATCACCGCCAACATAGTGGTGAGTGGTGGGTTTGGCCTAACTCAGGGCAGTCAGAGGTGGAAGTAGGTCTGGGATTAGGAGCTTCCACCCTGGGTGTGGGCTGAGCCCAGGGTTGACCTTTATTTCATACTGAGCCTTGCAGTGGTGGGAAGTCACTGTAGACTCCACATTGAGTCAGGTAAATTGGAATCTGGAGGACCCCTTGTGTGGGGGAGGATGTGGGGCTTAGGGGGCCACTGTTGATAGTCCTCTCTTGGGATTCCCCTCTCCCTCCCTCATCCCTCAATGGTAGAAGAGAAACTTCAAGTAAGGGTGTGGGAATAGGGGCGGAGAAGTATTTTGGTGTGAACCAGAAGTGCTTCATATTAATCTTAGCACCTACTTCTTATTTATCTGAGGAATGGCCATATGGGTTTGGGAGGGATGAATCATCCTAGCTGAGAATGTGGCTCAGTGATAGAGTGGTCTCCTAGCATGACTGAAGCCCTGGGCTTGATTCCACACAGAAAAAGCTGGAAGGGGAAGTGGAGCTCAACTGGTTGAGCACCAGCCTTGATCAAAAAGAGCTCAGGGACAGTGGCCAGGCCCTTAGTTCAAGCCCCAGGACTGGAAGAAAAAAATCTTTGTTAGAGGCTTTTTTCCCCTTTGAAAACAATTTATTCTTTGTGATAAGCATAACATGGGTGTCTTCTCTCGCCACCAATGGGCCATTAGATGTCCCTTGAACTTGGACTACCTCCAGGCAGCCTCTACCCTACCCAACCCCCAGTTTAACCTTCCCATCACCCAGCAGATGGAGGCCTGAGAGAAGGCCACCTGACCACCTAATTCCGGTGGCTGCCAAGGCTTTTGAGAGTCAGTATGTCATATGGAGAGTCATTATCCGCATCAGGCTACAGAAGAAAGGGAGGGAGTGCTCCTCACCTGAGCTGTGGGCAGATCTGTATCTGGGGCATCTGCAGCAAGATATGTTCCTTGGGGGAGTCCTTTATGGTGACGAGAACCCTGACCTATCCTCTGGCAGTTTCCACGCTGTCTTCAAGTTGCAATTCTTCAAAACCTTTCTGCTCCTCCCTTATTTCACCCACCACAGGCCCTGTTGCATCTGAAGCAGCTTTGGTGGTGGGGCTCAGCCTGTGTTGGCATCTGGAGCCTGCTGTCCATGCCTTCCTGTAGCACTCTCCTCTTCTCCATCTTCTCCTGGAACAGCCAGCACACACACTAGGCTTTCTCCCAAAACAGCTCATTCAGGACCAACATCTGCTCTTTACACACCACGAGGGACTCCTCAATTGTTTGGATGTGTGCTGACAGCTGGCAGCATCGATGGTGGAGCTCACCTGCTGGATTCTGGAAGTCCACCTCATCAGGCAGGTTGTGGATGAAGATTTTCTTCTTGGACGCCCACGTGTTCCGCTTCCCATCCCCATGATTGCTGTGGTGGCAGCTCATGGGGCAGGGGGCTGTAGCTCCAGCTCAGTCTGGTACTGAGCTGCCAGTAGGGCCAGGTGCCTGCAGCTGGCCCACCGCTCCTGTGGTATGATTTCTCCCCTGTTGAGCTCAGCCTCAGTGTGTTAACAGAGCCTTATCCTTCTACCAGGCAACATGGAATGTGGGCATAGCCACAATTCTTGTATCCCATTGGTCAGAAAGAATCATGAAATAATGGGGGTGTGGCCAGAATCCTGTGATGCAGGCAGAATGGGCAGAGTTAAGATGACAGTGGCTCCCCCAGCCCCTTTCCCAGGGAACTCTGTCCAATTCAGTTGGGGACAAGAGTGTGACCTGCTCGAGCCGGATGGCTGCACAGATTGTTGTGTATGTCCATTTGTTGCTAGTTTTGGACCTTGAACTCAGGATCTGGCACAGTCCCTGAGCTGCTTTTGAGGCTAGCCCTCTACGACTGGAGCCACACGGCTCTACTTCTGGCTTTGTTGGCATTGAAGTTGGACAGGGGTCTCAAGGACTTTCTGGCTTAGAGTGACCATGATTCTCCTATCACAGCCTTGTAAGTATCAAGGAGGAGCCACTGGTGCCTGCCTCATCATTGGTTTTGCTGATGTTCTTGGACACACCCTTGAGTTCCCTATCCTTAGGTTTAAGTGGTGGGAGCTGGAGCCCACAGTTGGAATCCTGTTCCTGCCACTTCCAAATGCAGGATATCCTAAGAAACTCATTCCTATCCATATGAATACCAATGGAATGTGATGTATGTTGTGATTGAATGGGCAGTTCTTGCATGATTCTAGGATAAAATTATACACGATTGTATTCTAGCATACTGATCAATTTTAATTAATACTTTATGAAGCATTTAAACAATCACATTCATTAAATGGAGGCAGAATGAAATACCGAAGAATTGGGCATCACATAATATAGAGATGCCATTTTTTCTGCCTGGACTTTCTTTACTTAATTGCTATATAACATTTTCTGAATGTACTTTGGTATAAGCAAGTAGGATATATTATACTTGATCTGGAAATCAATTATTCAAACTGTTTTTTATCAAAAATGCTTATAGCACAATAAAGAGGTAAATCCAAATTATGTATATTTGAAGACAATGCTTGGTTAGTCCTCTTCTCACATTACCCATTCCCTTCTTGAGAATAATACACATTGTAAGGAAATGCTTAGAATGTTTTGGAAAAATAGGTTGACTTTAAACCAGAGTTACTCTATGTTGCATTTTGTTTACTTTATATCTAGAAAAGCTAAATTCTTACCTTATCATTTTCCTTAGGCTTTATATTCAGGTTTAATCTCTGATGGGCGACAGATAAAGATATAAACATTTTTTAACAGTTGTTAAATTTAGGCTGAAGAATCTAGGTACAATTATGCTCATGCAGATAGGCCTCATCAGTCATAAGACCATGATACCAAAATGTTAACCAATGCTTATTGGTGTCATGCTTATGACATTTTGTGTATTATAAACAGTGCTTATTACTATTTATTTTGTAATCAACATCATTTCATGGGTTAGGAATTGATGTGAGACATTATACTCAGAACTATATTGAAGGAGGAATCCAAAATTAGTTACCAAGATATACACTTAACGCAATGTTTTTAAAATGCAAGCGAAAGAAATAATTTATGAAAAAGTCAACATTTACAATAAATACAGAATCAGTAAGATTGATATTTTCTTTTATCTCAGTTGCAATACCGCTTGCATGATGACTTTTCTGGTTATATGTTTAGTTAGGTCTTGATATTTAGTTGAAGTTCTGTTTTTTCATATATTCATTTGTCAGATCGAAGAGGAAATTAATTCCATGCCAGAGTCAACATCCATAATAATGTTACAGTTGTATCCTGCTACTTTGCCAAAGTTTCAAATGAGCATGAATATCTTGGGTCTTTTTTGGATCTAACTAAATATGTATGCAATTTTGTCAGTAGTAGAAAGCTTTTCTGACCACCATTTATTAAACTATTATTTTCCAGAAACAACTACTCTGAGTGTAGTTGTTTTCAGGTCGTGGGGCCTGAACTCTGAGCCTGAGCACTGTCTCTCAGCTCTTCAGCTCAAGGCTAGTGCTCTACCACTTGGGCCACAGCACCACTTCCGGCTTCTTTATTTTTGTTTATGTGGTGCTGAGGAATCGAAACCAGGGCCTCATGCATGCAAGGCAAGCACTCTACCACTGAGCCACCATACCAGCCCTTTTCATGAGATTTTTAATGTCATTTATTTCATGGGTTGATATTTTCCTTTAAATAACCCACATTCTGTCTGCTACAAAGTGTAATTTGGAATAGTTTTAAATTATGTACACTCAGGTACCCGGGTCAGATTCTACTATTTGCAAATTTTGTTCTTGTTAAATCAGTAGGATTTAGGTCTCAATATGGATACTATTAGACTTATTCATTGCGTTTCTGAATTTTTTAAGATGTCATGATGTTTGTTATTTTATTCTCTTAAATATATTCAGATCTCACTCCACTTACAGTCACATTTCTTTTAAACAGTTTGATCCATTCAAGGGATTTGCTATATTAGGTTCATCTAGATGAATTTAATTACAAATGAACACAACTGTATTTCTGAGACACAGTTATCTTTATGGTTCTAGTCAAGGGTAACATGTATTTGAGGTTTTTGTGCTTAAAAATAACTGGGCACAACATGTTTTTGTTCCTGAGGGCGTTCTAATTTGTTGGTTGTTTTTCCAGCTGTGGTGACTTCAACATATGTGTGCATTTTATTTCAATTGTTTTGTGTCTATATTTTGTTTCATATAACAGAAAGTACAAAAAGAATAAGTGATTTAGAACTTTTCGAAATAGAGTTCTAAGGGAGATACTTGAAGTTTTGTGACATCTGGGACCGGATAGGCCTTGTTAGTGGAGGGGGTAGTAGAATAACAGAGAAATTGACACGATTTGAACTCTTCCTCTTATTGCCTCACTATTTCATATAGTAATACTTCAAAGTCTTTAGTGGAAAGAAAATAATTTTGTTTGTATGAACTCAGAATTTTTGCTTTAATTGGGACACACTACACATTTATAATTGATTTTAACTCTAAAACCTTCTTTCCTTCTTTTAAAATTACAGATGTGAATTTATAATGCTAAAATAGCATCTACTAATTTATATGAAATAATCCAAGCTATTTTCGCTTCACACTATATGTAATATAGACTGTAATAATCGTGAGTAATATAGTATGTAATAACTGACTTTGGGGAAAGTCAATTACAGTGGATTTTGTGAGATACTGAGTAATAGTAAAAATTATATTTGATTCTATTAAAAAGTTCACAGTTACATCTAAAAATAACTCATAGTTATAAACTAATGCTAAAAAGTAAGATTGCTTATTGGAAAAACCAGAAGTTTCAATAAGCTTGCTTTTTAAACATTGACTTGGATCTGGGCTTTGGTGGCTCATGCCTATAATCCCAATTACTCAGGAGTCTGAGATTGAGGATAGTGGTTCAAAGCCAGCCTCAGCAGAAAAGTCTGTGAGACGCTTATCTCCAATAATCCACTTGAAAACTAGAAATGGCACTGTGGGTCAAATGGTACAGTGGTATCGATGAGCTGAAGAACTCATTGAAATCTGCGACCAGGCCCATAGTTCAAGCCCCACAACCACCAAAAAAAATTGACATGGATTTTTACTTTATTATTTCATGATTTTTTATTGTGAAAATACATATAGAGGGGTTAAAATTACATGAGCAAAGTAATGATTACATTTCTTATCAAACATTGCTTCCCCCTCCTTTGTTTCCCCTTACCATTACTTCCCATCTTCCCCGCAAAGCAACCCAGGCACCAAAGGTCTAAAGTTCATTTTCCAACATAACTTGTTGTATATCTGATTGTTGCATGGGACCACCTGTATCCCTAAACAACTTGTTTTTCCCTTCCCCTCCACAAATTATAACAACATCAAATACAGTGAAAACAAGGGTTATGTCATGGGGGAGGGACATACAAAGCAACAAAGAAATCATCTTATAAATATCCTAAAAAAAACAATAGCAAGAGAAAAAAACATTTGAGTCCTTATCTTGGGGTTCATTTCGCCCAACATAAACTTATCTGATCATTTCTGCTTGTCCAAGATAATGAGTACATTTCTTTTCAAGAATTGTAGCCTCCTCCTTTGTTTCCCCTTCCCATCCCACCCTCCCCACGCCCCCCCCAGCCAGCCCTCCCACCCCACCAAAGTTGTAAAGTTCGTTTTCGACATAACGATTTATTCATCTCATTGTTGCAATAGGTCCACCTGAATACCTATTTAAACGATTTGTTTTTCCCTTACCCTTCACAAATTATAACAACATCAAATACAGTGAAAGCAGAGGTTATACCATGGGGAGGGACATACAAAGCAACAAAAAATAATCTTATAAATGTGTTAGAAACAATCACATGAAAAAAAAAAAACATTTGAATACATACCTTAGGGTTCATTTCCCTAACATCAACTTATCTGACCTTTGCTGCTTGACTCAGACATATACTAGTTATTGCAAATAAGGGAAATCATGGGACCTAAGTTTCATTGGGCCTGGCTTACTTCACTTAATAAAATTTTTTCCAAGACTTTCCATTCCCTAACAAATGGGGAAATGTCATTCTTTCTGATGGAGGCATAGAATTCCATTGTGTATATATACCACATTTTCTTGATCCATTCATCTACTGAGGGGCATCTGGGTTGGTTCCATATCTTAGCTAGGGTAAATAAGGCTGCAATAAACATAGTCGTGCTGGTAGCTTTAGTGTGGTCTTGTTTGTGAACATTTGGGAAAATGCCCAAAAGTGGGATTCCTGTGTCATAAGGGAGCTCTATGTGGAGTCTTTTGGGGAACCTCTTTACTACTTTCCAAAGTGGTTGAACAAGTTTACACTCCCACCAACAATGCAGTAAGTTCCCTTCTGTCCACATCCGCACCAGCATCTGTTGTTATTAAAGTTCTTGATTATAGCCGTTCTAACTGGGGTGAGGTGGTATCTCAATGTGGTTTTGATTTGCATTACTTTTATGGCTAGAGAAGTTGAGCATATCTTCATGTGTTTAATGGCAATCCTTCTTTCCTCTTCAGAGAAATTTCTCTATAAGTCTTTAGCCCACTTATTTATTGGGCAGTTGTTTCTTTGAAAATTTGTTGTTGGGGAATTTAATTTTTTGAGTTCCAGTTATATTTTGGGTATGAGACCCTTGTCTGTTGTATGGCTAGTGAAGATCTTCTCCCAATCCGTGGGCTTTCTATTGATCTTGCTAGCTATGTCCTTTGCCATGCAGAAGCTCTGCAATTTCATGCAATCCCATTTGTCCAGCCTTTCTTTTATGTGTTGTGTTTCTGGGTCTCTATTAAGAAAATTTCGCCCTGTGCCAAGAGACCTAGGGTTTCTCCTATTCCATCCTGTAAAGTTTTCAGAATGTCTGTTTGACTCCGAGGACTTTGATCCATTTGGAGTTGATTCTGGTGCAGGGTGATATATAAGGATCTAGCTTTAGTTTTCTACAAGTAGTAAACCAATTTAGCCAGCACCATTTACTGAAGAGCCAGTCATCAAGTTTGTAATGTAACAACGACATATACAATTTCAATTTCTTCTAATTCACTATGAGGATACTGAAATAACCAGTGGAGCCAGAATTATCTGTGGGAGCCATTAATCTTTGTAAATTCTTGGCCTGGCCCACCAGAGAGTGTGGGGAATGCCACCAAAGGTGAAGGTGTCAAGCCTCACTTGGTGAGCTGTCAAGAAGTGATTGAACGTTGGGCAGTTTGGGAAGTGACGGTTGAAAACAGGCAGAAGACCCGTTGGAGTGAGGAGAGGTACAACCTATATATAAGTTGCATTTTCAGAGCATTGGAAGGGGATATAAAAATGAGAGCTACCTGTGGAAGAAAGTGGTAAGACAGCAGGAAGGGAAAAACCTGAGAAGAGAGGAAGCAGAAAAGTGGTCATTAGGGCAGAGTAGTGTAGGCTTGTGGAGACTGGAGAGGCCTGAAGAGAAGAAGGAAATGGTGGAAGGGAAAAAGAGAAAGACCAGAAAGGAATGACAGGTCTGTAGTGAAGGAGGGAGTAATGGAAAAGTTAAAAGCCTTGCCCATTGAGGTTTGGAGCTTTGGAGATCATAATTTTTTGGCTGGTGGTTTTGCAGACCAATTAAGATAGGGCGGGGCTGCCCATTGGAGGTCTGAGGTTTGGTGGTCACGGCTGATCTTGGACCTGGTTATCCAGTCCAGGATAAGGTAATCAGTCTCCTTTCTAGTGTAAATTGGATTATTATATTAAATGTGACTCAATGGTTTGTCTCCTTGCCTTAGAGGTAATAAGTACGCGAGTTCACAGAAAGACCTTGAAGTCTCAAAGGCCGTGAATTTTTTAAGATGTTATGTGGCCATAATAGGTTTGTAAAAACACAATGGGACAGTGAAATAACAATGCCAATACCACAATATCATCTCAAAATAATGCCTTGATACCACAATTAGTTGTTGATACCATTCTCGTGATGAGGTCACAATAATTTTGTGATGTCACAATAGGTTCATGATGTCAGAGTGGCATGGGATATCTCAAATGTCATTAATTGATAATGAATATATGAGTTCAAAAAGGGACTGTAATGTCTCCAAAGGCATGTGTTGTCACAAATGTGATGCCGTTTTAACAGCTTTGTGATGTCACAATGTGACACAATGGTCATGACATTTGGCAGTATGATGTCATAAGGGATTTCTGATATCACATGTCATACCAGAAATATGAGATTGAAAACAGATTATGAGCTCACAAAGGCCCTACTATATGACAATGGCAGCATGTCACAAAACTTACAAGGACGGGACTGGTTGTGAAGGCACAGCAGGTTAATAATATCACAATGGCAATGTGATGTCACAAAGGATTGTGATATCACATTGGTTATATGGTCAAAATGGGTTTCTGAAACAGAGTGAATGAATTCACAGAATAGGCCTTCACACTGTTAAGTCATAACTATGTCACTGTGATTTATAATGCTATGATGCCATTGTTGTTTAGTGATGTCACAATGAGCTGATGTCACTGCTGATTTATGATGTTACAATGGTTATGAGGTCACATTATGTTTCTGATATCAACACACATGTCAAATTTGAAATAGAATGAAAAAGCCGGGCGCCGGTGCCTATAAACCTAGCTACTCAGGAGGCTGAGATCTGAGGATCGCAGTTCAAAGCCAGCTCAGGCAGGAAAGTCTATGAGACTCTTATCTCCAATGAAAACCACAAGAAAACCAGAAGTGGCTCTGTGGCTCAAGCGATAGTGTGCTCACCTTGAGCTGAAAAACAGGGACAGCACCCAAGCCCAGAGTTCAAGCCCCAGAACCAAAAAAAAAAAAAAAGATTAAAAACAGGCATTCATAATCTTATTATAATATCACAATGGTAGTGTGATCTCATAATGCTATCTTGTCATTGTAGATTTGTGATGTCAAAAGTAGTTGATGCTGCCATAATGACAATATTATGTCACACTTGTGATGTCACAAAGGGTTTGTGATGTTACAATGGCATGTTTGATATCAATTGTCAGTTCACGAGGTTATAGTTACACAAAGGGACTGTGATGTCACAAAGGCCATGTGTTTTTTCAAAGATGCTAAGAGGTCCTAATACGTTTGGGATGTCACAATGTGATAGTGATTGTCAAATGGCAATGAAAGCTCACAATGGGTTTGTGATGTCACATTGGTGATGAAATCAAATAATTTTGTGAAGTCACATCTCATAATCACATGTCGAATTTCAGTTGCTACTATTTCACAATGAGGATATGAGTTCACAGAAGAAGACTGAAGTATTAAAGGCTATGAATTTTCTAAAATGCTGTGAAGACACAGTAGGTTTTTGAAACCACAGTGGAACAGTGACATCACAATGGCAATGTGATGTTGCAATATGATGACTTCGTAATGTTTTGATATCACAATTGGTGATGCAGCACTGGTGATGAGTTTACAAGAGGTGTGTCACAATGTCACAATGGGTTGGTGATATCAAAATGACACGTGATCTCAATTGTCATTAACCCACAATGAGTATATGAGCTTACAAAGGGACTGTGATGTCTCCAAAGGCATGCGTTGTCACAAAAGTGATGAAGTCCTAACAGGTGTGTGTTGTCAGAATATGACAAAATGCTCATAACATCTATCAGTGTGATGTCACCATAATCAAGATGTCACACTGGATTCAGGTATCACATTTCATACCTGGATTGGGTATGAGAGCATTGGAATTTCACATTGGGTTTGTGATATCACTATCGAAATATGGGGTCATGCAGGGATTGTGCTACCACAATGGCTATTAGATCACAATGTGTTTCTACTATAATAGGTTTGTGCTGTCACAATTGGTTGGAAACGTCACAATGGCATGCCGGGTCTCAAATGTCATTAATTCGCAATGAAAATATGGGTTCACAAAGGGACTGTGTTGTCTCCAAAGTCATGTCGTTGGCACAAATGTGATGAAGCCCTAACAAATTTGTGAGTTCACAATGTAACACCATGTTCTTGATGTCTATCAGTGTGATGTCACAATGTTCATGTCAGAGTCAATTTCTGATATCATATGTCATACCTGAAATATTATGAGTTTGAAAACAGATTATAACCTTACTAAAGGCCTAAAATATCCTAATGGCAGCATATCGCAAAAGTTATGACTAAAAACTCATGGTCTTTGGAGCTTTTCTCTCTTTAAAATTGTTTCCTCATTGTGAACTAGTAGAAATTGAAATTGGACATGTCATTGTGGTATTACAAACTCATAATGACATCACAAACTCATGTGACCTTATCACCACTGTGACATCACAAAACCATTGTGACATCACATTGCTGTTGTGCCTTCACAATCACATTGTGACATCACAAAGCTATTGTGAACTCTTGAGATGTACAAGTCGTTATGTCGAAAACGAACTTTACAACTTTCATTGGGAGGGGGGAGGGGGAGCGGGGAGGATTGGGTGGGGAGGCAGGGGGAGGATGGGAAAGAACGGGAAGGGGAAACAAAGGAGGAGGCTACAATGTTTGATAAGAAATGTACTCATTATCTTGCCCATGTAATTGTAACCCCTCTGTAGGGTATTTTCACACATTAAAAAAAAAACATGAAAAAAAAAAAAAACACAAGACCTCTGTGGCATCACAGACCCTTTGTGTACTCATATCTTCATAGTGAACTAATGAAAATTGTTATCACACATAGCATTTTATCATCACAAATACTTTGTGCAATAATTATGACTGTGAAATCACATTGTCATCATGACACCACCATTTATTGTGACATCACCAAACCCCAAAGACACCATGCCATATTTTTCTTTTTTTTCTTCTGTGAGATTTTTTTTATTGTAAATACAGTGTACAGAGGATTACAGTTACATGAGCAAGGTAATGAGTACATATACTATCATCATTGCTGCCTTGACATCACATTGTCATTTTCATGTCATAGACCCATGTTGAATGCCTATTCTTTGATTTCATTCTATCTGAAATGTGCCATCTGCGTTGATATCAGGAAACCATTGTGAACTCATAACCTTTGTGACATCTAAATCTCTTTGTCACAGCACATTGCCTTTGTTATATCACTAACCCAATGTGACATCAAATACCTCTCCTGTTCTCATAATTTTGTGACATGCCATTGTGATATCTTAGGTCCTTTGTGAGTTGAAAATCTGTGTTCGACCTCGTATTTCAGATATGACATGAGATATCTAAAATCCTGAGTAACATCATGATATCACACCGCTGGACATCATAACCATTACGTCACTTTGTGACATCTCAGACCTGTTAGTTCTTCACCTTTTTGACTACATATGCTTTGCTGACATCAGAATCCCTTCCCGAACTCATATACTCATGGTGTGTTAATGACAATTGAGATCCCACATGCCATTGTGCCATCACCAACCCCTTGGTACATCTCAAATCTACTGCAACCTCCTCATCAGTATTGCATCACCAATTGTGACATCAAAACATTCTTATAACAGGATGGTGTGATATCACATTGTCATTGTGAAATCACTGTCCCATTGGGTTTCACATAGTATGACTATGGAGCTTCTTCTATCACCTGGTATTCTCATATTGAATTATGAGTCATTGAAATTTGATATATCATTCTGATATTACAAACAAACTGTGACATCACAAAATCATTGTGACCTCATCACCACTGTGACATGAAAAACCCAATGGGATATCTCATTTCCATTGTGACATTATGGATCACATTAGGCCATCCCAAACTTATTATGACCTCTTACCACCTTTGAAAACACACATGGCCTCTGTGACATCACAGAACCTTTTTGTATCCATATCCTCATGAGGAACTAATGAAAACTGACATCAGATATACCATTGAAACATAACAAATCCCTTCTGACATAATCATAATTGTGACATCATGTTGCTATTATGACACCATCAGCTCATTTTGACATGTAAAACTACAATGACATCATAGCATTGTAACATCACATTGTCATTCTGATGTCATAGACACATTGTGTTTGCCTATTATGTTATTTGATTCTATTTCTAATGTGGCATGTTGGTTGATACCAGAAATCCATTGTGAGTTCATGACCATTGTGATATCATGGTGCCTTACTAGCATCACATTGCCAGTGTGATGTCACATTGCCAAATGGATGTCAAAAAGGGATTTTGATGTGACAATGGTTATGACATCACAATGAGTTTCTGATATCAACCCACATGCCACATTTCAAATACAATGAAATCACAGATTTGGCATTCATAATGTGACAATGATGTCACAATGACAATGGCAAATGCTACACTGTCATTATCATTTTGTGATGTCACCATAAGCTAAAGATGTCATAACAACAATATAATGTCACATTGGTTATGATGTCACACAGAGTTTATCTTACAATGGTTATGAGGTCACAATGTGTTTCTGATATCAACTGATATGCCACATTTGAAATAGAATGAAATCACAAGATATACATTCACAATGTGTCTATGACAGCAAAATGACAGTCTGATGTCACACTGGTGATGATGTCATAAAGGGTTTATGATGTCACAATGGCATGTCAGATCTTAATTGCGATTAGTTTATAGTGAGGATATGAGAATGAAGTCACAATGACATATACAAATGAACTGTAATGAAACAAAGGCCATGTTTTTTGTCAAAAGTGCTAGGGTTCTTAACAGGTTCTGGTTGTCAAAGTGTTAATGATATAAAAATGGGTTAGTGAAGTCAAAACTAGTTTGCAATATCACATCTTATTTCTATTTTCAATTGCTACAAGTTCACAATGATACAAGTTCACGGAAGGAGCTTGATGTCTCAAAGGCCATAATTTTCTAAGATGTAATGAGATCATAATAGGTTTGTGAAAGCATGAGGGTTCAGTAATATCACAATTGCAATATGATGTCAAATTATAATGTCATAAGAGTGTTGTTATGTCACAATTAGTTGGTGATGCCATAATAGTGATGAGTTCAAAATAGTTTTGTGATGTCGCAGTAGTTTGGTGATGTGACAATGGCATTCCAGACCTCAATTGTCATTAACTCATAATGAGCATATGAGTTTAGAATGGGATTGTGAGGATTCCAAAGTCATTTGTTGGCACAAATGTGATGAAGTCAGAACAGATTTGTGATGTGACAATGTGACACAATGGTCATTACATCTAGCAGTGTGATGTCACAATATTCATAATATCACAGTATATTTCTAATATTTAATGTCATACCTGAAATAATATGAGATCAAAAATAGATTGAGCTCTCAATGGGCCTAACACAGTGGCAACATGTCACAAAACTTATGAGGACAGGACATGTTTGAGTTGTCACTGTTGTTTAGAGATATCACAATGGCAATGTTATATCACAAAAGTATTGTCATGTCACAATGGTTATGAAGTCAAAATGTGTTTTTGATATGAACCCACATTTGAAATACAACGAAATCAAATAATAGGCCTTCATAAAGTATATATGTTGTTTTGTGGTGTCATAGTGGTATGATGTCATTACAGATTTGTGATGTCACAATGACCTGATATTGTCAAAATGACAATGTGATGTCACACCAATGATTATATTGTAAATGCTTTGTGATATTACAATGGCATATCTGATCTCAATTGATATTTCACAATGAGGATACGGATACACAGAGGGACTGTGATGTCACAAAGGCCATGTGTTTTTTCAAAGGTGCGAAAGATGTCATAATGGGTTTGGGAGGTATCAAGGTGATTGTAATGTCACAATAGCAATGTGATATCACAATGGCTTTGTGATGTCACATTGGTGATGAGGTCACAATGGACAGGACATGTTTGTGATGTCAGAACAGGCTAATGATATCACAATGGCACTGTGAATCACAAAGGGATTTTCATGTCACAATGGCTTTGAGGTCACAATAGATTTCTGATATCCACCAATATTGTTAGCTTGTAATAGAATAAAATCACAGAATAGGAATTCACATAAGTCTCTAATGTCACTATGACATATAATGGCATAATATTATGATATTTAAGTTTAGTGATGTCAAAATGGCATGTCTAATCTTATTGGTAATTAAATTACCATGAGGATCCCAAAAGTTTCTCTGTGCTGATTCCTTCAAAAGGCATATTGTGCTAAATCCATTACACAGTGTTCTTAGTGCTTTTTTTTTTAAGTGTGCTGTGTGCTGTCATCCCAAAAGATTCAATGTTCTGAGTCCTTGAGAGGACAATCACACAACACACACACACACACACACACACACACACACACACACACATACACAAACTCGGAGCATTATCTTGCACCTGCTTGGTGTGTGGGGTGGATGGAGAAGAGTCTCCCCCAGTGATTGGGCTGAGGGGATCTTCAATTCCCCCAGGCAGCTGCTGGGGTTGGGGGGAAGCCCTGAGCTGAGGTGAGGCTGCTTCTGCCATGGCCTGGTAGTCTTAGGGCAGAGTCAGGGCAGCACAAAGCCAGGGGCGGGGAGATGGCCAAGGTGGGGAGGGAGTGTAACTGAGGGGAGGACAGGGTGTGGCTGAAGGGGCACATAGTTGCTGCAGCCAGGGGCACACGGGAGATGGCATACTTGTGCAGCAGGGGCTGGGCAGCCTGGATGAAAAGTGGGGGCAGAGAGCGAGCAGAGAAGAGCAGGCACATGCACCAGGGGTGTCAGCATCCATGACTGGCCTCCGTTGCTGTAGGAGCACAGGTCTGGGCCAGGAGCACAGAGGACACAAAGCCAGCACAGCAGGCACATCCCTCTCAGCCCCAGGGAGGCTCAGAGGCCAGGTAGGCCCTGAGTCCAAGGCCCCTGCACCAGGAGCACAGCTGTGGAGGGGGCGAGCTCAGCCCTGCCACCTGCCCACCCTTGCTCCGGCCCCTTCTCCTGCCCTCCCCGTGGCACCTAGTTTGAAACAGGTTGCTGCCAGCTTGGACCCGTGGCGCCTCTTGGAGTCATCCAGAGATGGTACATCCCTGGCCTCCTTAAAGCCCTGACCCGGTCCTGGTCCCCAGTGGAAGCCCCTCGGGTCTGCACCTCATGACCTCCCCATACCCCACACCCCCCACGGACCCGGACCCAGACCCATGACTCCTGCCTCCCCTCTTGGTCCCAAACATGCCTCCCCAGCACCAGGCAGGCCAGCCCTGACTGCCACAAATGCGCCCCAGGAGTGGGGGGTGGGGGAGTGGATGTTGATCCGGGGATCCCACCTCCATCCCTAGTGGGCAGTGTCCCAGGAACAAGGCAGATGCAGGGATGGGTGAGCCCCTGGCCTAGAGCAGTGGGAGCCACAGAGCCATGCATCTTCACCCTTTCTCTCCCTGGGGGAACTCAGTGGCTTTAGTCAGAGGTGGGGAGCAGCACCTCCACACCTGCCTTCTTGGGAGTTTTCCTTTTTTCTGGTGGTGGGGTGGTGTTGGATGCAGAAGATAGCCCCCCTTCTGTGTGAGCCCTTGTCTTTTGTGCTCGGTCACCCTTTCCCCTGAGGAGGGTACCAGAAGAGCCCACTAGGGAGATGAGGGCACTAGGGATCAGATAGAAGGAGAATGTCTGGGAAGAACATGCCCCTCCAACACAGATACACCCTGCTGGTCCCCCCCACTCCAGTTGTCAACAGCACTCACAGGGTGATCACATTTCCCAGCTCTGCCACCACCTGGTGCTCCAGGTCCATCTGGTTTCCTCATCCTCGCCAAGAATCCACCAAGTCACCCAGAAGCATCTAGGCTGGAGTAGGAAGTTCATCCATGTATGTAGCCTTTAGGACCTCATCCATTTCCCCAACACTGCCCCCACCCCAGGTCAGACACTTCTCTGGGGGCAGCATGACTTCCTGCTTGTTTTCAGTCCAGGCTCTGAAGAGCCACCTGTCTCAGGACTCCTTCACCCAGAGTCCTGGCCTAGGGTTTTGGTGAATGAAGTCAAGGCTGGTTATTCCCAAGGGAAAGTGTCTGGTCCTGGAGAAAGGGAGAGGCCGGATGGTTCAGCATTATTAGAGCAGTGCTTCCTTGGGTTGAGCCCCTGGTTCTGACAAGGGAACTCCCGTGCTCCAGCTTGTAGATTGTCCCAGATGAGGAACCAACAAACTCAGGAGAGGCACTACTCTGAGTCTGTGTGTGTGTGTGTGTGTGTGTGTGTGTGTGTGTGTGTGTGCATGCATGAAAGAGAGAGAGAGAGAGAGAGAGAGAGAGAGAGAGAGCGAGAGAGAGAGACTGACTGTGCTCAGGTGAGTGATCAGTTGGCAAATTGCAGGCGCTGCATGGATGAGTCTACAGTCACTGTTCTTGATTTGTGTGTGTGTGTGTGTGTGTGTGTGTGTGTGTGTGTGTGTATTTGTTGTTCTTTTTTCAGCAATGCCCAGTATGAGACCAGCCATAATTTTTGTTTTCACCTTCACTGTTTCATGGCTCCTTTGGGGAAGATTTCAGTAGATGTTCCTTTCCACCTCTCTCTTCCCCCTTTCCTATAGCCCACAGCAGCTGCTGGGCCTGTGTGGGTCTCCCCTAGGAGGCCTGTGTGAACCACAGACCAAAGTGGACACCTTCTGTCTTAAGCCTGAAGGCTTGTGAGACTAGTGTGACCACAGCCGCACTCTTCCAGCCAGCCAGTCTGTTCTCGTTTGTATAGTTGGAGCTAATTCAAGGGTTGGGAATGTGTCTGCCAAATGTAATTAGGGAACAAGATGGAGGGGGGGGGTAGGGCAGGGGCTGTGAAGCTAGGAGGGTCTGGGAAGTGGTGAACGGTGTGACATTGCAGATGGTTCACCACTACCAAGGATGAGAGGGCAACTTTACCCAGGGCATTGATGGTGTCCATGGGGATCTGGGCAGGGAGCTCTGGGCTCCCACTGGTGGCATGGATTCCCTCCCGGGGAAGTGCACTGGTGGGAAGTCCTCCCTGGAATCCTGCAGACTCTAATCTATGTCCTGTCTGTGCTGTTTCCTGCTGGGCAGTGGTAGGCAAGTGCATTCCCCCTTTTGGAGCCTGCTCGGTATCAGGCCATGGCAGTTAGCTAGGGCTTGCTGAATGCCAGTTTCTGTAACCTGCTGTAGGCTGTCTGGAAAGAAAAGGGGACCGCTAACTTTGGAACCCTTTAAGTTTGATTGGGACAACTGAAATGACACCTTTTCCAGGGTTTTTTCTTGAAGCTGGCAATTTCCACTAACGCCTGGGATTATGGGTCAAATTAGATGAACCATTTCAGCCAACAATCAATGACATTCAAAGTATCACAAACAGAATTCCCAAGCCAGATGGTCTCCTGCTGTGAACGTCGTGCCTTGATTGCTTTTATGCGGCAGCTATTGATTCTCCTCTGACTCTCTCTAGTGTGACCACCACAGTTGAGTGAAGGGTTAAAGTACTTGAGGCAGTGCCCATTTGTTGCTTGTTTCAGAGCAGAGCAACACATGGTGCTAAACCACCTGGTTGTGTGCCTTCATAAGTCCTGTAAATCCTTAGCTCAGGGATCTCCTCCTGGGCTCTGCTGTGTCAGAGTGTAGGACGAGGCCCGAGCTGCAGCCCGTTTAAATAAAACAGCTGTAAAGTCTGATTCTTGGTGGTCTTCTTGGTGGGGTCCTGAGACCTAGACATAACATTGAGGATGTCATGGGGAGCAGAGATTGTGACCTCACCATCCCTAGCCTGCCAGCTATGAGTAGAGAGGATTCTCAGCACCTGCACTCTGGGAGGTTCATATACCTAAGATGCCTCGAGGATCCTTTCTCTGCAACATGAAACTTGGGGGCCAGATATGGTGGTCCATCCTGCCTTGTCCCAGGGGTAGGAGAGTAGGCCCCTTGAGCCTGGCCTTCAGCTCATGGCAACCTCATTCACTCCTGAGTGGGGAATTGAGTGCCACAGAGCAGTCAGCCGTTGGCCAGAGATCTTTGAGAAGACAGGCATCCCAGAGGCCCCAGAATCCAGTGAGCACACCGTGGATCATGTCTTCAGAGCTAAAACAATTAAATTCAGTGGCACAAGGAGGGTGGGAAGAGGGAGAAGGGAGAACTGTGGGAGAGCTACATCAGGCTTTTCCCCACCCACCAAGATGCTTACCTGAATGGGATGGGACTTTTCTGTAGTATTTTTGTAGACAGATGCTCATTTATTTATCCACAAAGCGTTACAGTGTGCGCCAGGCTCTGGAGGGGTCATAGACAATGAGAGTTTCCAGTGCTGGTTCCACAGCACATGAAGAAACCTTGGTTTGATCTGGATGCCAGTGCTTCATGCCTGTCATCCTGGCTACATAGGAGGCTGTGATGGGAGGATGGATGCTTGAGGCCCAAGCAGGAAAGCCTGTAAAACTCTTATCTCCAACTAACTACCAAAAAGAAAACACCAGAAGTGGATGTGTGGCTCAAGCCATAGTCTGTTGGCCTTGAGTAAAAAGGCTCAGGGACAGCACCTAGGCTCCGAGTTCAAGGTCCAGGAGTGAGAGAAAGGAAGGAAAGAGAGAAAGAGGAGGGAAGTCCAGATGGAGAAAAAGAGGAAAGGAAGGAAGATGGGAGAACATGTGAGACTTGGTTTGGAGTCCCTGGAGCAAGGGAGCCAACCATTCACAATCTATGTGGGGACAATTTCAGAGCCTAAAGGCAGTATGTAGGACCAAGCTACTGACACCTCAGCAACTTTCTGATATCCAGGAGCTGTGTGGTAGCCGACTGCAGAGGGAAGCCGCCTCAGGTAGACACTAGGACTCAGGGCGTGTCACCAGGTTTCAATCATCCCTGGTGCCAATTAGTTTATTTTCTGGTCAGATAAGAACAAGCTGTTCAAGGGCTAGGGAGGTATTGTTGTGAGGGAGTGGGGGGGGGGCAAGGAATAAGCAGGAAGGTGAAGAGGGAAGAGAGTGTCAGGACATTGTAGCCATGACTTCGCCTGACAACCTAGACCAAAAGTGATAGAGCCTTTGACCCAGTCACACTGCTATTAAGAGTCCTGGCACATTGGGTCACCATTGACCACCTGGCTATCGTCCACTGCAGGATGCCTGTGCAGTACATCGTTGGGGCCTGGGACTTTCCAGGGCTCAATCTGAAGTTGACACCTCCCCCCCCCTTCTTTCCTCCACCAGAGACAGAAGTAAGCTGGCCACTAGCACAGGACAGCCAGGGAATGAGGATGGGAGTAAGGACCCTTGTTGCCCCAGACTTCCTCTAGGGGACGCGAGGACCCCGTGATTGCCATTCTCAGAGACAGAGATGGTTCTCTTTGCAGGCTCAGCCTTTAGTCTAGATGCAGATCTGGGATTCAGAGAGGGCAGACTGAAGGTGGGGCAGGTTTGGATAGAGGCTGGTGGGAAAACCAGAGGCACTGGTCTCTGAGCAGGGTTGTTTCTTTGAGGATACTCACAACCCAGGAACATTCCTGGGATAGATCAGCCCTTTTCTCCTTCCTGAGAGAAAGGGACCTGGAGCCCTTGAGTCTGTGTCCCTTGACCGAGAAATCCTTTCATTCCCACATCCTGTGGTTGGATAACTAGACCTCACCTCCCTACCCAGTGTAGAGGCAGGACAGTGAGAGATCTTGAGTCTTTGATAAGGTCAGGGGATCCTGAATATGCGATTGTACTTGAACATCCTGACGGTGCATGGTAAGTTCCATCTAAGATTACCATGATGTAGGACATAGAATCTAGAGAATCAGATCAGGATGGGGTCTGTTCTGGGAGTCTTGAGTATTATGTGTGAGCTTTCAGCTCCCGTATGTCCACCTGCTTCCCTTTCTTGGGTGGGTCTTTGCTAGAAAAAGCTTGAAACTAGGGACTGGGTCCTATCCCTTGTCATTTATACTCAAAGCTAGCACTCTACCATTTGAGCCACAACTCCACTTCCAACTTGTTTGGGTGTTTATAATTGGAGATAAAGAGTTCTCATGGACTTTGTTGCCAAGGGTGGCATCCAACTGCAGTACTCAGATCTCAGTCTCCTGAGAGGATAGGATGACAGGCATGGAAAAGTATCTTTGGCCAGGTGGCACTAGCTCATGACTCTCATCCTAGGTACTCAGCAGGTGAGATCTGAGGATCAGGGGTCAAAGCCAGCCTGGGCAGGAAAAACCCTGAAGCTCTTATCTCCAACGAACTGCCAGAAAAGCAGAAGTGGTGTTGTGTTGTGGCTTAAGTAGTAGAGTGCTTGCCTTGAGCTGAAATGCTCAGGGACAGCACCCAGGCCTAGGGTTCAAGCCCCACAACTGAAAAAAGAAAGAAAGTAAAACATATTTGCCTGCAAAGGATGGTCCAGGTGTGCAAGGGATGAAAAGGGGGGTGCTGTGGTTTGGAGACCAGGTGCTCACCTCACTGTACAGACATTTCTAAGAACTCCCCAAGTTTACCCCAGCTTGAAGCCACAGCTTCAAGAGGACATGGCTTGTGGCAGGCAGTGAGTGGGTGAATGGGTGCAGGGCTGGGATTGTTGTGTCTGTTTTTGTAAAGGATGGATTTGGATTCTTGGTGACAAAGTCTGAAGTGAAGGGTTGCAAGGAGTTTGTGGCCTTATGAGATGGTTTTCCTCTGGGTATGTAAGGTGGCTGAAACCGGAAGTCACCAGTGGCTCACAACTGTCATCCTAGCTACTCAGAAGACTGAGATGTGAAGACCATGGTTCAGAGCCAGCTAGGGCAGAAAAGTCTGTGAGACTTGATATCCAATGGACCACCAGAGAACAGGAAGTGGTGCTGTGGCTCTCTTTCATCTTACCCTATCCCCATGTGGAAGGGGATCCTTCACTGTGTTTAGTTTTGCAGCTGGGGAAAATGAGGCACAAAGAAGCTGGGTGACCTATTCATGACCCCCAGTTTACAGGAAGCTCAGCCTGACTTCTCTGCCATGCTCCCTATGACAATGGTTGCTATTCAGTCCACTTACTGTGGTGGAAAGTCCACTTCTTGTCAGTCCTGGGGCTTGAACTCTGGGCCTGGGCGCTGTCCCCAAGCTCCTCAGTTCAAGGCAGGTGCTCTACCACTTGAGCCCTCAGCACCACTTCTGGATTTCTGGTGGTTCTTTGGAGATAAGAGACTCACATAACATTCCTGCCTGCGCTGGCTAAAATCCATATTCCTCATATGTCAGCTTCCTGTATAGCATTATGCCTGTGCCACTGGCATCAGGCATAAGTCCAATTTTGACTTTCTTTCTTTCTTTCTTTCTTTCTTTCTTTCTTTCTTTCTTTCTTTCTTTCTTTCTTTCTTTCTTTCTTTCTTTCTTTCTTTCTTTCTTTCTTTCTTTCTTTCTTTCTTTCTTTCTTTCTTTCTTTCTTTCTCTTTCTTTCTTTCTTGCTTTCTTTCTTGCTTTCTTGCTTTCTTTCTTTCTTGCTTTCTTTTTTTCTCTCTCTCCCTCTCCGTCTCTGTCTCTGTCTCTCTCTCTCTTTCAGAAACTGGTTGAATGTGTCCTGGAGGAGGTGGCTTAGTGTCTCCATGTGGCTGGTACCCACGGTAACCCTCTCATTCTGGAGGTGGGCTGTGGGTCAGGAGCTGTCTTGCTCAGCCTGTTGAAATAGCTCCCTGAGGTCAGCCACTCTGTGCCCGGGCTAGAACGTGATGGTTATTCATTGTCCATCCATCCTCTGAGTACTTCCCCACTACCCTCTGCTAAGACAGTTAAAGGAAAGTGGATGAGGAGGTATCGTGTTGTCCAACAGCCTAGCATGATCCTGGGCCTCTGATCCTCACTGCCATCTATCTGGCCAGACCCCAGTTATAAGAAAATGAATTCACTCTATGTCTACTTCGCTTTGCTGGGGTGTGTCATTTCAAGTAGGGGAGCGGGGTGCAGAGGAAAGACTCCAGACCTGGCAGCTCTTGTGGTACCTTTGTTCTTGTGACAGAGCCAAGTCATTGCTGTGGATAAGGAAGTAGCTGCCATCAAACTGATCAGATACAATGCTCAAAGGTAAGTAGGCGGGCTGTTGAAGTATCAAACCCACTCATGATTACTTCCCACTCACAATAAGGGGGGGGGTGCAGTGCAGGTGGCCAGCACTGGCCCTAGAGGAATATAAATGGATGGTGGCGTTCAGGTGCTGGTGGCTCCCATCCATCATCCTGGCTATTTGGGAGGCTGAGGTCTGATGGTCATGACTAAGAGCCAGCACAGGCAGCAAAGTCTGTGATATTCTTATCTCCCCAAAAACACCTCCCCCCACCAGAAAAAAAGCCACATGTGCTGTGGCTCAAGTGGTAGTGCCTCAGCCTTGAATGAAAGAAGCTCAGGGACGACACTGAGGCCCTGAATCCAAGTCCTAGGGCTCAGAAAAAAATGATAAAATAAATGAATAGTGGGCACCTGTTATCTTACTACTAAAAAAATGGATTCAGTCTTCTCTTTGGTACTTGTAGCCAAAAGTAAGGGGCTTCTTTGATGCTCCTCTAAACCTCCCCTTCTCTCCATTAGCTCTCCAGGCTTCAGTTTCAGGATAGAATTCAGATCATCCCACTCAATGTGACCTTATATACCCTCCCCTACCCACTTTCCTTGGGGTGGGGATTCTGGATGTACTCACCACTGGGAGGATGAGGCACTGCAGAGATGGGGGTAGGTATCCCCAAAACTCACACACACACGCACACACACACACACACTCACCTAGGCCAACTCAGACTAGCCTTTTCCAAAGGCACATTATCTCCTTGTATTAACTGACCTAACAGAGGTACTTGATCCCTTGTAAATGACTATTTTAACTACGGCTTGCTTGTTGGCATGAGATAAACAAAGAAAGGGTCTGGGGCCCATCACCTCTGGCTCAGGTACACATCTGACACCCTGGCTACGTAGGAGGCAAATATCTGAGGATCAAAGATCAAAGCCAGCCATAAGCTGGAAAGCTGGTGAGAATCTACTCTCCATGGAACCACCAAAAAGTTAGAATTGGAGCTGTGGCTCAATTTGTGGAGCACTGCCTTGAGCATGAAAACTCAGAGAGACCACTCCCAGAACATGAGTTCAAGTCCACACACAAAAATGGCCCCATCTTTTTGCCCCCAGACTGCCTGGGCCTTGAGTGCCTTCTCACAGAGTGTGATACAGCACTGGTCCTAGGTAGTGTATCAGAGCCTTCAGAAATTGGGTGGTGGAAGCCAGCCTTCTCCTTCGTGTGCTCTTAACCCACACCAGCTTGAAGGCAGAGCGTGACAAGGCAGGCAGCCTGCAGAGTGGAGAAGATCTTGCTCTGTCAAGGCGATTGGAGTGGGCTTTTTAGAGGCAGCACTTGAAAGGGGGTTTTTCTTAACAAAGAGGATTTGACAGGAAGCACAGAGAGCAAAGATGCTGTAGATAAATTACAACATAGTTGAGCATGTTTATTTACAGCCAGGGCTGCTGGTGAGAAACTCAGTATTGATGTGAAAGACTATCCCGAGACAGGCACGAGGGTTCACAGAGGAACAGCTATCCAGGGTTGGGATTGTGTCTTACCAGTAGTGGGCTTGCCTAGTACACAGGAAACCCTGGGTTCAATTCCTAGGTCCCACATACACAGAAAAAGCCAGAAGCGGCTCCATGGCTCAGGTGGAAGAGTGCTTGCCTCTGTCAGAAGAAGCTCCTAGATAGTGCCCAGGCCCTGAGGTCAAGCCCCAGGACTGTGAAAATAAAATAGCACTCAGATGGACCTTGGTGACAGGTGGTTGGCTATGCCCTGTAGCTCTTAGTAAATCCATCCATGCTTAGTGTCTCCTTCTTTGACAGAGGAGAGCTGGATATTCCTTCTGCCCTGGACACCCCTGGAGGTGGTTATCAGCAACCCACCCAACATCTTCCACCGGGGAAATGGCCCCAGAAATCCTCAGGTACAAGTTGGATGGGGTTGGGGGGATACAGGGCAAACCCCAGAAGTCCTAGTGGGTCTGACCTGTCCCAGAGGACCAGTCCATCCAGAGGAGGCAGATGGGAGCTTAGAGAGGGGTAGAGATGTGGAGGGAGCTCTTTAATCCCCATGGCCCTAACCAAATTCCAAGCCTTTCTTTGCTTTCTGTGGGGGAGATAGAGGAGTGTCTAGGTGGTAGTGTATAGAGGAGAACTACATGGAAATTCTAAAGACTGAGACGCAGTAAGCCTTGTGCTGGTGGCTCATGCCTGTCATCCTGGCTACTCGGGAGGCTGAGATTCAGAGGATCTCATTTCCCAGCCCAGGCAGGAAAGTGCCGCGGGCAGGCTCTGTCGGGATGAAGGAGGACACCTAGTGGAGGAACTGGAATAGGTGGGGAGATGGCAAACAGACAACTCACACACAAGAGGAGTGGATGCTGAGTGCGATTTAATGCAGAGGATAACAAACTTTTATAGCAAAAGTCTCCAGGAGAAAGGGCAAAATGTTACACAATCTTGCTGCAGGGCTTCATTCTTGGGTGGTTACCAGCTGGTCGCCTGATAGGCACTTGTTTCTGGCTTATCTCTATTTTTAAGAAATACTATGGGTTTCGATGTTTATCACCAATTAACTATTACCTTTTTCTATAGAGACCTTAACTGTCCCATAAGATCTTTCCTGTTCCTTCTTTAATAGTAAGCACCAAGGAGGCCGAGATCTAGCAAGTCTCTTAGTAAATGAAAGAGAGTAACAGGAAATTCTTTCTCCTAAGTAGTTCTCCCAGCAATTGCCATACATTCTTTCTGTTCTAGCCGGCCTACAGCTTCTTGTAAATCTCTTACAAACAATTCCTTCTGCTGTCGTGAAACCCCCAATACTTTTATATTTACTTATGACTTGTCTACTAGCCTCCATAAGAGGGGCTTTCAGGGTAGCACTTAACTCTGGTGAGTTAGTCATATTTTTAAGACACTCATCAGATGTTGGAGTCGTCAACACTCTTAAGAAAGAGCTTTGAATAAGGGAACATTGAGCATGAGTAAGTACAATGAGCAGCAGAAACAGTAAAAGATTAATAGGCACTCTTATACAGTGAAGAAAAGAAAAGCAGGGACAGAAACACATCTTTCCCAGGGGCTTGCCAGCCTTTCCAGGAGGTAGGCCTCTTTGAAGCCCCATTCTCTGAGGTAGACTTCGGTGAAGTCCCATTCTCAGAGATAGGTCTCTGTGAAGCCCCATTCTCAGGTCTGAAAGCAGGTTTCCCATGCTAAGCAGACTCCACCGGAGTAGGCGTGGCAGGAAAGTCCCATGAGAGTGTCATTCCCAATCTCCAAACAGAAATGGTGCCATGGCTCAAAAGGTACAGAACTGGCCTTGAGCAAAAATCATCATCAGGCACAGTTCCTAAGCCCTGAGTTCAAGCCCTTCAACAACAACAACAACAACAACAACAAAAAAAACAGAAATACACCCTTGCTTGCAAGTGATGGTGAAGCAATGGGGGTCCTGTCGTTGGGAGACCAGATGCTAGCCTAAGTGTACAGAAATTTCTAAAAACTCTCCAGGTTTGCCCCAGTGTGAAGTCACAGCAGGGTGGGCATTGCCTTACCAACAACTCCAGAAGTCATGGCCTGTCTGAGGCAGGGAGTAGGCTAATGGGAGCAGGGATGGGAGGGTAGTGTCAATTATATTCCCTCCATCCATGGAAATATAGTTTTGGATGCTGGTGTCAAAGTCTGAAGTGAAGGGTTGCATGTGGTTTGTAGCCTGACAAGTTGGGTTTCACCTGGCTACAAGAAGGTAACTGAAGCCAGGTGCTGCCAGTGTCTCACAACTGTCATCCTAGCTACTCAGGAGGCTGAGATCTGAGGCTTGCAGTTCAAAGCCAGCTTGGGCAGGAAAGTCTGTAAGATTTTTATCTCCAATGAACCACCAGAAAACCAGAGGTGGTGCTGTGGCTCCAGTGGTAGAGCGTACACTTTCAGCTGAAGAGCTGAGGGACTGCGTGCAGGCCCATAGTTCAAACCCCATGACCTACAACCAAAAATAAGGTGGATGAGTTTTCTGCATAGAGTTATGTACAGTAGGAAATGCCATTCTGTGTTATGAGCCATTCCAGACGTGTGAGAGGCTGAGATTTGTCTACAGTTGGTCTGAGGACGGTAGTGCCATCTACGCGGGGTTTGGCATGTTCGGGTGCTCAGAGACTGATGAGGCCTTGGGCTACCCCTGTGTGTGTGTGTGTGTGTGTGTGTGTGTGTGTGTGTGTGTGTGTGTGTGTGTGTGTGTGTGTTTCCTCATCTTTCTCTGTCCCCTTCCTGGGTTCCTGTCTTCCTCTTCCTGACCTCAGATGTTGCCCCTCTTCCATAACAACCTTGCCTTTTGCCCCATCAGGGTCTACAATGAGTCTTAAATTGCCAGAGACCTGCATAGTCCAGCTTTTCATTGGGGCCCAAGTCTGGCTGTCCATATCTTTGGCCACTTCCAGGGGATTCTGTGTCAGCAGGGCCAGCTGGCATAGGTTCTCCCTTACCTCTGGAGGGGTGGGGTTCAGTCATGGGATGTCTTGTCCTTTTCCTCAGCTGGGCCTCTGGCTGCGTGTCCCTCCCAGCAGGCTGGCAGTAGAGTGGGGGAAGGGTGGTTGCCAGTGGCTCTGACCCACTTGAGCTTGATAGCTGACTGAAGGCTGCCCAAGCAAGAAGGATCTTGGGCTGCATAGAGGTGAGGCCCAAGTAGCTTGGAAGTATCTGTTGTTGTCTAGGAAATGTCAACGAATATTATCACAGCCAAGTCTATCTCCCAGCCCCAGCTTGGCCTCTCAGGTCCTTCTAGACAATTCCGGATACCTAGAATACAGAGGCACAGACTTAAGATTCCAGGACCAGGGAACTGGGGGATGAGAGACTGGTACGGCCAGTAGCTCAGTGTTCTGGGGCATTAGCCTTGACCTGGTTATGCCTTCCTTGCGTAAGTTCACGTCTTAACCCGTGGCTGACCACACACCGGCCATTTGTGGCAGTGATATGGAAGTGGCAGGAGCAAAAGTGAGATCTAGTATGACCAAAATCTGGATTTATGGTCTGTGGGTGTGGGGAAGGCAAAGGGTGTATATTAAAAAAAAAAATCTCAGAGCTGGAACTCAGGGCCTAGCTGTCCACTGTCCCTGAGCTAACACTCTACCACTTGAATCACAGATCACTTTTCACCTTTTTTAGTAGTTAGTGGAGAGAAGAGTCTCACAGACTTTCCTGCTTGGGCTGGCTTCAAGCTGCCATTCTAAGAGCTCAGCCTCTTGAGTCGCTGGAATTGCTGGTATGAACAATTGGCTCCAGTTAAGGATGATAGAGGATGCATGTGCTTGCGTGTGTGTTTGTGTGCATGCGTGCATGCGTGTATGCATGTGTGTGTGTGTGTGTGTGTGTGTGTGTGTGTGTGTGTGTTTGTGTTTGTATTTACCAGGACTTGAACTCAAAGCCTAGGTGGTATCCTTTAGCTTGTTTGCACAAGGTTGGTGCTGTACCACTTGAACTAGGGTATCTCTGCTTCCCAGCTTTTGGTGATTCATTGGAGAGAAGAGTCTGCTCAGGCTAGCTTTGAATCTTGATTGATCCTCAGGTGTCAGCCTTGAGTAGCTAGGATTATAGGCATGAGCCACTGGCACCCAGTTGCAAGGATGTCTTTTCATACACTCTTCTGTTCTGACAGCTGTCTACTTCCCCTGGCCTAGATCTCTGACCTTCACTTCAGCTCCCAGCATCCCGTGACTGTGTGGAAAACATAAACCTCTAACCTGATCCCATTTCTTTGTACTCATGGGAGGGTATGTTTCTTCTGTAGCCTGGGGAAGGAGGGTAGCTGTAGATGGGCGCTCGACTGGGGGATAGGTAGTCTGTTTCAGCCAAGAAGGAAAGTGTGGCCAGATGCTAATAGCTCATGCCCTCCTAGTCCAACCTCCTCAGGAGTCTGAGATCTGAGGATTGCCATTCAGAGGCAGCCCAGCTAGAAAAGTCTGTGAGACTCTCCTCTGCAACTAGCCACCGAAAAGCTGGAAGAAAAGCTGTGGCTCAAGTGGTAGAGTGCTAGCCCTGAATGAAAAAGGTGAGGCACAGAGTCCAGGCCCTGAGTTCAAGCCCTAGTACCAAGATGTGTGCAAGTGTGTGCAGGCATACATACACACAGAGACACACACACACACACAGAAGAAGGTGGTAATGATGAGCTCAGTTAGAAAACTGGGGGCACTCCTGAGGCATAGTCATAGTAAACTCTCAAAGCAGATCAAGTAGTTTTTCCCTAAGTCATTCTTGGGCTGAGGGGTCTGGGTCATGCCAGTAAGTTCCATGGAACCTGCCTTTCTATCCATGCCCAAGGCCACAGGACCAAGGGAAGCCACTATGGATGCTCGTTTGTAGTCGGCCCACGATTGCCCCGAGCACTGGTAAGGAAAGTAAGGCTCCGAACCCTGTGAGTCCTGGGATAGAGACTGCTACCAGCAGCAGCCTGCTGGCTGTGGATACCTGAGACTACAAGTCTTTCATGAGCCCAACTCAATACCCGCCCAATGTGTGCCTGCCAGATTCACACTCTTGTGATACTCGAGTGAGTGGGCATTACCTGCTGTGTCATCTTGCAGCTCCTGCCCCTGCTGGCCCAGAACCTTGGTCTGAGAGGTCGATTTATTGCTCAGATGCACAGTGCAGCCATGACAGATGCCATTCTGATGAACAGATTAATGACCTCCGTGCTCAAGGCTCCAACCTTCTCTGCTACTGTGGCCTGCTCTGTAGGCAAAGGCCTCCAAAGAGGCTGCTCTCAAGACTTGTAGGACACCTAGACATTGGGAGACCCTCAGTGGCCCACTTGAAATTACTCTGCCTAGATCCACAGAGTGAGGTCCAAGCAGGTCAGGTGTTGGTGGCTTGCCAATTGAGGCACAACACCAATTCTGGGTTTCTGGAGGTTCCTTGGAGATCAGAGTCTCCCAGACTTTCCTGCCTAGGCTGGCTTTGAACCTTGATCCTCACATCTCAGCCTCATGAGGAGCTAGGAGGACAGGTGTGAGCCACCGGTGCCCGGCTGATCTGGCCTTTCACCACAGTAGACTAGGAGCTTCTGAAAACTTTTCTTTATTTTTTTTAGGTACAAGTACTGGGGCTTGAACTCAGGGGTTAGGCTCTGGTCCCTTAATTTTTTCCCTCAAGGTTAGCACTCTGCCACTTGAGCCAAAGCTCCATTTCTGGCTTTTGGTAGTTCATCGGCAAGAAGAGTCTCACTTGCTTTCCTCCCCTGAGCTGGCTTGACCCACGATCTCTATCTCAGTCTCCTGAGTAGCTAGGATTTACAGGGGTTGAGCCACTGGTGGCATTGGGCTAGAAGCTTTTCTTAAGCAAGTGTTCTTCCCTGAGTTTGCCCTTACTCCTCCATGCAAAGGAGGTCTGAGGGTCAGGAGCTCTGAAAAATAAGCTTCCATCCACAGGAAATGGCTGGGGTCTCTGGTAAAAAGCCATCTAATCTTTCTCCTGGGCCCCATTCTGGGACTCCAGCCTCTGCCCTACCTGTGACTCACATATAAACCTTGACCCAGCCTTGAATGTCCTACCAAACTTGTCTGAAGGCACAGAACCTTCATTCCACCCATACCATCTGCTCTAAAGCACACCTCAGGACCTTTGCCCATGCTGTACCTTCTGTCTGAGGCCCTCTGTCCTGAATCCACATCTTGGAACTCCTGTGGAATTTTGGCATTGGTTATATCACCTCGTGGAGCAAGTCTTTCCTTCCCTTCTCCCTCTTTTTTTTTTATATTGAGTTTCTAGAGATGGAACTTGTGCAGGCTGACTGGCAAATGCTCTATCTTGGTGTGTGTGTGTGTGTGTGTGTGTGTGTGTGTGTGTGTGTGTGTGTGCGCATGTGTGTGCCAGTCCTGGGGTTTGAATTCATGGCCTGGATGCTATCATATCCCTGAGCTTTTGTGCTCAAGGATAGCACTCTACTACTTGAACCACAGCTTTAAGTCTGGCTTTTTGGGTGTTTGATTAGAGAAAAGTGTCTCATATAGACTTTATTGCTTGCAATTGGTATCATCAGATCTCAGCCTCCTGAGTAGCTAAGATTACAGGGGTGAGCCACAAGCACCTGTCCTCTACTCTACATCTTATCTATAACTTCAGCCCTCCTCTGGGTCCCAGAGCAAAATGTCACACCAGGATGAATTTTTTCTTTTTGACAGTCTTGGGGATTGACCTCAGGGTCTCGGCATACCCCTGAGCTTCATTTGTTCATGGCTATCTTTCTATCACTTAAGCCACAGTACCACTTTTGGCTTTTTCTGTTTCTGTGGTACTGAGCAATCAAACCCAGGGTTTGTGCATGCGGGCTAGGTAAGCACTCTAGCACTAAGCCACAATCTCAGCCCAAGGCTCCCTTCTAACGGGAGTTATGAGGGTGGGGTTTATTGGCTTACCCCCTTTGGTGTAGAAATCTCTATTTCATATCTTTGCCATGATTTGGGACCAGCTTGTGACTCAGCAATGAGGAATGATAAATGAGTGATAGCCACAGGCCCCAGAAGTCTAGCCTGTCATCCTACAGAAGGATAGAGAATATGGAGCCAAAACCTTTGACAACTCCTACAGCCTAGGAACTGTGCTTTCCCTGGAGGCAGTGGCTGGCTGCATGGTGTCCCGATGGGACACCTCGGCCAGAACATAAAGCTTCAGTTCTTAAATGGCAGAGAAGGATTCTTTGTTCATGTTGCCTGCTCAGACTTTGTACTCTCTGAGGGCTTGTCCCAGCTTGCCCAGGTTGGGGGGCTGGGCATGGGCAACCTGCTGAATGCCCATTGTCCATACCCAGATACATGGAGTTATTGCCTCATTTTTTATTTTTGGCAGGTCCAGGGTTGTACTATGAGCCTAGGCTCTGTCCCTGAGCACCTTTTGCTCGAGAGTAGTGCTCTGCCCTTGAGCCACAGCCCCATGCATGTTTTTTTTTCCCCTGTGATCTCTTAGAAAGAAGAATGTCATGGACTTTCCCATCCTGGCTGAATTCAAATTGGCATTCTCTACATCTTGGCCTCCTGAGGAGCTAGGATTACAGGCAAGAGCCATTGGCACCTTGCTTACTTTTCTTCTTCTTTTTTCTTTTTTTTAATGGTAACAATCTGAAGTCTTCGCGGTGTCATTCCAATGGTTTGCATTATAATTAAACGACCCAGGCCTGGAGTTTGAATGCTAGGACTGCCACCCACAAAAGGAAGGAGAGCCTGACAAACTTATTCCTGTTCATGTGAATGCTTATGGAGAGTTATTAATGTAACAATAAATGTGCAGTGGATTCATGACCCTATTTTAGAATGCCACACAAAAATTATTAGGTTTATGTTTTCCATTCTAGCACCAAGGTATAATTAAGGATATTGATTAATTTTTAATTAATACTTTTATAGGTATTCAACCCGGATACTTCATTAAATGGAGGCAAAATTTATTAACTAATAATTGGTAATAACATATATAATTTAATATCCTCACAGTCCCACTCTCTGTATATGTATATATTTGTATATATGTTTATGTCTATCTCTCTATCTACTTCAATCTACATATTTATCAACGTATACATACATATATATGTATATATATATATATATGCGTATATATATGGGGGGCACTACTTTGGCTTGATAACAGGTTCTCAGAACTTCCTGGCCGCTCAGTTTTCAGGAGGCTGGTCTGCTAAGACTGTAACACTATTTATGGATTGGGCATTGTAGGCTGTGAGATGAAATCCCAGCATGGCCAAAAATTTATTCGTGGAGTAAGAAGCCAATTTTGAC